>NW_006408559.1:16221703-16225306 GCF_000296735.1 Chrysochloris asiatica
CCCCTCTGTCTCTCTCTGTCTCCCCCCAGTAGCAGCCCTACTACTACACAGACATCCTGACAGTTGGCTGTGCCGTAGGAGTCGGCTGTTGTTTTGGGACCCCACTCGGAGGCAAGTGACTTGACCCTTCTTCCCCAGCCAGTCCCATGCCCATCCTGGCCACCTCTCCCAGGTGCACAGAGCAGAGACCCTGAGGATAAGCAGGGCTGACCTTCTAAAGGGCCCAGGCAGGACCTCAGGTGAGGCAGACCGACGGGACTCCATGGTCCCTGCTCATACAGGCTGGACACTGCCCATCTCTCTCTTTTAGAGGACTGGCATTCTGTGGTGGTGTAGTAATGATGGAATTGTCTAGGGTGAGTTAAAGGGAGCTTAGCACTGGACTGCTAATCACAAGGTTGGTAGTTCAGCCGCTTCTTGAAAACAGTGTTGCTATGGGTTGGACCAGATTCGATGACACTTACAGACATCACTGCCCGAGAGGACCAGAGGAGGATGTATAAGTGCAGGTCAGTTTACGGAGAGGCTCGGTAAGCTGTAAATGAGGGCTGGTGGACACAGCTAGCGGGGAGTGGTCCTTGATGTTGGTCATGACGTTGTAGTGATGCAAGCTCTTGGACAGATGTGAGGAGTCCCTGTGGGGCCTGGGTAGAGCAAATGGTGAGCATGCTCAGATGCTAACTGAAAGGTGAGAGGTTTGAGTTTACTTAGAGGTGACTGGCCACCTACTTCTAAAATTCAGCCGCTGACAACTGTGCACATGGCAGGAAGTTACAGGTGTGAGGCCAACTGGGCGTTTCCTCCCAGATGACTGATGCGTGGGAGTGCTCAGAGGAGGGGGTCCTGTCTGGTACTTACTGACCCAACTCAGTTGTCGGCAGATCAGTGGCAGGGGTGGTGGGGGGAGTCCACGGGCTAGTCATTGGGTCCATTGGTGGTCAGTGGACGTCGGTTGACAGCTGGAGAAACAAAATCAGAGGAAGGGCATCTGCCTCTTAAAGAGCACCACTGTGAGATGTGTTTGCAGCCTTCCCTTCCATGGGCCAGTCCGCAAGGCAGCCCCAGGGAGGTGGGAGGAGAGGTGGTCAGAGCCACGGGTCAGTCAGCGAGTGGTCAATTCAGGCCCTGCTTTCCCCATTCCCCATGAAGTTACGCTTCTGTGTGCACTCTGTTCTGGCATGTTTCCACTCTTGCCTTTGTTTACCCTTCAGCCTTGCAAATCCAGAAATCCAAAGAGGGCTTTGTTAGGTGGGAAAACTTTTCTTTAAATCAGCCAGATTCTGTTCAACTGAATTTAAAGGGATCAAACTGGAGTTTGTGGGTGAATAAGGAAAGTTTGGGGCCCTGTGGAGACTCTGAGGGAGACAGAGCCTCTCAGTGCTACAGATGGGCCTGCAGTCTGCCTGCTATATAGCTGATTAAGGATGAATATTCTTGCAGGTCGTGTAACTAGCTTACATTTTCTTTGAACACTGACTAGTTCTGAAAGAAAAGTGAACAAGACATGCTCATTCTAAGGTCTGCTCTCAAGTCTTGGTATCTCCAACACAACGACCACAAATACTCCTTGCTTTTGTTTCGTGTGAGTTCCCAGCTCTCGAGGTACTCATGTTGGAGAGTAGACAAGCACACAGACTGACCATCAAAGTCCACTCAAGCCAGCATCCTGACGCAGCCTGTGTGGGCAGCGGTGGAGCCTCCTGTCACCAAGAGAGGGAAGTCACGCATGGACTGACGATTCCATGTCAGGAATCTACAAAGAAGACAGAGAGAGAGGGGTGTTCTGCACAGTCCGATTTGGGGAGACATCATTACAGTCCACCCCCCATCTGTTAGTGCGGTGTGTGTGTGGCTGTGGTGCTGGGAGCTGTGTGACCGGTACTTCAAATGATGCAGGGTCACCAGTGTGGACAGCTATCAATCAGTGGACTTTGCAGAGTAAGACGCAAGAAAGGTGTCGTGATCTACTTTCAAGAATCGACAATGAAAACCTTGTGGTTCTCAACAGGATGCTGCTCAATCCAGAGCAGGAAGCGTCTCCCTGGGTGACAAGGCTGTCCTAACACTGTGGGCACAACTGTGGGCTAGAACCCACGATCATAGAGATGGGGCCAGCTGGGCGCCCCTTGATTCTCTTGTATATGGGTTACCACCAGGCACTGACAACAAGTCAGCACTTAGACTAGATAGAGGCTTAGGAAATGAATCAGGACAGACAGACCCAGGACGCATGTCCAAAGACCAAATCACAACGGGCCCCCTCAGCCACGCTCAAGAAGGTACATTTTCCTCTCTGGGGTGATGTTTGCCAAAATGTGACTCACCTCAGAACATGGTGAATAGTTGCCACAGGTAGAAAGGGTTCCGAGGTGAAATAATCTGGGAAACACTGGGCGATGCAGGTAGTTTTAAATGGTTGAGTGACCAGAGTGTGTAATACAGACTCTGCCCCAGGACGTGCGTGGATGTGACCCTGGCTGTGGAGAAGGCAGCAGGAAGGTGGCATCACCAACTCGCATCTTTGTCCAGTCGCTTTGGTGACTGTGTGCAGGAGAGAATTGTCTGGGCAGCGTGGAGGGACAGGCACTGACAAAAAGACTATTGTCCTGGTTCCGATGGACCATGGCACTGGGGCAAGGCAGAGGGTGAGGCTGTGTGGGCTGGTGGCGGGTTTGATGTGATGGGGCAGAGGAGAGAGACAAGGGGCCATGTGAACATAGCAGGAGCCCTCAGACCAGGGTCTGAAATTGTGCTCACTCTGCTCTCCCTGTCCGTCTGGCCACTCTGCTCTCCCTGTCCGTCTGGCCACTCTGCTCTCCCTGTCCGTCTGGCCTGACCTCTCCGCTCCTCAGGGCTGAGCCCTTGGCTTGTGTCAGGCTCCGTCCGTACTGGGTGCTGCTGACAAGGAACTTTCAACTCCCCGATTCCTGGCAACCCCATGCACAATGAATGAAGGGCTGCCCTGACCATGGGGTTCTCACAGGCTGGTTTTCAGAAGCAGATGGCCAGGCCTTTCCTCCTAGTCTGTCTTAGTCTGGAAGCTCTGCTGAAACTCGAGCCTCCATTGGTAGACGGGGTGGCTATACAATAGGAGCATTTGTCAAGACTCAGCTCTGGGTCTTCCTCCCTCCTGAAAGGTGACATTTCCACTCCCCAGCCACCCCTGCCTGGAGTCCTCTGAAGAATTCAGAAATGTAAACAAGTAATTAGCTCTAATCATCCGTATCCTTAGGGATCACAGGTGTGGGAGTGAAGGGGATTCCTCCCACCTGAGGTGGATCTGGGCTGGCTCCACAAGAAGGAACACTTGTCATTGACCATTGACCTTCCAACTTGCTGCAGCTGCCCATGGCTTAGCCTCTATGCCCACCTCCCCTGGGCGCCAAGGACTTCCTCTGAGTCATTCCCTGCTGCCTGTGGAGGAAAGGGCGGAGGTCTGGAGGGATTCCATCAATGAGGCTTCTGAGTACAGAGCAAAACAAAACCCAAACCCAACCCAACCAACAACCAGTTGGAATGGAGTTGACATTGCCTCATGGTGCCCCATGTGTGTGTCAGAGGAGAACTGTGCCCACAGGGTTCTCAGTGGCTGAGTTTTCATAA
>NW_006408559.1:16225574-16225861 GCF_000296735.1 Chrysochloris asiatica
AGAACTGTGCCCACAGGGTTCTCAGTGGATGATGTTTCATAAGTAGATTCCAGTCATAGCGCCCCGTGTGGTCAGAGGAGAACTGTGCCCACAGGGTTCTCAGTGGATGAGTTTTCATAAGTAGATCCCACTCATGGTGCCCCATGTGATCAGAGGAGAACTGTGCCCACAGGGTTCTCAGTGGCTGAGTGTTCATAAGTAGATTCCATCATGGTGCCCCCGTGTGTGTCAGAGTAGAACTGCGCCCACAGGGTTCTCAGTGGCTGAGTTTTCATAAGTAGATTCCA
>NW_006408559.1:16225961-16231409 GCF_000296735.1 Chrysochloris asiatica
TCAGTGGCTGAGTTTTCATAAGTAGATTCCAGTCACAGCGCCCCCGAGTGGTCAGAGGAGAACTGCGCCCACAGGGTTCTCAGTGGCTGAGTTTTGGGAATTAGATCACCAGGCCTTTCTTTCATGGCCTCGATCCTACAACCTTGCGATGAGCAGTGTGAGTTCACTGTTTACACCACAGGGACTCTGGGTCTAGATCGGGGTCAGCAGGTGGCCCGAGGACATGCCACCTCACCATGATGAGGAGTCATCAGGAGTCCTGGGCAGCACCTGGTCACCAGGGGTGAGGCGGGTGCTGGAGATGCCCAGCCTAGTTCAGAGCCGTTCCGGGTCAGGTCGTCCACCTCCTTGTTTTTTAGAAAGATGAGGTTTCGGTCATTTTGACATCAGTTTTTCTTTGTCTCCAATCAAAGTGGAAGGAGCATTGTTGGCGTAGTGGGTAATGTGTTGGACTGCTAACTGCAAAGTCACCAGTTTGAGTCCACCAGCTGCTCCTTGGGAGAATGATGAAGCTTTCTGCTCCCCTAAACACTTACAGCCTCCAAAACCCCTATACAGGATCACTATGAGTCCGAACCACCTTGAAGGCACACCGCCAACAAAGTGGCCCTGTTGTTTTTAGTCTTTACTTTTGTTTCCGAAATGCTTTCTTTTCTTCCCCGAAGCCATGATGTCTGCCCTCTTTGTAGCGTTCTTCACTTTGTCCTGCTCGCCCTGGGTGTTTTTCTGTCCACCTGTCTCCTCCCTGGTTTCCCTCAGAAGCAACGCACTGGGAATGGGGACCAGGCCTCCTTCCCACACCCATCTGGTGTCCAGACTTCTCTCCCTCAGCGCCTGGTACTCTTTTAAGTTTTCTTTGGCCGAGGTCTCTGCTGTCTTTCCTGGGAACACTGAGTGTTGTCAGCCCCTGCCCATTGATTTTGTCTCTCCTGAGGATGCTGCCTGGGGCACTGGTGTGTGGGGTGCAGGCAGGGGGTGTTGAGGGGCATCGGGGCATGTGGGCACCACCAAGCATTGTGAGAGATAACTCAACAATTTAAAACTAATTCGGATCTGAGAGCCTCCAGGGTCAAGGTGGTGCAGAGTGTTAAGTGCTCAGCTGCGAACCAGAAGGTCAGTGGTTCAAACCCACCAGCTGCTCCTCAAGAGAAAGAGGGAGTCGTCTGTGTCTGTAGAGATGGCAGCCTTGGGAACACTGTGGGGCAGTTCTACTCTGTCCTGTCATGTCGCCGTGAGTGGGAATGGACTCAAGGCAGTGGTTTGGGTTTGGGTAGAGTCCAGGCAGACCATGTGAGCTTGCTCTGCTGAATGAAGACCAGACACTGCCCATCAGAGACAGTGTTCACCAGTGGAACAAGGCAGGTGCGGTTGTCGTCATCCTGTCGTACGTCATGTGTGAAGTAAAAGATGAACAAGGCTGGCTCATCTTTTTGGTGGTTATTGAAAAGATGCTTGTGGATGTTCGGACAGGGGCACTGATTTTGGTCAGTAAGATGTGCTTTTTTTCCGGCCACCCCCAGCTCTGTTGAAGACTCGAGGGCATCTGCTCGCAAGTTCCCCGCTGTAACTTGTCTGCAGAATGGTCCCACTCCATAGTCCCTGGGGACACAGAGATAGCTCCAGTTGAGCCCTGTAATTTGGGGTGGAGGGTCCCCATGTCCATCGCTGTCTGGCTGGACCACATCATTGGCCTGGTCCCCACCTGCTCTGGGCAGGGTGGGCTGTGGCAGGAGCCCTCCCTGGCCCATGCTGACCCATTCTCCTGCCCTCAGGAGTGCTGTTCAGCATCGAAGTCACCTCCACTTACTTTGCCGTGCGCAACTATTGGCGAGGATTCTTTGCAGCTACCTTCAGCGCCTTTGTCTTCCGTGTGCTGGCCGTGTGGAACAAGGACGCTGGTAATGGGGAGGGGACTCGGGGGGCTGTGTGGGACAGGGACTCTGGTGACAGGCAGGGAGCACAACTCTGGGGGTCAGCTCAGAAAGGAACAGTGACATTATTTGTGAGGAGAGACTGGGCTATGGGGTGCCCTCAGCCTGAGTCCACTCCATCTGGGTTCTGATGCTCTCCCTGGCCCTCATCTCCCCACAGTCACCATCACTGCCCTCTTCAGAACCAACTTCCGCATGGACTTCCCCTTCGACCTGCAGGAGCTCCCGGCCTTTGCCATCATTGGGTGTGTGTGACAGCAGGGACAGGGCAGGGGGAACAGGACAGGTGGGGACAGGGCAGGGGGTCAGGACAGGGGGGCTCAGGGCAGGTGGGATCAGGGCAGGGGGGGACAGGACAGGTGGGATCAGGGCAGGGGGGACAGGACAGGTGGGATCAGGGCACGGGGGGGGGGTCAGGACAGGTGGGATCAGGGCAGGGGAGACAGGACAGGTGGGATCAGAGCAGTGGGGGACAGGACAGGTGGAATCAGGGCAGGGGGGGACAGGACAGGTGGGATCAGGGCAGGGGGGACAGGACAGGTGGGGTCAGGACATGTGGGATCAGGGCAGGGGGGGACAGGACAGGTGGGGTCAGGACAGGTGGGATCAGGGCAGGAGGGACAGGACAGGTGGAGTCAGGACAGGTGCGGTCAGAACAGATGGGGTCAGGTCAGAGGGGACAGGACAGGTATGGGAATGCATAAGGTGAGGACAGGGCAGGTATGTGCTGGCATTTATTTGCTGGCTGGGGTCAGGTGGGAGAGGGCCTCTTCCCTGGAGGAGTTTCACCCTGCACTTCACCTTCAGGATCTGCTGCGGGTTTTTGGGAGCTGTGTTCGTGTACCTGCACCGCCAGGTCATGCTGGGGGTCCGCAATAACAAGATCTTGAGTCAGTTTCTGGCCAAGCAGTGAGTCTTTGCCCTCTCCCTCTCCCCCACATTGCCCCCCACTACTGCTCTTTCCCGTAGTCCCCCTTTACCTGAGCAGACGGCACGGAAACAGGCGACCCCACATTGTGAGTAAGCGGCCTGGCGGGCACTCCTTTCCAGATGTGTGTTTGCTGAAGAGAAAGTGCCCTATGTACAGACCCTAGGACACAGGGGACTCGAGGACGCGCCCTATGTGCCCCCTCGTGGCCAGGTGGCGCTCCAGCGGGCTGTCCTTGTGGGTGGCTACACTGGAGTATTAACTCCGCCTCTTTTCCAGCCGTCTGCTGTACCCTGGGATCGTCACCTTTGTCATCGCTTCGCTCACCTTTCCCCAGGGCATGGGCCAGTTCATGGCCGGAGAGGTCAGCACACGGGGAGAGGGGGTGAGATCAGCCAGGAAGGGTTACTAAGCCAGGCCTTGGGCTCCCGGGGTACGTGGTTCCGCTCGAGGGTAGAAGGGACCCAGGACTAGGAGGCTGGGGGTCAGTGGTCTCCTACAGGGTCACGTGCGTCCTGGAGAACCCCGTCCTGCCTTCCTCTCCAGCTGATGCCTCGGGAAGCCATCAGTACCCTGTTTGACAACAACACGTGGGTCAAACATGTTGGGGACCCTGAGAGCCTGGGCAGGTCAGCCGTGTGGATCCACCCGAAACTCAACGTGGTCATCATCATCCTCCTCTTCTTCATCATGAAGGTACGCCCATCACACCTGAGCCTAGGGACCCAGGGTTGTCAGGGAGAAGAAGGGGCTTAATGTTCTCTGGACTTCATCCAACATAAACAGATTGTTTGGGAGCCCCGGAGTAAGTAGATCTGATCCGATGTCGGGTTACTGATTCCAGGCATGTGGCCTTCATTATTATAAGTCTTCTAATGGTGGAGTCCTGGTGTGGTGCTGTGGGTTAATGCACCAGACTGCAAAGCCATTTGAACCGCAAGGTAGGCAGTTCAAGCTCACCAGCTGCTCCTTGGAAACCCTATACAGGGTCACTATGGGTGGGAACTGACTTGACGGCCCTTAACAACAACAACAATGGTGCCATGTGTTAAATTACAAGGTACCACAGCCCACGAGGACAGAGTTTAGCAATACAGCTAACTGGGCAAACCTCAGATAAATCACCTCCATGCTTATTAGATTCATGAGGTAACTCATGCGCCATGTATCCAATTCTCCATTTTGAGGTGACTTTCACATCTTGTAGATAACCACCTTTCCTAATTGCAAGACAAGTTAACTATTTAAATCAATGTCGTTAACAGCGGTATCACTACGGTTACGGTCCTCCAATGTCGTAAGTCATGCTGCCACCTCCCCCACCCCCACCCCACATGGGCCTGTAGTAGACCATAGGAATCCTTAGTCACATTTACTATCAATTCTAATCATATAATAATAAGTGATTATTATCATTGTAAATGACTTAAGTGTGATATTTCTTCTATTATATGAACACCAACAGCAAAAAGATTTTATAAAACCTTTCTACATTGAATAAGATTATCAGTTACATGATTAGTAACTGAGTGGAGGCCTTTCTTTGTGTTTCTCCTTCTTTTCTTTAGTTGCTGTTCATCCTCAAAAAAGTTATTGATATGTGTTCACACAAACTGTTGTTGTTATATGCTGTCGAGTCGGTTCCGACTCATAGCGACCTGCATACGGTTTCCAAAGAGCAGCTGGTGAGTTTGAAACTCCGGCCTTGGGGTTCAAACCAACCTTGTAGTCAAGTGCTTATCCAACAGGGCCACACAAGACTCCTCAGAAATACTCATTACCACACCATTGTTAGAAAATTGCAGGGTCGCTATGAGTAGGAACTGACTTCTACAGAACACCACCACCATAAGAACATCGACAGCAACAAACACAATAGCATGTGCTTGTAGGTGTGCTGAGGAAGCCAGGGATTGGAAGGGTCATTGTTTTGGGGTTCTAATGGCAGCTCTGGTTAGAGCTCATTAGACGGTTCCCAAAGTAGATATGCACAGAGTGTTAGCCTTGTTGGTATATAGAAACATGTAAATGGGGCTTCCAACAAATGATTTTGGTCTTATAACTAACTACATGGATATTGTGAGAAAAAACAAAACATTTCTACTGAAATGCTGCATTGAGTCGGTTCCTACTCATAGGGACCCTGTACAGGGTTTCTCAGGAGAGGTTGGTGGCTTGGAACCACTGACCTTATGGCTAGCAATCCAGTGCTGATCCTACAGCACACAGACATGATATAGACTGTCATTTTGATGTCACCCCCCTGACATTGTCACCTGCTATAGTCCTCACCTCCCTCCCCCTTCCATGCAGCAGGTAGTGGAGTGGTTACAAGTTGGGCTGCTAACCTCAAGGTCAGTAGTTCAAAACTACCAGCTGTTCTAAAGGAGAAAGCTGAGACTTTGTGTTCCCGTAAAGACTTACAGCTTCAGAAACCCTGTACAGGGTTGCTACGAGTCAGAACTGACTCCATGGCACACCACCACCATCACCATCACCATCATCACCACCATCACCATCACCATAACCATCATCACCACCATCACCATCACTACCACCATCACCATCACCACCACCATCATCACCACC
>NW_006408559.1:16232374-16234125 GCF_000296735.1 Chrysochloris asiatica
CATCACCACCATCACCACCACCACCATCACCATCATCACCACCATCATCATCACCATCACCACCATCACCATCACCACCATCACCACCACCACATCACCATCATCACCACCATCATCACCACCACCACCACCGTCATCATCACCATCACCACCATCACCACCATCACCACCATCACCACCACCACCACCATTGTTTTCTATTCAGATGTTGAAGGAGCTCTGGAGGCTGCTGTAGGTTGGCTGCTAACTGAAAGGTCGGTGGTTTGAACTCACCAGCCTCTATGAGGGAGAAAGATAGGGATGCCTGCTCCTGTAAAGATTTTCCATCTCAGAGACCCTGTGGGGCACTTCCACTCTCTCCAAGAGGCTTACTACCCGTCAAAATGGACTCAGTGGCACTGAGTTTGGCTTTTGGATTGGATGATGCAGTTGGTTAAGCGGTGGGCTGCTAGCCACAAGGTCTGTAGTTGAAACCCACCAGACACTCCGAGGGAGCAGGATAAAGTTGTCTGCTCCCATAAAGACTTACAGACTCATAAACCATATGGTGCTTTCTGACAGTGTTCCACTGCTATTCATAAAGTTCTTAGTGACTAAATATTTCAAAGGAGTCCTTCCCTCCTTCTTCCTAGTCTGGCTTCATCTGGAAGCTCATCTGAAACCTGTCCACCATGGTGACCCTGCTGGTGTTTAAAATACTGGTTGCAAAGCTTCCAGAGTCACAGCAACATGCAGCTACCACAGGACGACACAGACAGACAAGTGGTGCGGTTCTAAAGAGAGATGACCTGACAGAATGTGAAACCATCAGACAATATCATTAATATTGCACGAAAGTAAAATTTTGCCAAAGGGAATTTAAAAATGGCCACAACCATACAGCGATAGAGAACTGCCAGAAATTCAAGTCGTATTCAGAGAGGAGGTTTGTTGTTGTTGTTAAGGACCGTGGAGTCAGTTCCGACTCACAACGACCCTGTACAGGATTTCTGAGGCTGTAAATCTTTACGGGAGCAGAAAGCCTCATCTTTCTCCCATGAAATGGCTGGTAGTTTCGAACTGCCGACCTTGAGGTTAACAGCCCAATTTGTAACCACTATGCTACCAGAGAGGAGGTAGAAGGAGGGATATCATTGCTGATGTTAGATGGATCTTGGCTGAAAGCAGAGAATACCAGAAAGATGTTTACCTGGGCTTTTTTGACTACCCAAAGGCTTTTGATTGTGTGGATCATGACAAGCTATGGATACAGAGAATTCATCTTTTGGAACACTTAATTATGCTCATGAGGAATCTGTACATGGACCAAGAGGCAGTTGTTTGAACAGACTCAGGGAACATTTAAAGAAGCAGGGAATGATTTAAAATCAGGAAGGACGTGTACCAGGGTTGTATTCTTTCACCATACTTATTCAATCTGTCTGCTGAGCACATAATCTGAGAAACTGGGTTCTATGGCATCAGGATTGGAGGAAGACTCATTAACAACCTGCAATATGCAGATGATACAACCTTACTTGCTGAAAGTGAAGAAGACTTAAAATATTTACTGGTGAAGATCAAAGAGCACAGCCTTTGGTATTGATTGCATCTCATTGTAAAGAAAACAAAAATCCTCACCACTGGAACAATAAACAAATTCTTATCAACGGAGGAAAAATTGAAGTTGTCAAGGACTTTATTCTTTTTGGATCAACTATCAACACTCATGGAAGCAACAGTCAAGAAATCAAATGGCATATTGCATTAGG
>NW_006408559.1:16234610-16253063 GCF_000296735.1 Chrysochloris asiatica
CCTAACAACGACAACAACAAACCCTATGGGGCGGTTATGCTCTGTCCTATTGTCCTGTAGAATCACCGTGAGTAGGGCTCAACGTGACAGCTGAAGGTTTGGTTTGGGTTTCTGATTCATTAAAGTGTTGATGTTATTAAGAATTTTCCATTTCAAACCATTTTCTCCTCACTTCAGTTAAGAAACAAAGCTGATTGTGTTTTGTGTTTTGTGTTTTTTTATTGTCAATTCTTCTTTATGTCTCCCATCAAGGATAAGATATTTAAAGACTTCTTAATTACCACCTTATATTAAGTCACTTAACCGAAAAGAAATGATCCATGTTCAACCATTTCAAAAGGTAGCGTATGATTAAGAGACAGTGATACTGAAGGAAAAAGTCCAAGGTACACTAAAGGCATTTGCAAAGATCAAGGCTCCCAAATTAGTGAAATATAAATTGAAGTCTTTCAACAAACTGATGCAACCCTGGAAGCACTCGCTTATCTGTGCCAAGAAATTTGGAAAACAGCTACCTGGCCAATTAATTGGAAGAGATCCAATTTGTGCCCATTCCAAAGAGAGTTGACCCAATGGAATGCGGAAATCCTCAGACAATATCATCAATATCATATGCAAGTAAAACTTTGCTGAAGATGATTAAAAAATATCTGCAACAGTGCATCGACAAGGAACTGCCAGAAGATCAAGCCAGGTTCCGATGAGGACATGGAATGATGGGTATCGTTGCTAACATAAGATGGATCTTGATTGAAAGCAGAGAACACCAGAAAGATGTTTACCTGTGTTTTAATGACTAAGAAAAGGCTTTTGATTGTGTGGATGATGACAAGCTATGGACAACAATATGGAGAATGAGCATTCCAGAACACTTAATTGTGCTCATGAGGAACCTGTACATAGATCAAGAAGCAGTTGTGTGAACAGAACAAGGGAACACTGAATGGTTTAAAAGTAGGAAACGTGTGTTCCAGGGTTATATTCTTTCACCATATTTATTCAATCTGTATGCTGAGCAAATAATCCAAGAAACTGGAGAAAAATGTGGCATCAGGACTGGAGGAAGACTCATTAGCAATATACAAATGATGTGACCTTGCTTGCTGAAAGTGAAGAGGATTTAAAATATTTACTGATCAAAGACCACAGCCTTCGGTATAACTCAGTGTAAAGAAAGCAAAAATCCTCACCACTGGACCAATAAACAACATTATAAATGGAGAAAAGATTGAAGTTGTCAAAGACTTCATTGTGCTTGATCCAACCATCAACACTTAAGGAAGCAGCAGTCAAGAAATCAAACAATCTATTGCATTAGGCAGATCTGCTGCACAAGACCTCTTTAAAGTGTTCATGAGCAAAGATGTCAGTTTGAGGTCCCAAGCTATGATATTTGCAATAGCCTTGCATGCATGTGAAAATTGAATATTGAATAAGAAAAACTGTAGAAGAATTGATGCATTTGTGTTATGGTGTTGGAGGAGAATATTAAAATTACCATGGATGCCAGAGAACAAACAAATCTGTGTTGAAAGAAGTACAGCCAGAGTGTTCCTTGGACGTCAGGATGACCAGACTTCATCTCTCACACTTCAGACATAGTATCAGGAGGGACCAGTCCCTGGAGAAAGCCAACGTGCTTGATCAAGTGGAAGGTGAGTGAAAATGCCCGTGAGATACATCGGCACAGTGGTAGCGACAATGGCCGTGAGATGGTCACAGGACTGAGCAGCATTCCACTCTGTCGTGCACACAGTCACTATGAGTCAGTCCTGACTCAATGGCACCTAACGACTAAGGTCTTTCTCTTTTCACTCTGGGTGGCAACATCTATGATGCATGCTCAGTGTCTTTCTTATTGCTAGTCGCCTTTGACCAACAGTGTGTGTCTTAGGTGTAACGCTGTAGGATCATCACTGGACTGAGAGCCACAAGGTCAGCAGTTCAAACCCACCAGCTGCTCCTCAGAAACCCTATACAGGGTCGTTATGAGTCAGAACCGACTCGACGTCACTTAATAACAATATGTGTCTTGGTTCTCTAGTTCTGCTGAAACAGAAATGCCACAAGGAGGAGGATTTAACAAACAGATATGTACTCTGTCACAACTTGGGTGGCTAGAAGTCTACCTTCAGGGGAAGGTATTGTCTCTGTCTGCTCTGGGGAAAGCGCCTCATCTTATTTCAGCAGCATGTATGATGGGTTCGGCATTCCTCAGAGATGTCCTTGTGTCTTGGTATCAGTGTTTCTCAGCATCTAGGAGCTTCACAGTGCAAGGACCCCAGGTCCAAAAGACCCCAGGTCCAAAG
Source organism: Chrysochloris asiatica (assembly GCF_000296735.1). Lineage (NCBI taxonomy): Eukaryota > Metazoa > Chordata > Mammalia > Afrosoricida > Chrysochloridae > Chrysochloris > Chrysochloris asiatica. The sequence continues at coordinate 16,236,920 of NW_006408559.1, forward strand.
GATGTGCTCCACTTCTGGCTCTTCCTTCTTGGCCGTCTTAGGTCCCTCTGAGCGCTCTTCTCTTTCCATACTTTTCTTGTAAGTAAAGGTGTTCAGGCCTCACCCCAGGGAACTCTCCTTAGGTCAGATCAGGGCTGTGATGGGATTCATGGTGTTGTAGCCCACCCTCAATCCTCTTACTGATGCATCACATCTGGGAGATCATCACAAAACTGTCAAGTGACATCATTCCAGAACTGCCAGAGCACTGAGCGCCACGGTCTAGTCAAGTTGACATCTGTTTTGGGGAGGACACAATTCAGTCCATGACATTAGGACTTGTCTAAATTATTCAGCATTTTCCTGTGACTATTAGGGCTTGCCTTTAAAAGTCTGCTCACCCTGAACTTTCGTGCTCTTGAATGCCTTGCTTCCTCGGATAGTTTTTTACGAATCAACATCTTTCCAGGATCTGAGTCACTCATTTGTATTGATATTGCAAATCCTACAGTAGCTTCTCTTATTCATTTACTCAACAAATGCATTTGAGCATTGACTATGGGCCAAGTAAGCACACAAGACCTTCTGCTTCTCATTGAAAAGTTTCCTTCGGTTTTTGCTGCTCATTTCATGGTTATCTATGAGGGGCTGCAGACTCCAGGTTTCCCGTCTGTAACTTCCACCCGCAGCTTGGCTGTGGGCTCTGGGGGCTCCGTTACCTCATGCTCTTCCCCATTCCACTCTGGGGTTGTTAGTTAAGACTCGGCCTTCCATAGGAGCCCTGGTGACACAGTTCTTAAGCACACGGCCATTAACTGAAATGTAAGTGGTTTGAACCCACCAGCTGATCCAGGGGAGAAAGATGAGATTGTCGGCTTCTGTAAAGATTTACAGTTTTGGAAACCCTCTGAGACAGGGTTTACTCTGACCTATAATGTCTCTATGGTGGTGTGCCGTGGAGTTGGTTCCAACTCATAGCAACCCTATATAGAGTTTCTGAGGCTGTAAATCTTTATGGGAGCAGAAAGCCTCATCTTTCTCCCATGCTGGTAGTTTTGAACTGCTGACCTTGAGGTCCTGGGTGTGGGGCTGTGGGTTAATGCACTGAACTGCAAGGTCAGTTTGGATTGCAAGGTTGGTGGTTCAAGCTCACTAGCCATTCCTTGGGAACCCTATACAAAGTCGCTATGAGTTGGAACCAACTCGACGGCACTTAACAAGACCAACATAAGGTCCCTACAAGTTAGAGTCAACTTGACAGCCGCGGCTTTGGTTTGTTTTGGTAGAACTTCCATATTTTGCTTGATTTTAATTTTTATTTCTCCCTTCAGATAATTTTATTATTTTTATTATTATTATTGCAAAATAACACACAAACCATTCCTTCCACAGCATTCCACATCATCTTTACTCAGCTGCCTTTGATCATTCACTGCAATAGCCACTCAGAACTCAGACCCTATCCTCACAGCTAAGCGGTTTCTTAGGGACATGACCAGGTTACAGTGTGGGGTCAGAAATGCTCAAGGAATGGTCCTGCCAGTCAGGGCAACCTCTCCTCAGCTGTGCCCACAGACTTTCTGTCCCTGCATTGAGAAGGTTCAAGGCACAGAGACCTCAGGGTCCAAAGGACATGTGCACTCCTTGCTCTCTCTGCCTGACCGATATCATAGAGCTCTTGTGGGACATGATAAATGTCCACAGGACACTCACGTTCACCAAACGCCTCAGGCTGCAGGCACTTGGCTTTAGCCCCATGGATCAGCCAATGTAGCTCTCCCAATGACGTGTCTGGAGGCATCTTACTCTGCAAGAAAGCTTCCTGCCCCAAATCACTCAACTTGACTTGCTCCAGGGACTGGAAGGCCTACAGCTCTGTCTGGTGCTCTGGCTCTTGGTTCTGCTTCTGTTGCTCCTCTGTTACTCCACTGGTGTCCTAGCTTTCTGGCCCTGCATCCAGGAGGCTCAGTGCACAGGGATCTCGGGGTCCAAAGGATACACTCCACTCCTGGCTCATCTTCTTAATGGTAGTGAGATTCCCCCATCCCTGCGTCTGAGATGGCTCATTGTATGCCCATGCTCAAGTTTCGAGGTTTTACAATTACTGTGATCTCTGTTAACCGCTGAATCCTGGCATTCTATCAGTATCTTCTCCTACCTTCTGTTACCCGGACCCATTAGGAAAAGAGTGGTTTGGTGGGAGTTACAAAGACTATGGCCTGAAGAGGCACGCTGAATCATTCACTGCACCACCGTCAAAAAGGAGTGCTCGGGGTCTTTGTAGGAATTTGATTTGTGCATATTTGTTGTAGACCTCATCTTCTCTGATTTATAAATTCCAACTTCTTGGAATCCCTCCAGGTGTTCCTCTGTTAGGATATCATCCCGTGGCTTGCTTGTTGCTGTCATACTGGAAACCATGCCACCAGACTAAGATATGCCTGACCCAAGCCAAGGGATTTCCAATCACCTCATGTGCATGTGAAAGTTGGACAATGACTAAAAAGAAGCATGGAGAAGAATCAATGGATAGGAACGCTGAATTAGGGCTAGAATTACGGGTAGCTAGAGTAGCGTAGTGGTTACGAATCGGGCTGCGAACCTAAAGGTCAGCGGTTCGAAACTACCAGCTGCTCCGCGGGAGAAAGATGAGGCTTTCTACTCCCGTAAGGATTTACACCCTCGGAAACCCTGTACAGGGTCGCTATGGGTCGGAACCGACTCGACGGCACGTAACAACAACAACAACAACAACAACAACAGAGGAACAAAGAAATCTGCGTTGGAAGAAGTACAGCCAGAATGCTCCTTAGACGCCAAGATGGCCAGACTTCTTCTCTCAAACTTCAGGCATGTTGTCAGGAGGGACCAGTCCCTGGAGAAGGACATCTTCCTTGGTAAAGTGAAGGGTCAGTGAAACGGAGGAGGGCCCTTAGTGAGATGGATTGGCACAGTGGCAGCAGTAATGGGCTCGAGTGTAGCAATAATTGTGAGGATGGCGCAAGACTGGGTATTGTTTTGTTACGTTGTGCACAGGGTCGCTATGAGTTGGGACCAACTCAATGACACCTAACAACAGCACCATCAAGAAGATTCACTTACTGAATGTAGTCACCCAAATCTAGGCCTCAATAGCATTTCAGATTTCTTGTCCAATGACGATGACTCTTCTGGTAGTGTCGTGGGTTAAACATTGGACTACTAACTGCGAGGTTGATGATTCAAACCCACCAGCTACTCGGGAGCAGTTCCCCGCTGTCCTATGAGGGTCACTATGCGTTGGAATTGACTGGACAGTGGTGGACTTATTCATAACTCTTTTTCCAGTATTTATCTGGATTGAGCTATATGGTAATGTGGGTGCCATATAGTTTGAAAATGTCAAGCTTTTGAAAAGGTTTGAAGAAATCAAATGCCATAGGTTTTTCAACAGTTCCCCAACAGCTTCCCTATGGTCCCACTCCGTTGATGGGAATTTATTCTGAGAAACTCTCTGGTATGATATAGAAAGGCCTCCACTGTCTCTGCTGTGACTGAGTTCTCACTGAGTGGTGCCCTGAGGTTGTTTAGATCCTAAGTGCACTGGGAAAAGAAACTCATACTTCTAGGGCCAAATTTCCAAATCCAATCATTTGTAGCAGGCCGATCACATTCTGTAATATTTTAAGAAAAAAAAAAGTTTGTTGTATAAATCCCTGCCAATGTCTTCTTACCACTGCTCCCTGGACACAAAACCATGCCTTAGTTGTTCTATAGTGCAGACAATGGCTTAGACAACCAAACGAAAATACAACCATATGGCACTTAACATCCACAATGTGTTCTGGGAAATTGAACGTTATGTGAGTTAGGCATTGTGCGAACACCATACTATTTTTGTTAAATACTCTCAAGTCGATTCTGACTCATAGCAACCCTTTATAGGGTTCCCAAGATGTGGTTGGTGGGTTTGAACCATCAACCTTGTGGTTTGTAGCCCAGTAGTCATCTACAGCGACACACCAGGACACCATATCGTAGTCTGTTCCTACTTTGTCTTTAAGCTTCTCGAATGAGCTTCGTGCCTTAGTGATCCTCAATGTGCTTTTGTTGATGTGATTCGTTTTTGTGTTTGCTCTTCTAACGATGTCTTTAGCAATGTCTCCATAGCTGATAGAGGCCCCTCTCGAATTTCCATTAGCCTTGTAGCTTTCAGTGGAGCTGACTCTTATCCAGCTTTGAGAATTTCGTTTTGTTCTGTTTTTGAGGCCCATTATGGTTATCAAGTGCAACGGGCCTCAATCATGAGCAGTAACGTTCACTGATTTTCCACCTTTGTGCTGTTTAACAGCCTTTTAAAATTTACTTCCAAATGGAGGTTTCTCCATTGTCTCTTACTGCTGCTACCATGAGCACTGACTTTGCGGCGTTTGGGAGAGCCATGAAAAATTACAAAGTAAAATATTACTTCACATTAAAAAATGTGAAAGAAAATTAAACAGATCACACTGCAGCATTGATGACAGGTGATACATGAGATGGGATGTTGCTGCGCAGGAGCCAGAACACACGCTGTTACATGGCGAACATTTTAGAAAGCACAGTGCCGTACCTATGTCAGCCTGTAACAGATGTGCATTATGACGATCAAGACATATGTAGTACAGGTTATATATACGAGGGGGCTTCAAAATGTTAGTGGAAAAATTGAATCAAATGCTATTGGAATTTTTCCACGAACATTACAAAGCCCACCCTCTTAAATGCATGGTACCATCACCCTCCTGACAGTGCCATCGCTGTGTGTACAAGGAATCTGAGCTTCTCGTGTCGCCTACTGGGCGCTCCTGCATTCGCAATCCCGTTCTCTGATCACAGTGTAGGGACTCTATTTAACGTCATGGAACCATGAACATATATGTTGTCAGACGTTGCTTGAAGTGATATAATGTGGCACATGGTTGTGTAGAGGTGACTGCATGCACTATTTGCTGACCCTGGCACTACCTGGGCAGGTGGGGCCAAGAATGCAATGGTACCAGATAATGTTAAAAACTCATTGGTGAAAGGAACTTCTGTCTTCCTCAATCTCAAGACATGAAAAATATCTTCAAGCTCTTGTGCAATGAGTATGCACATAATGCCAACGCCTCATTATTTCTCTTACCAAGTCTCTCTAGCACTGTCTGGGATCATTGTGTTCTCGGCCCACCTGAGACTCTGTCAAAGTCTTTCTTCCTGATCCTCATTCTGCTGGTGTCCTTCTTGTGAAGAGTTCAGAAGAGTGGGATGTCAGATCACGGGGCGCCGGTGTTTGAGACTCTGGGGAACACTGATGTACCTCACCATTCATGTAGCTTCTGCATTTTCTTTGTTGTGTGCCGGTTGCTGGAAAAGTTTGCTAGTCTTGTGTGTGGTGTTTGCTGTACTTCCGTGACCTCTGATCCTCATGCACTTGGGCCATGTCTTGGAAGACAGTCTAAACTTCTCCTTCTGAGATAAAACCAATCCCTCACTTACCGTCTGTCTTACTGGGGCCTTCAGATTAGCTTGAGCCTGCAAAACTCCTTAGGGCATTCACGTCCTTATTTCAAAGTGATGGTGTGAACATTTCCCAGCATCTCCACTGCTCTATATGTCAGAATTACTTAGAAGCTTGTTACACAATCTACATCTAAACCCCAACTCCAGACAGACAATGGAGTCAGCCCTAGTATTCCACACAAGCCTTCTACTCCGAGCCAGCAAACACAAGCTCTGTGTTTTTTTTTTTTTTGCTTTGCACGAACACTAACTAGTTGGCTAGTCTGTTTATCTTCCTTCCTACCTCTATACCTCCTACCCCCCTCCTTGGAGTCCTGGTGTGGCTTTGTGTGGGTTGATGCGCTGGACTGCAAAGCCCTTTGAACCACAAGGTTGGCATGGTTCAATCTCACCAGCTGCTTCTCAGAAGCCAGGACCCTGCCTGCCCTCAGGGCGGTCCCAGTCTTCATTCTCTTCCTTCTGGACCTGACCCAGGTGGCTTTGTGGCTGCTGACCTGGCCCTGACCAGCGTTGAATAAGCCCAGGGTTTGCCTGCTCTCAGGCTTCAGGGCGACAGGGGGCTTCAGCACCACCCCACAGACCAGCCTGGTTCAGGAGGTGTTCCTGTGGTTCAGAAAATCAAGGCATTTATTTCTTATAACCTTACAATACGACTGGTGTAATTTTTAAACTTGTAAACACTTTAATCCTGTTGTTTTGTTCTGACTTTTAGCAGCTACCAGCTCGTTCCTGATTCGTTTGAGACACTTTGATTACTTATTGTTGTTGTTGTTGTTAGCGACTCTGTATAGCGTTTCTGAGACTTTCAGTCTTCGCTGGAGCAGAAAGCCTCATTGTTTTCCTGCGTCTTATTTTAGAAGTGCTATGTAAAACTGTTGTTTTTACAGACACACACAGCATTTTCATTCCTTTTACAGACATTTTGACAGTTCAGCCACTGACCTTTCCTGATTTCTCAATTGTTTAATTATTTTGCGTTCTTTGCACAGAATTGCGTAGTGCTTTTATTAAAATAGCCCAATTTCTACTGGACGCTCCCCCAACCTCTCGGTTAACAGCCCATGGCACCACCAGGGCGTCTTTGGAGGTAGGCATAGCCACTGAAAACAGGAGGGCCTGGGTCTCTGTCCAGAATCATTTTCTGGCAGAGCCGTCTTTGGTGGCCCCTTAGTCTGAGAGCACCAGGTGTAGGTCCTGGTGGAAGGGTGACTTCCAGAAGGACCAGCTCCTCTGGAAGTGAGAGGGGAAGGCAGCAGGGAGGGAGCCGAGTTAATATGGTACTGGGGGGCTGAGTGGGTATCTGGTCCTCTTTGCACCTCAGTTCTGGATGTCCATCGTGGCCACCACCATGCCCATACCTTGCGGAGGTTTCATGCCTGTGTTTGTGCTCGGTAAGTCCAGCTGGAGACTCCCAGGAGGGTGAGAGGAGGCTTTGGGGGATTGCGTTTGGTCTTTCTAGCTCTGAAAATCTAGCTGGGGGGACCTTGGCTACCTTGAGCGCTTCACTCCAAGTAACTTGACTCTAGGCGCTGCCTTCGGAAGGCTGGTGGGAGAGCTGATGGCCATGCTGTTCCCTGATGGCATCTTATTTGATGGCATCGTTTACAAGATCCTTCCTGGGGGCTACGCAGTCATCGGTGAGACACGTTCCTACCCCTGTAGGCCCACCCCGAGGACCCCACATTCCACACTCAAAGTCTCGCCATCTTCATTGTGGCCCACTCCCACCGGTTTCAGATCACCTGTATTCATAATCAGCTCCCCGCTCTGACTCTCTCATTGCAGTAGGAACCAGGCCTGACCCTGCCTAGCTTCTAAGGTCAGACGAGACCAGGTGTGTTCGGGGCCGTATGGTTGTAGATGGCACCAACTCTCATGAGTAGTTACTGAACCGCTTTGAGCCTTGTGGGGATCAGACGCAATAGTATGGATGAGAACGCTTAGGATTGTGGCCAGTGTTTCTTCTTTCCTTCCTGAGATTCATGGAAAGGTCCATGCTAGAGCCTGGCTCTGCCCCCTGACCTGCAGACCAGCTAGTGTTGGTGGGGTTGATGGGTCATCACTCAACTATCATTGTGAGCCTTTGTTTCATTATTCTGAAATGACTCTTGAGATATTTACAGCCCTGAGCTTCTGAAAGTCTAGGATAACACTGTTTCCTTAAGTTTATTGTCCCATTCAACCAAGAGCCCAACCCCAGGTGCACTACCAAGTCTTGTACCACCATCACAATCACTGCTATTCTCGAGCCTGTTGTCACAGCCACTGTGATAAATCCATCCTGTAACAGGTTCTTCCTCTTTTACCAAGCATCATGTCCTTCTCCAGGGACTGGTCCCTCCTGATAACATGTCTACTAAAGTATGTGAGATGAAGTCTCGCCATCTTTTCTGCTAGGGAGCATTCCAGCTCAACGTCCTCCAAGACAGATTCATTCTCTGCCAGCACATTTAATATTCTTCACTAGCACCATAATTCACAGGCATCCATGAGTCTTTGGTTTTCCTTTTTCATTATTCAGCTTCTACATGCATAGGAGCCAAACCTCATTTTATTGTACTTTACCGATCCTGTGTTTTTACAAATTTGACGTTGCGGCAACCCTGCATCGAGCAAATTTATTGGCCACCATTTTTCCAACACCATGTGCTCACATGTCAGTGATTCTCACAACATTCCCAAGTTCTTCATCAGGCTGCTTCATGGACCCCAGTCTAGGGTCAACATCACTTTTCTAGGCACTGCGAAACCAAAAAATGCACGTGACTTGCTTTATTTCAGCACTCACTGCATTGCAGAAGTCTGAAGCAACCCCAACATCTCTGAAGCAAAACCTGTCTCCAGGGTATTTAAGGGATCATCAAATCTTAGGTCTCTACATGCCTTAGCTAGCACTGGATGGACCCGTTTGGCCGATCTGCAGCTATCTAAGTGGGAGATTCTGGGGCCATGCCCTGTGCTTGGATGGTTGAGGGTCAGAGCTGGACCTCAGTTTTCCAGGTCCAGATTTTTACACTATTCTGTCACTCATTGTTGGCACCAAGGCCTGAGACCCAAGACGAAATGCCAAGTGAGCTGCTAAGAGCAACCTAGACTCTTAAAAGTGAGGAAGGGAGCGGACACCCCTGTTTTCATTTCATCCATGAAGACTTGGGCCCCCAGATGATTTTGTGGTAGTTGAAAGTCATAGGAACATCAAAACTGTTTTCTTTCTGACTGTGCAGCACCTTACCCTTCTCGGGAGTGTTGGCAGAGACGGGATGCGCCTCCCTGTCTCCGTCCTCCCATTACTGACTGCGTGCGGCTACCCTCACCCACCTGTGTGGCTGGTATCTCATTCCAGGAGCAGCGGCGCTGACTGGTGCTGTATCCCACACCGTCTCCACAGCTGTGATCTGCTTCGAGTTGACCGGTCAGATCGCTCACATCCTGCCCATGATGGTGGCGGTTATCTTGGCCAACATGGTGGCACAGAGCCTGCAGCCGTCCCTCTATGATAGTATCATCCAGGTCAAGAAACTGCCTTATCTGCCAGACCTAGGCTGGAATCAGCTCAGGTCAGAAACCTTGGGGGGTGGAGCCTGGGATTGGCTCTACTGGGGCCAGTCTCCTCAGGAGTGACCATAGGCATGATGAACTCATGCAGCAGGGGAAGGGGTTGCCAGACTGACCTGTGCTCCCCCTCTGTAGCAAGTTTACAATCTTTGTTGAGGACATCATGGTGCGGGATGTGAAGTTTGTTTCTGCCACTTGCACTTATGGAGAGTTACAGACTCTGCTCCAGGCAACCACAGTCAAGACGTTACCCCTGGTGGATTCAAAAGGTCAGTGGGGGCAGGACTCGGACTTCTGGGCAAGGGACCTGAACGAGGGGCATACAGGGGTCACTGCGGTGTGGCTGTCCTTAAGGCCAGCCTTAGGGGACATTCCTACCCTCGAGAGAAAAGTGGATCCAAAGCACAAACACAAGAAGGCAGGCAGAGAAGTGAACCCGTGACTCCTGAGGTGGTTCCTTTGCGACTTAGTTGAAGCAGCACGGGACCTCTTGTCACTGAGTTGACACAGCTGTCAGAGTGGAACTGTGCCCCACAGGGTCTCCATTTCTGACTCATGGTGCCCCCACGTGTGTCAGAGTAGAACTGTGTGTACCACAGGGTTTTCTGCATAGACTCATGGTGTTCTCATGCATGTCACAGTAGAACTGTATGCTCCACAGGGTGTTCATCTCTGATCTATCATGCCCTCATGCATGTCAGAGTAGAGTTGTCCTCTATGGTGCTTCCAATGACTACATTTTGGGAAGTAGATTTTTCCTCTGAGGTGCTTCTGGGTAGATTCAAACTCTCCACCTTTTGGATAGCTGTTGACTCCCTGCCCCCCAGGGACTCATAGTGGACTACATAGGTGTTTTGGGTAGCAGCCGCTGACCCCCGGGACACATACGTGTTTTGCGACTGTGACTCTTTATAGGAGCAGACAGCCTGGTCTTTCATCCTGCAGCGTGGCCACTGGGTGTCAACTGCTGGCCTTGCGGGTCACTGTCCAGCACCTAACTCGTGGCCACCAGGGATCCTTAGTTGAAGCCCACTTACTCTTAATGCCCGTTAAACCTCAGAGGCGATGAGGCCCTCGCACACACACCGAGAGTCAGGTCGTCAGGTAGACGCAGACTTCCCAGCTGACTTCCTGCGCTGCCCTTCTACCCGCCTTTGGTCCTTCCGCGCTCCTTGCTTCATGTTGCTTCTTGCGTGGCTTTATACAAGGGAGCACAAAACGTTTGTGGCAAAGTTCCATGCTCTTTCAATTCAATCTAAATTCAAACACTTTGAAGTCCCCTTGTATATCTATATCTTATGGTATGGCACGATAGATTCAACACTGGACTGTGAACCACAAGGTCAGTAGTTCAAACCTACCAGTCACTCCTTGGAAACCCTATTGTTGTTGTTGTTGTTAGGTGCCATCGAGTCGGCACTGACCCATAGCGACCTTATGCTCAACAGAACGAAACACTGCTCGATCCTGGGCCAATCTCACTACTGTTGCCACGCTTGAGCCAACTGATGCTGCCACTTGGCCAATCCATCTCGCTGGGGGTCTTCCTCTTTTCCTCTGACCAGACATGATATCCTTCTCCAGCAACTGCTCCCTCCAGGGTCGTTATAGTTGAAACCAACTTGGTGATACTTAACTACAACAAATCCCGTCAGTAGATTGGACCCTCCTTAGGATAGAGGTCTCTTTAGAGAAATTTATTGGATGTGTAACAATTATATGCTTGATGCATGAGTTGTGTAATGCAGAACAATCAGGTGGGCCAGTCAGTGCCATTCAGATCGCTGTGATTTCAGGAACTCAGGGTATCCAAATTGCTCACATGAAAGTCATTCTAATTTTGGGCTCACCGGAGTCCTGGTGTGGCGCTGTGGGTTAATGCGCCAGACTGCAAATTTGTTTGAACTGCAAGGTTGGTGGTTCAAGCTCACCAGCAGCTCCTTGGAAACCCTATACAGGGTCGCTATGGGTCAGAACCGACTCGACGGCACTTAACAACAACAACAATGTTTCCAAACAGGTTATATAAGGGCTGGATCAAAATATGAAGAGACTTCAAAGTGTTCATGGAAAATTCAATTTTCTTTTTATCATATACATATATAACTCTTCTTTTGATTCTTGGTGTGGTGCTGTAGGATAAACACTAGAGTACAAAGTCGGTCTGAGTTGCAAGGTCGGTGGTTCAAACTCACCAGCCGCTCCTTGGAAGCCCCATACGGGGCCACTATGACTGGAACTGACTCGGTGACACTTAGCCACCGCCAACAACCGTGCACTACCAGTTGGGCCTCAAGTACTAAACAAGTCCAATGAAAGGGATTGATTGAGGTCAGGCCTGGAAGGTTCTGAAAGGGGTTTTCAGGGAGGGAGGGCCAAAGCTGAGCTGAGTCCCTGGGTGTTGCAGGTGATTTGGGCTTAACTACTAGCTGAAAGTTTGGCATTTGAAACTTACCCAGAAGTTACCTTGGAAGACAAGCCTGGCCAAACTTCGAAAACGTCACAGCCTTGAAACCCTATGGAGCATTTGTACTCTGTACACGTGGGGCCGCCGTGTGTCAGAATTGACAGGGATGTAACAGGTGGTGGCGCAGTGAGTTAAGTGCCCAGCAGCTATGCCGTGGCACAGAGAGGAGCAGTCTGCTCTCATAATGACCCACAGTCTCGGGAACTATAGAGCATTTCTCTATGTCCTTTCTATGTGACTGTTTTGAGTTGGAATCGACTCAGCACAGGGCGGCTTGGTTTGGTTTTTGGGTCATAACAACAACTAATGGAAAAGTTGGCAGTTTGAACCCACCCACCCCCACCTCCCCACATAGCAGGAGGACTGCTCCGCGGCCTGTCTTGGATGTTCCCTTTATGAAAGCAAACATCCTTTCTCTGCCACTGCAGAGAAAGGATGTTTGCTTTCATAAAGGGAACATCCAAGACAGGCAGCAGAGGCTGTGGTGGGAGAATAGGGCTGCTGGTTTGAGCTCCGGGCGCCCCGGCCTCAGATGAGCCGTTTCCCCAGACTCCATGATCCTGCTGGGCTGTGTGGAGCGCTCCGAGCTGCAGGCCCTGCTTCAGCGGCACCTGAGTGCTGAGCGGCGACTGCGGGCTGCCCAGGACCTGGCCCAGAAGTTGTCGGAGCTGCCTTATGATGGAAAGGCCACCGTGGGGGGGCCCGAGTCCTTCACCTTTGTGGACGAGGATGAAGATGAGGAGCTGCCTGCAAGGATGGAGGTGACTTGGCAGGGAGGTCGGGGTGTGGTACCAGGAGAAGGGACTGTGGTTACAGAGCAAGGGTGGCCCCTGCCTTGTCCGTCCGTATGGCCTGGGGAGATGGCTGGGGAGGCTGATCACATTGCTGGTCTGGGTCTGGAGCCGAAGAGTCCAGCACCCTAGACCATGGCTGAAGGTGTTGAGGCCAACAAGGACCATGGTGTGGATGGAATCAAGGAGACAGGGTTTCCACCTGAGAGCAAGGGACAGCTAGTAGTCTCCCAAGGAGGCCCTGTTCCCAGGCTACTCGCTCTTCCTTACAGCCCCCTCCTCTTCAGCCTCCGCCCACCTTCCCTGTGACCCCACTGCCCCCTGAGGACCCCAAGAGGCCCCTGCCTGGCCACAAGCAGCAGCCAGAGGCCCCGGAACCTGCAGGTGATGGTTGCCCCCCCCTCCACAGGCTGCCCTCCCATGTCACTGTCCTAATAAGGGATGGGGGCGGGGGCCTGGAAATGTAGAGAGAGTGCCCGCAGAGGGGACGCCCCAAAGTGCAGGCCTGAGGGGAGAGGGTCAGTGTTCTAGAGTTGGCCATGCCCAGGGTCCAGGGGATTGCTGCTCTCCCTTTTCTCCCCTCCAGAGACAAGGCCATCTGTCTTCCGGGTCTTGCTGCGCTGTCTGCTGGGCCAGGCCAGACCCTCGAAGAAGAAGACCACCCAGGTAAGCAGAAGACCGGGATTGGTAAGGCGAGACCCCCTTTGAGGAGGGGAGACCCCAGGAGAGTCTGTTGTCGGAGGGCACTGGTGTCACCAGAACCGTGGAATGGAAGAAGGAAGCTGACCCTACCATTCTTCCTCAGGACTCCACAGACCTGGTGGACCACATGGCTCCAGAAGAGGTAATTGGGGAGCAACAGCTGTATGGGAGGGGGCTGTTCTGTCTCTTGCAGCTTTAGGAGGGGTGAAGGCAGAGAGCAGCCAGTCAGGGTGTGTGTGTGTTCATGAGTGGGGCTCAGGAATGTTGAAATTCCAGAGGGCACAGTTTAAGTCTCCTATGACCAAGGACGGAGTCCTGGTGTGGCGCTGTGGGTTAATACACTGTATTGCAAAGTTGGTTTGAACTGTTAGATCGTTGGTTCAAGCTCACCAGTCGCTCCTCGGAAACCCTATCCAGGGTCGCTATGGGTCAGAACTGACTCTACGGGACTTAATAACAACATGACCAAGGGCGTGTGACTTATGTGGGGTGTGATCAGGACCAGAGACAGGCCCCACCCGAGTCAGACGGTGCCCGATGTCAGCGTAAAATCACAGCAACGTGGGAACACAGCCGTCCAGCCCTGAGCCATGGACAGCAGACATCACAGGACACTAAGTCCCGAGCTGTGGACAGCAGATGTCAGGACAACAGGGGGGAGCACTGCCTGCTTTAACCGTTCAGTGACAGCCAGGTCTCCTCAGACAAACGACTGCTCCCCACAAGAGAGACAAGGGTGTGCGGGGTGAGCACTGGGAAGAACTCCTCTTACCCACTCTGAGACGCAGAGAAGGAGACAAATCGGGAGCAACTGTCTCGTTTAGTAAAGGGCTGTGGATTCGTCAGGCAGATGAAAGGCTGAGCTTCCCAACTGTGTGGCTGATCTAAAAAGCACGGAGGATATTAACTGAAAATGATCGAACGTCTTCATGGATGCCCAATAAAGATGCCCAGCGTTAGCATAGAAGCCCGAGATGGGAAACGTCTGTACTGAGGATGAAAAATGCCTCCAGCTGGGAGGATAGAGAGAATGACCTCTTCCTCCTCTTCTGTGGCACCCCTCACTTCAGATAATTGATGGAGAAGTGGGGTGAAGACTAGAGGAAAAGCAAAACACTCCTTCAGCCCATACACAGGAGTCCCATGGACCCCAACAGCTAGGAACGGACAGCTTGCTACGCCGGTGAGACCAGCAAGGTTGTGGTTGTCAGGTGCCGTTGAGTTGGGTCCGACTCATTACCAGTGCACTATTATATTTGAGCTTGTTGTTCCAGCCACTGTGTCAGTCCATCTTGTTGGGATCTTCCTCTTTGTCGTTGGCCCTCCTCTTTACCAAGCATGAAGTGCAACTGTAGTAACTTCAGCTAGGTGGTCTGTTGTTGTTGTTGTTAAGTGCCATAGAGTAGGTTCCGACCCATAGCAACCCTGTATAGGGTTTCTGAGGAGTGACTGGTGAGCTTGAACCACCGAGGCTGTCTTATGAGTGTGGAGGTGCCGTGTTGCCAGGGATGGAAAGCAAAGATCACACACACCCTCCTCTGTCCCGAGGGAGTCGGGCTGGGCACACCCTCGCCTCTGTGACCACTGAGACATTGGAGGGAGTCTCTGTGGGTCTGCTAGGAGTCAAAGTTCAGGGTGTGTTGAGTGTGTCCCTCACCCTGAGGACAGGGGTGGGTGTTGGGAGAATCCCCTTTGACTGGACTGTAACATCCTCTTCCCCTCCTCCAAAGCTGAGGGCCCAGGACCACACAGCCAGCTCCATAGCACTCCCAGTGTGCCCACCTGCAGCCCACCTATCGGGCATGCCTCAGTCTCCTCTCCGGGGGGGGGTACTGTGAGAACTGAGAACCCAGACCACAGAGGTGGCCTTGCCGTTGTTGTTGTCACTGGGTGGACCTTGGGGTGAGGGGGCCTGAGAGGACAGGACTGGTGGTCACACAGGGCGCTTGGAACCCCTGCCTCTCAGGCAGGGAGCCAGGGGCAGGGCCTTTCGGAGTAGGTGAGGGTAAATGAGGCTGAATGGGAATGGGGTTTCAGAAAACACTCGAGTGGACTCCTGCCGGTGCACCACCACCACCCCCCGCCCCCCAGGGCGAGCACTGAGAACCGGGGTAAGCATTTCTGAAGTGTGGCTACCTCCGTCCCAGAGGTAGTTTGGCTCCATGTGGCTTGGCAGCAAACTTCTGCTTGCTCTGCTGTGTGGCAAACAGACCTGCCTCTTCTTCACAATCTGAAGTGGAGTGTGTTCCCAGCAGTCAGGCTGAGAAAGATGCTGCGGCCGCAGACTGAGAACAATCAAGGCTAGGGCTGGGTAAGGGCCCAACACCGGGCCACAAAGACAAGCGCCTTTCGCTGGGGGGTAGGAGTCAGTGTGGGGTGGGCAGGACCAGGACAGAGACCCTGGAGACGGCCTGGAAGAACAGCCTGAACCAAGAGGCGTGGAAAGTGGGGGTCCCTGGTAGAACCAAGTGAATGCACTTGGTGAGCTGAAACAGCCACCCAGATGCACCTCAAAAGAAAAACCAATACATCAGCCATTGAGAACCCGGTGAAGCCCAGCTCTCCTCTGAGCCACAGAGCGTCTGCACAGGTCCACTCCACAACTTAAGTGGGAACCAAGGCAGACAATGGCTGGGACCCAGGAGGGCTGTGACCCCCAGGAGGGAAGATGTAGTGAGGGTGGGTATGCAAGGGGTGTGGGGGGTGTGGATGGTGATCTGGGAGCCAGCCAGGCTGCAGCCGGGGCCGGGGCTGCAGCACTGTGGTGTCCACTGCACTGCGGTGTCTGCTGCACTGTGGTGTCCACTGTGCTATGGTGACTGCTGCGCTGTGATGACCGCTGCGTTGTGGTGTCCGCTGCGCTGCATTGTCTGCTGCGCTATGATGACCGCTGTGTTGTGGTGTCCACTGCACTATGGTGACCGCTGCGCTGTGTTGACCGCTGCATGTCCACAGGTGGCAGCCTGGGAGCAGGAGCAGCTGGGTCAGCCCGTGTGCTTTGACTGCTGCTGCATTGACCAGTCCCCGTTCCAGCTGGTGGAGCAGACCACCCTGCACAAGGCAAGTCCGCTGACCACACGGGGGAACCGGGGCTGTGTGCTGACCGCTGACCACCACACGGGGGAAC
>NW_006408559.1:16253463-16271987 GCF_000296735.1 Chrysochloris asiatica
GGGCTGTGTGCTGACTGCTGACCACCACATGGGGGCACTGGGGGCTGTGTGCTGACCACCACATGGGGGCACCAGAGTCTGTGTGCTGACCACTGGCCACCACATGGGGGCACCTGGGAGCTGTGTGCTGATCACTATGGGGGGGTTGCGGTTTGTGGTAACCACTGACCACCAGTACAAGGGGCTCCCAGGGAAGCTGTGTGCTGACCGCCTCACCCTCTACAGACACACACTCTCTTCTCGCTCCTGGGCCTGCACCTGGCCTACGTGACCAGCATGGGCAAGCTCAGGGGTGTGCTGGCATTGGAGGAGGTGAGCAGGCTGTGGGGGGAGAGGGGCGTGACCCCCACTAGAGGCCGACCCACATAACTTAGGCCAGGGCGGGGATTCAGGGTGCAGGGTGACCTTGGTCAGGGTGAGGACCCAGTGTGCAGGGTAACGGACTTTCTCTCCCTACCACCAGCTCCAGAAGGCCATTGAGGGCCACACCAAGTCTGGGGTACAACTACGCCCCCCCCTTGCCAGCTTCCGGAACACAACCTCAACTCGAAAGAGTGTCGTGGGCCCGCCCCCTCCTGCAGAGGGCTGGATCCTGCCTGAGAGTGGACCTGAGGCCCCCCGAGCGGGAGCTCCCACACCCCCAGAGTCGCCCGTTCCCTCACCCTCACCAGAGCCCCCTCCCACCCTTGGTGCTGAGGGGGAACTGGAGGAACTGGAGCTGGAGGAGGGTCCGGGGCCAGAGGAGGGGCTGGCCGACATCCTACAGGGGCCCAGCCTGCGGTCCACAGACGTGGAAGATGAGGATGAGGTCATGCTCTGAGCCCGGGACTTGCTGTGAGGACTGTGGGCCCTTCAGGGAGCTGTTAGAGGGGCGGCGATAGTCAGGGGTAGAATTAAGCAGGGAATACCAGGTCATGGCTTCAGCCCTGCCCTCCTCACACACACATGGGGGTCTTGACTCCAGCAAAGGGCTCCATTCTCCATGGTGCTTCCTGAGGCTTCTGCCCCCCCCCCCCCCACCGCCGCCCACAGCCCCCATGACTCCTCTCGGCACCTACCTGACTGTGGCTCCCTATAGTCCAGTCCACAGGGTGCGTAAAAGAAGGTCCCCATACAGTACGTCCAGGCCTCTGGGAT
This sequence comes from Chrysochloris asiatica, assembly GCF_000296735.1. Classification (NCBI taxonomy): domain Eukaryota; kingdom Metazoa; phylum Chordata; class Mammalia; order Afrosoricida; family Chrysochloridae; genus Chrysochloris; species Chrysochloris asiatica. Next base: position 16,254,601 of record NW_006408559.1, read on the forward strand.
GGACAGCCCAGAATGCCCTGCAACAGGATTCCCATGTCAGAATTCCTGCAGACCCCACCCTCCCCCACTGCCATCCCAGGTCAGGGCCATAACTGGGGAGTCCACAGCCAGGCAGCCCCTCTCTGTCCTGTTTGACCAAGAGAAAGACTGCTGAGGCCCCAAGGGCAGGGAGGGAAGGTGCCTAATTGCCCAGTGTCCAAACCACCCAGACGTCATGGAGCCCCTGTGGGGGACCCCCCAGTATTCATCATCTGCCTCATTTGCTGGTAAGTCATGGCAACCCTGAATGTGTCAGAGAACTATGTCCCATAGGGTCATCAATGGTCATCTTTTTGGAAGATCACCAGGACTTTCTTCTGAGGTACCTTTGGGTAGACGGGAATCTCTGCCTTTCAGTCATCAGTCAAGCAGGGACTCCCCACCGTCAGCCGCGTTGGACAGTCACCAGTCATGTACTTGACCACGACTCTGTCTCTGGACCACCTCCTCCCAGCCCTCTTCTGGCGGGAGGGGCAGGCTTGGGAGTTTGGTCAGGATGGGGGGGCTGGGTCACAGCCTCCTCCCACAGTCCTCGCTTCCCCTGCCCCCATGCCCAGGCACCTCTGTCCCCAAATGAGGCACGCAAAGCCAGAGAATGCCACCACGTTGTTTAATGTCATGAATACAGCTGGCAACCCTTCCAACATCACCACCCCCTGCCCCCCCCCAGCCAGGAGAGGCCGGCCAGGACAGGGGCCTGCAAGGGTGTCAGCCCCCACCCGTGTGTACATAATCTAGGGTATTTATATATATTTATATAGACTTCTATCTGTCATATGTGTCACAGAATCTCTCTTGGGCCTGGGTGGGAATGTGGCCCGTGTTAAGAAGACATATGAAGGCCGGTTGTAAAAGTGGATGTTCCCCAGACCTGGAAGACCGAATGAGGGAGGTAGAGGTGGGGGAGGTGGGCCAAGAAACGCGTCCCAAGACCCCTCCTTAGCACAAGGATCAGAAGGTGGGGAGGGCAGGAATAGAAGATTTGGACTTTCTTTTAATCAAGTGAATCAATGGAAAGTGCAACCCCTCCTCCCCGCCCCCACAAAGAAAATAAATTAGCAAGAGCTTCATTCATAAGAATATAAAAACAGCCCCGCCCAGGACTGCTGTAAAACGTGCGGCACAGCTTCACCCCAAAGGAAAGCAGCCCCCCACCCCGACAGCCATCCTGCACATGCCTCCCTGCCCCAGAAGTATAAGCAAGCCTCATGATCTGCCCAAGCACCAGCGGGCACCGCACTCCGAAGAGTCCAGAAGGTCCAGCTAGCTCTTGCCCAGTCCCCAGCCCCCGGCGAGGCCAGCTCAGTCAGGACGCAGACCCCACAGTGAGGGGCAGTGGCCGGGAACACCGAGCCCCACTCCCATCTGTCCTGCTGGGGGCCACCTGCTTCTTGGGGAAGGGAGGGCTGGCAGACACAGCTTCAGCCCCTTCCCCAGCCCCCCAGCCCCTGAGCTAGTGTGGCTGTGTGGTGACACACCCACTGTGAATGGTGGGGGCACAGGGCGGGGGAGGTGGCGAGGTGAAGACAGAAAAGGGATGCACTGGACAGGGGTAAGGGCAGCAGAAGCCCCCGGTGGGGGTCAATGGCCAGAGTGAGCAAGCTGATGGCTCCCCGGAGCCCCTAGAAGTGGGCCAGCCATCAAATAAGCCCCGCCCTGCCTCCCCTGTCCTGGTTGTGTGTGGAGGGGCGGGCGGGGAGTGGGTCACAGAAAACTGAGGCTTCTCATTCCAAACAAACATAAGTGTGGGTCCTGGGAGGGGGCACACATGAGGGACAGACATCGGGAGGGGGGGTGTCTCTGGAAGGGAGGAAGTGGTCATGAAGCTCTTGGGGTGGAGGGTCCACCACAGCCAAGTGTGTCTCCTGCCGCTGAGGTCTGTGTGGAAGTGCTGGGACGTCGGAGCCCTGGGGAGCTCTGGTGGGGGGCAGGAGGAGCCAAGGACATACCACTTCTGGGGACACATCCTGGCACACTGACTCTGCCCTCCACATCACTCCTCCCTGAGTCCCCACGAAGTTATAAAAATGTAGAAAAGACAAAGAGAAAAGTGTAAACAGCTCCAGAGAGTTGGGGGTGGGGGGGTGGAGGGGGGAACACCGTCGTCATGCTTAGCCCTGGCTGGGACACATGTGTTCCATGCCAACAAAGCCAGGGTTCCCAGAGGAGAGCGGGAGATAGGAGAGCAGGTAGCTGGCTGGGAGTCTTTGAAGACCCATGTGACTGTCCTATCCCTGCAGGTCCCACTGCCAGGCCTTGTTGCCCCGAGCCCCCTGTTCAGAGACCATTGTGGCCAAGGGCAGGCTTGTCCTGAGGGACAACCCCCTGAGCCGGGTCACAGCCAGAGACAAGGCCAAGACTGGAAAAGCGAGGAAGAGGAAGAGGAGGTGTTGGGCAGCTGCAGGCAGTCAGTGCGGTCGGTGCGCTGGAAGACTCGATGGGCAAAGGCCCACCCGCCGGCCTGAGACCAGGGGCCCATGGACACAAGCGAAGGTCACTCATGCCATGGTCTGGGCCTTGGTTCACGCTCTCCAAGTGGCACGGCCCCCTGCCCTGTCCATGCTGCAGGGGTGGTGATGGGTGAGCCGTGCCCAGGCAGGACAGGCTGACGGGGGGACTAGTTGTTGGCCTCGCCCTCTTCCTCGTCGAAGGACTGCACCCCTGAGGAAGTGACATCAGACACCTTCCGGCTGAGGGCAGTGGACACCTCAGGGTCCTCCCTTGGGGACAGCGACTCCAGGTCCCGGCATCCTGCATCCTCCTCTTCCTCCAGGGCCAACGGCCTCTTCTCCTCAGTCTCCTGCTGCTGTTCTTCCTCCACAGGGACCGGGGCCAGCTCGACGACACCTCTGCCAGGAGCCCAGTCAGTGTCCACTCCCAGGAACGGGGGTGGCTCCTGGGTAGGGCAGCCCAAGGTGGGGTGAGGGGGCCCCATCTCGTGCAAGCTGGGCTGCGAGTCATTGAAGGCGGGGCCGAGGTAGGAGCCTGTGGCTGGAGAAGCCATGAGGGACTGGTCACTAGCTTCCCAGGCGTCCGAAGAGCCCAGACAGTACATGCCCTGGGATACGTAGGAGTGAGGCCAGCCGTCCATGGGGGCCTGAGTCAGGGCATCTGCAAAGAGATCGGGGGTTAGTTTCAGATCAGCAGCCGGGTGCACAGGTGAAGTGGGGGCTGAGAGAGGGGAAGGGGGCTCAGGGTCCTCTGGGTTGCGATATGGGACTGGCCCTCACCCTGGCTCTCCATTAACTCCTGGTAGTTGTCGCTGTAGTCGCAGCCCAGTGGTTCCTGGGTAGAATTGACACTTATGTCTTCACCGTCCATAGAAGACCAGGCCATAAGCGTGGCCTCAGAAATGGCGAACTGTTCCATGACCCCTAGAGGAAGAGATGCAGGACAGTCATGTGGTGGTCACTTTCCTAGGAGTCACATTGAAGGACATGGAAAGGATGTGAAAAGCATTTAATAATCGATTCTAACTCTCCCAACATACTGAGTCCTGGCATGGCTAATCAAGGTCAGAGGTTCAAACCCGTCAGCTGCTCCTCGGAAACCCTACACAGGGTCGTTATGAGTTGGAAGCAATTTGTCAGCACTGCATAACAACTACATCACATCCCAATGTCTATCAATTCCAACGTGCAGCCTCTATAGACATGACTCCTGTCTCTTAGTCCTTCTCTGTCTCTGGAATCCCGTAGGCGTCACACACACAGCAGAGCTCCACCTGCAGTGGTCACTTGTCAGCCGCAATGGCTACCTGCCAGTGGCCGCTGTAGTGGACAGCAGAGCCTTTGTTTATGCCTCGACACGAGGTCAGATTTATGATGCCCAGGGGGACAAGCAAAGAGTCCTGGTCACACAGCGAGTGAGGTTGGACTGCTAAGAGCAAGGTCGGTGGTTCAAACCCACCAGTCAGCTGACAGGAGAAAGACGAGGCTGGCTGCTCCTATAAGGATTTAGTCTCAGAAACCCTAAGGAGCAGTTTTTCTCTGCCCTGCAGGGTCACTGTGAGTTGGCATGCACTTGATAGCAGTAGGCAGGACGTTCTGGGAAAAGAGTTGGGGGCATCCTGGTGTGAACTCCTAAAGGAGGTCATCTTGGGACATTTTTAGGAATGGTATAGCTCTTAACTGGTTAGTCAAGGACCCAAAGCTCTAGGTTAGAGTTTCAAGATCAGTGGAGAACCTCACAGGAGCATCGTGAGTCTATGGATTCACAAGGAGCTGAAGCTGAAAATTCAAGGACTGCAAGAAGGAGGGACAGACTTGGGGATCCCTATTCTAGTCAGGGGCCCCATGGGCACAGCAGTGGAAGCACGTGGCTGCTAACCAAAAGGGTTGACAGTTTCAACTCTCCGGCTGTTTGTTGGGAGAAGGATGTGGCAGTCCGCGACCATAAAGATTTGTTGTGGTGGTGGTGTGTCCGCGAGTTGGTTCCAACTCATGGTGACCTGTACAGAGCTTCTGAGCGTGGTCTGAACCTCTGATCTTGTATCTTACACAGCTATAGCCCTGGAGACCCTAGGAGACAATTCTACTGTGTTCTCTAGGGTCACTGTGAGTCCAAATCAGCTCTACAGCAGAGGGTCATTCTAGGTGGAGTCAGGGGGAAGCTGATCCCTGCTTACCCTGTCCCCAAATTGTTTTTCTCCCTCCCCATTGATGTTTCTCCCACCACCCACACAATGTCACCTCCCCCTTCTCCCCAGGGCTACCACCCTTCCGTGGTGCCACTAGAGCCCACCACCCTTGTGAGGACCTTGTGTGCCCATCATTGTACCTAGACCACCCCTCTAGAACTAAGCCTCTCCTGGAGCCCTTATCTCTCAGGTCTCTCATCTTCCAGTGGTGGTCATAAACACTAAGGCCAACACTGTGCTAATGGGCAGGGGCTAGAAGTCATTCCCATGATCCTCCTCTCTTTGCCTAAGAGGAACAGGGAGCAGCAGAGCCTTTGGAGCCCAAGGCCTTGTCTGTCTCCTTTACTGGGAGAGTACAGGTGGACCATCTCACCAGGTAGGATGGAAGATACCTGGGCCAGGTGACCTTCTCATCACATTCCAGTGGAGCTGATAATGAGTTAGACACTCACCAAAATAACAAACTAAATGGTGGGAGTAAGACTGTCTGGGAAATGTAGGCTAACCTCACCATGGTCAATCATGGTTGGGGGGTCAATCTCTGGTCACCCCCAAACTGTGTCCTTCAAGGGATCTGGCAGAAGTACCTGCTAGGAAGCGCGCCTCCTTCTCGCCATCACTGAGGTCGGAATAGGCATCGGTGTCCCTACGTACCGCCTCGTGGCTGTGTTGAGGTTGGAGGGCTGGGGCCTTCCCCCAGCCCTGCCACTCGATCATGTGCGCCACCCGGCCCTGCCCCATGGCTGTGGGCTTTGTCACGTGGTCCTTCATGCTTCTCGAGATCCCTATGGGTGCACACCATCTGGAATAGCTCACAATACCCACACCAGAACCTCCCACCCCATCACCACCGAGGCCCTACCCTCCCAGGGAGCAGACATTCCCTAAGTTTCCGTATCTGAGGGCAGCTCAGGGATGGGAGGAGGTTTGGAGGGAAGGACACATGTGAGCCTTGAGGTGCTCTGTGAGCTCGGGCACCCCAGGGCGAAGGCTTACCTGAGAAGGAAGACTTGGCCAAGGCCCCGATGCCATAGGCATTGGAATTTCGTTTGAGCTTCGGGAGGATAGAAGTGGTGTCCTCCATGGAGAGCTGGTGAGGGGTGGGGAGAAGACAGAGGAGTAAGAGGGCACAGGGCACTTTATATACTGGGGAGGCGGGGGAGTCCATGCTTACAGCTGAAGGAAAGGGGTCAGGGCAAGCAAGTGCTAAGAGCTCAACACAGGTTCAAGTGTCCTGAACAGGAGGACTGGAGACTGTGAGGCGCACTGTTCTAGGACGGTGAAGGGGACTTGGCGGGAACTGGGGGCTAGGGCTGCACTCACATTGATGGCGTCCCAGGAGAATTCTGTCCGGGTTTGCTGTGGGGATGGAGGACAAGGCTGTGGGTGTCCTGGCACTTCCCACCTCCCTTGAAGGGTTTCCTCAAGGTGTGAAGGAGAGGTGCCTTCCCGAGAGCCGCAGGGATGGGGTCTCGGTGGGATGTTTGGGGGAAATGGGAGAATGTTCTCTGAAGGTGTCAGTGCACACATGGAGGATCAGAAGCCCTAGCTAACCATGCTTAAGTGCTCTGCTGCTAACTGAAAGGTTGGAGGTTCGAGCCCACCCCTTGGCTTTGCCAGAGATTGGCTCCTATACAGATGAGAGCCTAGGAAACCCTGCTAGGCAGTTCTGCTCTGTCATGTAAGGACACTGAGTCAGAATCAACTCAACACATAACAACAGCTGGAGGGCTGGGCAGCTAGAGACTCGGCCTGCTAACCACGCAGGAGCCTGGGGTCTCTGAAGGTCTCTGGGGAGGGCTGTGAGGTGGGGCTTACTTCAGTGGAGGGTCGGTGGAGGCTGCTCCCCTGTAGCGAGCTGGTACTGTCCATGGGGATCTGGTCTACGTCTTTCCAATCCACAGCGATCACCTCATTCCCTGAAGGGCACGAGAGTCAGCTACCTGCCCACCTGTCGGCCCTCCCAGGCCAATCCCCGACAACACTACCACTGCTGCTTCTGAAAAACGCATTTCCCTTCCCACCCCTCCTATCCCCACAATTTTCATGGGAGAAGTAACAATGCAAAGCCAAGACATTGTTTTCACGCAACTCAGGCGCATCCAGAAGCGTTTTCTGGGGCCTTTGTTCCTTGTTAAAGAGAGGGGCAGCGGTTGGGTTGGGTCTCAGCAGGGAAACAATTCTCCCTTCTGTCCTGTAGCTGGAGCAGCGTTTTTCTCCTGGTTTCTACAGCTAGGATAAGCACTCGACTGCAATGCCAGTGTGAACCAGAAGGACAGCTGTTCAAATCCACCAGCCACTCTTTGGAAACCCTATATATACAGGGTCGCCTGTAGAGCACTTAACAACACAAGGTCTCTACAAGGAGAGCAGATCTCCCCTGGGAAGCTGTGCTGCTCTGTCATGGGGGCGGTGCTCTTTGCGGGGTGGGAGGAACATGTCTTCCTAGGGGGCCTTCAGAAGCCTTGGTGCATTTTTGACACTAGAAGGTACCTTGGTGGGAACGGAGGCAGGAGCTGGGAGCAAAGAGTGGGAGCCACCAGGAGCCTGAGGGCACAGAGTGGGCAGAGCCTCCCTGAGGGTGGAACCGAGACAGGCCACCAGGAACAGGAAGGAGGCAGTGTCCCCCAGGATGGGAGGGAGATTGCTGGGTTAAGGAGGTGGGCACGGGGAACAAGGGGGTTGTGTAGAAAGAGGAGTTAAAGGAGGAACTTCAAAGCCAAAACAAGGGACAAGGGGAGCTTTGTGGGGAGCTGAGGGTCCTGGGGAGACGGCAAGGAAAGTCCCCCTGGGAGTCTTGAGAGGACCCCTAGGGAGTCAAGGACCAGCCACATCAATGACTGCCTGAACCATCTGCCCTTGGAGACCCCATGCACATATGAAGTTCTAAGGTTCTGAGTCAAAGACCAGAGGGTCTTCTCTTGGGAAGTGGTACATTGAGGGCATCTTAGGTATGTAGAGGCCCTCAGCTTGCAACCAGATAGTGGATGTAAAGGAAGGGAATGGGCAGGAAAGACCCCAAAATGGGCCTCGTCCAAGGGCTGCAGGAAAGTGGGGAGAGGTGGACCACCTCACAGAGCACCTTCAGGAAGAGCTGGGGCCATGGGTGGGAGGGGAGGGGGCGGCCTGTAGTAACGGGAGGGAGCGCTGAGTCAGAGCTGGGGGCAGGGGAGGGAGGGCCCCGAGAAGGGGTGGCTGCAGGCGGAGGGGTATCCATGGAAATAAACCAGGGCTGGGAGAAACCAGCCTTCCAGGGAGCGTGTTTGTTTGTAATAATAATACGAATTATTCCCTCAGCCTGAGGTCGCAGGGGCGTGTAGGCGGGAGAAACTGGGAGTCGGAATGGGAGGCTGGGGGTCGAGAGTGAGTTGGAGTAACCAACTGAGCTGTGAGGATGTTGTGGGTGCAGGGCTGGGGGGTCAGGGTCGGAAAAGAACGATGAGGAGGCGTCCACTTCCATTCCTGTCACGGTAAACACGGAGCCGCCAGCCCGACAGGTGCCACCAGCCCAGCTCGTCCTGGGCCCACCCCCAACCCCCCTCAGCCCCGGTCCCCGCCCCTGTCCCGGGGGAGGGGGGGGACGCACGGGAACAAAGCAAGTGGGGATAAGGACGGTGGGGGACCGGAGAGAGAGATGCGATTGAGGGAGGGCGAGACCGGGAGCAGCACGGAGGCCAGGGTCTGGGAACTGGGAGAGGGGCTGCTCCGGAGACGAGGGTCGCTGGCAGGGCCGTGGCGGCGGCCTGGCGGCTGGGGAAGAGAGCAGGGAGGGGGCTGGCAGGGATGCGGAGGGACGCGAGAATGATGCTAAAGGGACTGAGGGATCCTGGCAAGATGCTGGAGGGATGCTAGGATGGAGGAGGGATGCAGGCTAGGGACCGGCCTGCGGGGCGGGGGTGCAGGGCTTCGCGGGGCGAAGCGAGGCCGCAGGCCTGGCCGGGGCGGCGGGGAGTCCGGACGGAGGTCAGATTGCGCCGCCGCCCCTGTGGTACCCACCCACGGTCCGGGAGCCGATGCAGCCCATGATCCGGGCGTCCGGGGCGCGGACGCGGGCGGGCGCGGGAGCATCGAGCGCCGCCGCCCAGCCGCTCTGCAGCGCCGCCGCGGCGTCTCGGCGCGCCCTCCCCATCCCTCCGGCCCGCCCCGGCCCTCCCCATCCCGCCGCCGGCGCCCCGCCCGGACTGCGCGCCGCTAGCCCGGGATTGGCGGAGCTGTCGCCCGCCCCGCGCCCCCCGCGTGACTCCCGTCGCGGGGACTCGGCTGAGACAGGACCCCCAGCCGCTTGGGCTCCGGTGATGAATGTGCGGGACCAGCGCCGGGGACCCCAAGAGAGAGAGAGCGGGTGGGTGACATATAACGCGGGAAGGACGCGCCCACCGGGCTGCACTCCGCAGACACTGTTCTCGCCGCATGCTGCGTGTTGCTGTGCGCGTCCGGGAGCCTCTGGACCACCAAACAGACTGCCCTGTGCGTTGTGGGTAGCTGGGGACGTTAGGATGGGCGTGTGGGAGCTCACCTAAACCCACTCCAGGCCTAATGGGTGGGGGGTGTATATTAAGGATCATTCTCTTCCAGCAGATTGGGAGGGGGCTCCACAGGCGAGATGGAGAAAGATAGGAGAGCTAAGTTACAAAGATCCAGCAGGCAAGAGGTGGAGTCCAGAAAAGTCAGTGGGAGGGAGGGCAAGCTACCGACAGCCCGGGGACTCATAGAGACCCCATGAGTGTCAGAGCAGAATTGTGCTCCACGGGGCTGTTTCAGTGGTTAAGTTTTTGGAAGTAAATCACCAAGCCTTTCTTTCAAGGTGTCTCTGGTTATACTTGAACCTCCAACCTCTTGGTTAGCAGCAGAGCACGTTTGCACCTCCAGGGTCTCCATAGAAAGAACGAGGAGACGCCTTTCTCTCTCTACCCAGCGCCCAGAGATCCCCAAGTGAGAAAGCAAGCTGCTTTGGTGCCAACCAACAGCAACAGTCTCCTCCTGGGGTGCGGGAGAGAGTGGACTATGGGCCTGGGCTCCCTGCCCTGGGCTTGTAACAGAGAGAGAGAGACTCCAAAATCTCTGTGTGCAAACTTGTAACCTTCAAATCATAAATAGGACCTAGCTGCATGGTGAGGTGGTACCCTCCATGTTCAATGTCATCCTGTAGAACATTCTAATTTCAGACCTGGGAGATCTTTGGTCTATGTGAAGAAACAAAATCTACAGCGATAAAACATGGAGGGGGAGATAGGATCTGCAGTTTTAGGTCTGCTGAGATTTTAATCATCCAGTATCATTTGTGGCAGGATCAGATAGCTGGTTTGCACAGCACAGAGACTTAGAAAGTATGTTCTGCATTTCTGCTATTGCTAATACACAGAAGAAGTAGCAAACGGTTTCTGCCCTCATAGAATAAATGGAGAGGTGACAGAAAAGACAACAACAACACAAAGAAGAAAAAAAACAAAACGCCATCATTCATGACTCTAGCTATGTCCCCTGCCCTATTGTTTGGACAGAAAATGCAATGGGGTGGGGAGGGAGTGAAGCCAGATAGGAAGCTTTTAGGCCAAGTGGATAGCTCTGTTGTGTTCCCACTGGAAATGGATCTCCCCTGGGATGTTCTGTGATTTCACAAAGAAATCTTGATCTTGGTCCCCTTTGATCAGTGGGGGTCAGGCTGGATGTACTCAAATGGTTAAATCAAGTCAACAGCAGGGACCCCAAGCCTTGAAGAGTCTGTGTTCATACCACAATCTGTCTTGAAGGTGACCGAGCACCAAAGAAAGGGAGAAACCTCCCATCACCGAAGAGGGGCCAGCTTCCGCCTGCTCCCCAAAGGACCTCTTCTTATACAGAGTTTTTTTCGGTTTTATCACTTAGCTCTTTGCCATCTCTGAGCCAAGTCAAAAGGTCCCAGATCTGGTCTGCACTGGAAGGGCAATTTGAAAGTCCTGCTTAAAAAAAAAAAAAATCCATGAAAATATGCATAATTATTGTTGTGACTACTGAATTGTGACCCAGCTATTCCACTTACAGAAATCTTCAAAGATCAATTACTGGGGAAACAAAGACGTAATCTACAGGGCTCATCAAGGCACTATTTATCTAATAATGAGATTGTACACAACCCAAGCCTTCAAAATAATTAAATACGTCATGATATTGTTGTTGCTGTTAAGTGCCATCGAGTCTGTTCCAACCCATAATGACCCTGTATAGGGTTTCTGAGAAGCAGCTGGTGAGCTTGAACTGCCGACCTTGTGGTTCAAACCAAATTTGCAGCCCAGTGCATTAACCTCTACCATAGAGTAGGCTGCTGCCATCGTGGTATTTATGACTATATTTGCTGGCAAAGGAAAAGGTTCATAATAAGGTTATTTTAACATAAGCAGGCTATCATATAAGAATTACAGTAAACGGTTAGGGTTTTTAAGTGACATATATGGGCATGTGTGCACACATTCCTTCTGCCTTTTATCAGATTTCCCATCCCAAGTAAACTCTGGGATTCCCTAAGGAAAACATATGTGCCACAAATCTCCAGCCATACTCAGTCTGACCTTCCTTGAAATGACAGTGTTAACCAGCGCATTTCCAAAGTCTACCCTTCGAGGACTTTGGCAGCAGGCCTCAGTGTGGTAACAGTACTTCCTCATTGGTGCCCTTCGGGAACACAACCCCAAGGTGAGATCACATCTCTGGGCCTCCATGCTAGCTAGCTCATGTCTTAAGTCCCCTGTGGCTAACTCCTGGACAGAGGAACACAGGCTGCTTGGAGTCAGCACTGCCCCAAACGAGGGCTGCTGCCCAGAAATACACGGGTGGAGTCTAGTCTCCACCCCCTTGGTCTAGGGTGCATCTTGTCATTCACTCCTTGAAAACAGAGATCTGACCTTTGCTTCAATTATGCCGAGAGGAGCAAAGCATAATCAGAGGAGCTTGTACCTTTATCCCCAATCAAAGGCACAGCTGCTGACATCTCATGACCCTCCTGATACATTACCCATCATACCCTTTACATCCAGTGCTGATTTGAAACCAGCGCAGGACCAACACCTGCAGACATTCTTATTGAATGCTTTTCTTTTGAACTGTTGTAGGGGTATTTGTTTTGTTATATATATTTTACCACAATTTTTTAAAATGAGAGAAGCAAACTAGATAGGAGTGGGGAGACTAGGGCAGGAATTGCTTTCCACTGACTTGGAAGTGGGCTGTGTAGTGAAGCCCCTTTGGTTTTACAGCATTTCTGTGTTTCCTTTCTTCTTCCTGCAATTCCTCTGCTGCCTGAGCTGCCACGCCTGTAATTCAGCTTCCAGTTCCTGTGGCAGCGGTACAGGCATGTTACAAATGTGTCCCTTTGGACTGTTCTTCGAAGCTGGCCTTTCACTGGGGGAGCGGGACCAGCCTGGGAGCTCAGTAAGGGGCCTGCAGCCTCGGGACAGTGAGGAGCGGGATCGCCGGAGGAATGGAGGTGCTGAGGTGGTGAAGCCGCAGTGTGGTTCTTTAATGCTTTTCTAAGGAAGCATATGGACTCCTGGTGTGAGGCTGTCATTCAAGGTCAGCAGTTCAAACCCACCAGCCCCTCCTTGGAAACCGTATATAGGGTGGCTATGAATCAGAACTGACTCGTTGGCACTTAACAACAACAGCAATCCTGTAATAAGCATTGGATGGCTAACTTCAAGGTTGGCGGGTCAAACCCTCCAATCCCTCCTTGGAGTCCCTATACAGAGTCACTATGAGTCGGCACTGACTTAACAACACTAAACAACAACAAAAGAAGCAGATCTATTACTCTACCACCATTTTTAAAACATTCTCCTCAGAGGGGTATCATTAGGTTTCCAGGTTGCCAAAGGGGCCCAGGGCACAAAAAAGTTTCAGGACCCTGGATTCTGAGTGTACACTTGGTGGGAGGGGGTGGTTATTGACTATAGCAGGGGCTTGATGTTGCTGTTGTTAAGTGTCATCGAGTTGGTTCCAACTTAGAGCGATCCTGTATAGGGTTTCCAAAAAGGGGCTGGTGGGTTTGAACTGCTGACCTTAAGGTAACTAGTCTAGTCCTTACCCTACAGCACCACACGAGCACACAGGGGCTTAGTTATATTAATAAACCAAAAACAAACCTTTGGCGAGTGAGTTGATTCAACAGATAGTAACCCCATGTGCTACGGAGTAGAACTAGTCCCTAGAGTTTTCTAGAATCTCTGAGGAAGCAGAACACCAGTCCCATGATGCCATTGAGTGGGTTTGGACTATCAGCCTTCAGGTTTGTATCAAGAGCAAGCGTTTGTAACACGTAGAGACCTCAGTCCTGTTAATATCAAGCCCACTGCCATAGCAACTCTGTGTAGGGTTTCCAAGAATGCAAATCTTTATGGGGACACACAGACTCACTTGTCTTTCTCTCAAGGAGAAACTGGTGGTTTTGAGCTGGAAGCAGCCCGATGCCTAACCCACAGCACCACCAGGTTCCTTCACTTCTGTTTTAAATGTTATTGTTAAATGTCATCAAGTCAGTTCCGACTCATAGTGACCCTGTATAGGGTTTCCAAGGAGCGGCTGGTGAGTTTGAACTGCTGACGTGGTGGTTCAAACTGACCTTGCAGTCGAGTGCTCAAGCACGATACTCAAGTGTCCAACTTTGAAGCCAGCTTCCCCAGAACAATGGTAGGCACTTGCCTCTTATCTGCAGAACCAAAGCTTCAACTCTGCCCTGATACAAGAAGACATGGCCCTAAATTCAACAGTTTAATGCAATATGCCTTTTATTTTAATGAGAGACATTGACCATGCTTGGGTTTCCCTGGATATGCAAATGGTTATAACAGGTTGTTGGTTCAAACCCACCCAGAGGCACCTAGGAAGCAAAGCCCGGAGATTGGTCTCTGGAAAGTCACAACCTTGAAAACTCCATGGAGCAGTGCTACTCTGACCACAAGAGGGCGTCATCAGTCATGGGTGACTCCAGGGCACCTGAAGAGCCATAAAATGATCACATTGCAAATATCTCACTGGACACAGTGCAAATTGCTGAGGCAACAATGGGGACAAGGAGCCAAGTCTGGGAGAGGGGGCTTCCGTCTCCTGTTCAGACAGAAGGGACGATGGAGCCAGTCTGGTGTAGGGAAGCGCTGGACTATGTCATCTGATGACGTCTCTTCTCTGAGCAGTGGGAGGTGAGATCATCTGTGGAGAGCTGGGGAACAGGAGAGACGGAGCAGAAAATAACAATAAATAATATGCAAACGTACTATACAGTGGACAATGAACGTGCTTTCAGTCTATTCTTAAACTGCCCTATGAGGTCAATATGGTCTTAGCAGAAAGCCCAGACTTGCAGGTCCACAAGCTCTCCCTTTCGCAAGAACTGGATAGGGCAGAGGTGGCCCTATGGTGGAATTCTTGCCTGCCAGGTGGGAGACCACCTGCTCACTTACAACCCGTCTGTCAGTGGAGGTGTGTGCTCTGCTATGATGTGAGCAGGTTCCAGGGAAGCTTCCAGAGCGAAGCCACCTAGGAAGAAAGCTCTGGTGATCTACCTCCAGCAATCATTCGGTGAAGATGCTGTGGATTTGTTGGTCCTATAGTGCATGGATTCTCCAGAAATCACAGGCTGCCCTCAACAGCAGGAGGAGCACAGGAGGAGTGGGAGACGGGGGAGGCGGAAGTATGTCTCTAAGAGCAGTATCCTGAGGGAACAGGAGGACAAGTGGGCTCGGAGTGTAGTGTCATCACTATGGATGGTGCCATACTGTGATCATTCATGGTGTCACCCCCCGGCCCCCGACCCCGTCTCCAGCCTCCTCCCATACCAGAGGTGATGGTTAGGGGTTGTGCTAACTTGGCTGGGCCAGGATTCTCAGAGGTTTAGTGGTTAAAATGCAGTTACCACCTCCACAGTGAGATCAAATATGATGTAATCACTCCATGATGTAATCTGATGTGGCCATCCCTGATCTAATGTGATTCTCCATGTATTATAAATGCCTACTTCTATGATGTTTACAAACTGACCTGCTAATCACAAGATTAGCAGCAGTTTGAATCTACCAGCTGTTCTGCTGGAAAAAGATGAGGCTTTCTGCTTCTGTAAAGACTTACAGCCTCAGAAACCCCATACAGGGCTGCTATGATTCAGAACCAGCTCAACGGCACACCACCACCACCACCATGACGTTAATGAGGCCAGATGCAGCCTACAGGATTCAGTTGTGTCTTGGGTCAGTCTTTTTTGAGATACAAAAGGAGAGACAAATGACCAGAGACTGAGAGACTTGCTCCCACCATGAAAGAAGACCCAGGAGTGTAACATGTGGGGTCCCTGCATTCTGAAGCTCCCACATTCAGGAAAAGATTGATGCCAAGATGCATGGAGAGCTGCAAGGCATGTTAGACCTGCAGATGCTGAAAGGAGACCCAGACCTTCCCCCAGAGCCAGCAGGTGGACTTCTAGCTTTTAAACAGAATCAACTTTTATTTGTGGAAGCCATTCACTTGTGCTATTTCTGTTACAGAAGAACTAGAGAGTTCAGACACCAGACCATACTGACTGCTTAGTAATGTGTATTACCAATTTTAATCATAGAATAATATGGGAGAAATATGGGGGCTTCAAAAAGTTCATGGAAAAATCCCATCATCGGTTGTTTTTTTTAACTTTTTGTTGTGAATTGAATGAAGATTTACAGAACAGATTATCAGTTTTATATTGAACAAATCATAAACTTTGCTTCCCTGCATGGTTGCAATCCCCTCCATGTACAGAAGAGGTAAACAGTGTTTACTTCTATTCACGTCATCTATTGCGTTCCTCAAGGAGCTCTGGTAGCATAGTGATTACAAATCGGGCTGAAAACCTTAAGCTCAGCAGTTGGAAACTGCCAGCTGTTCCACGGGAGAAAGATAAGGCTTTCTGATCCCATAAAGATTTACAGCCTCGGAAACCCTGTACAGGGTCACTATGAGTCGGAACCAACTCCACGGCACATAACCACCACCACCAGTGCATTCCTTCCTGTGCCTACCTTCATCTTCCCTTTGCTAACTGCCCTCTTGTTGGATATTGCCTGCTCTGTCACCGATGTTAACATGTGTCTATACTCTATCCCATCAATGAATACTTTTCCCTCCTCCCTTCCCCCATAACCATCATAGATTGTTTCTTTTATCAAGAAAATCTTTTTGTAACTTTCACAACTTTGGTCTCAAACAATGTTTGTCTTTTTGTAATTGACTCATTGCACTCAGCATAATGACCTCCAGGTTCAGCCATGTTGTGAGATGTTTCACAGATTTGTCATTATGCTTCAATGTTGCATAGTATTCCATTGTGTGTACGTACCAAAGTTTACATAACTATTCTTCTGTTGATCATCATCGTTTCGTCTCCGAGTTTTTCCAGTGTCTCTTGTAGACAGCATAGTGAAGGATCTTACTTTCTTACCTTTCTCCTCTTTATGTCTCTTGACTGGCACATTCAATCAATTTACATTCAGCATCATGGTCATCATGATGTGCCATGGAGTCAGTTCCGACTCATAGTGACCCTGTACAGGGTTTCCGAGGCTGTAAATCTTTATGGGAACAGAAAGCTTCATTATTCTCTCATGAAACAGCTTGTAGTTTCGAACTGCTGATCTTAAGTTTCGCAGCCCAATTCATAACCACTACACTACCGTATTCAGCAATAAGTATGAATTGTTGTAATTTTTCTGTGTGTGTGTTTTTGTGTGTGTGTGGTGCTGCTGGAGTCTTTATTCCACATAATATTTTATGCTGAGTTGATTTTCATTTCTCCTAGGACCACGGGGAAGCTATGGACAGGGGAACTGGTTAAATGTTGGTGTGGTGGTTCTGTGGGTTTTGCAGCATGGGAGCTGAGCCCACCTGAATCCAGGCACCAACACAGCACAGCCAGCCCCCACCTCATGCTGGCATGGCTTCCAGTCACATGGCTCTGAAATCCCAGACAGCAGGGTCTGCGCTGGGTATGGATGGGGGTGGTAGCTGGCCACATTCCTCACCGATAAGGGAAAGTGAGGGAAAAACTGCAATGAAGCTGCGAGCTAAGCCCTAGAACGTTCAATAGACTCTTGTGAAACTGGGTGGAAACCTAGTGGGTCAGCAGCGTGGCAAGACCTGGGGACTCCTAGGCCCAGAGTCAGACATAGCCACAGGGGACTAGAGTGGAGAGTGAAGCGTCCAGCTGATAAGAAGAGAAGGCACATGCACAAGAACACCCACACTTGCAGATAATACCCACTTATCCTGGCTTCAATGACTGCATGATCAGAGCTCAACCAGAAGAAGAAAGAAGAGGAAAAACAGAGTAATCTGACACAATTTGACCTACACCTATGGACGCAGTAGCTCAAAACAGGGAACAAATCTTTACAGCAAGGATCATTCCCACCTCCTCCATACACAGAGTAGACAAGGATGGACAACTTGGACATTGGCTACCCAAACTGGGGTGGGGGTGGAGAGGGGGGCTGCAAAGGCAAGAAGTGACTGGCTTACAAACTTTCAAGAGGGAACCTAGATCCAGAGGGCGTGGAGGAAGGTAGACTCTCCCCTGAGTAGTATCCAATCTGTCTGGGCGGGGCTGATGAAAAGAGATGCATATAGGTCTCTTATGGTACAATAGTGAATAATTGTTATCAGGACTGATTGTGAGGGTTGGAAATGTAAAGGTAGATGTTTTGTAGCAAAAGGAGGG
>NW_006408559.1:16272662-16275266 GCF_000296735.1 Chrysochloris asiatica
GTACTGACTCGATGGCACCTAACAACAACACCAACAACAATGAGCTCCTTGGCCGTGGTCATACAGAGACAGATTGGATGGGCCGGTGTGGGATGCCGTTGGCTAAAGAGTCACAGATCCTACTGGTCCTGGCCCCACCCCAGGGTATTCCGCAAGTGATCTGAGCAGGGCTTTTCTCTGCGGAAGGATGACTCTGATAGGACCAATCTTTCTCTGTGATAAGTTCCCAGTTCAGTGTCAGAGATGGGAATGGGGAGTTTGCCTCTGACCAGTCTCAGATCTCTTGGGCATTCCCACCCATATGCACATAGTAGGACCATATGAGTAGAACCACCTCAGTTGGTGTTTGTGAGGTTTTCCAGTACAGATGACTTCTGAAACCTTTTCAGAATGCTGGCGTCCATGGGGGACCCACTCCAGAAGTTAGTGGAGGAGGGAGACCTGCTAGAATCCTGGGGGCAGTCCCCAGACACCTCCTGCCAGATACCCCACCAGGTAACAAGTGCCCGGGGGCAATCCCATCCTACCTGGTCTACTAGGGATGTGGTGGGGGGAGTCGCTCTGCTGGCCTCAGCCCCCTCTGATGCCCTTTAATTGGTTGCCAGAGGGAGCATGGACAGTTGGCTCTCTGTTGACAGGAATAGTGTTTGTACTTTACATTTTCAAGGGATGTGTTTGTCCTAACTTTTTTGCCCCTCAAATTTGGAGTTCCACTCCGACATCTGGTGATACTCACTGGCCAGGGGGTCTGGGCCGATGAGCTCCTCTCTCCATCCGGGAAGGGGTGGGTTTGTGGAGGCTGGATGGTTATCATCACTTCATGCTGCCTTCTAGCTGGGCCTCAAACCCTAAACAAGTGTAAAACAAGGTCACATCCCACTGGAGCCAGAAACCATGAACCCCAGTGTAGGGGCAAGCTGAGTGATACAAAATGGCTAAGGTCACTACCAACCACATCTGCTCTCCCCTCCCACTGCTCCAGCTATCTAGGAAGGACAGTCTACTCCCCCAGTTCAGCAGACAGACAATCCTTATTCTCTCTCTTTTTCTGACTTTCACAAGCAGAAATTTAGTTCCCCACAGTTTAGGAAACTAGAAGACAGAATTCTGGGTGCTGGTCCTAGGGGAAGACTTTGTCTTTCTGTCAGCTCTGGTGAAAACATCTTTGACCTCTTCAGTTTCGGCTCCGTGATTCCTTGGAGATCTCCACGTGTCCTGGCATTGGCTTGACTAATCTTCTCTTTTATCCCTTGTAACTGATTCATTCCAGATTCACCCCACTCTGATCCTGCCTTATTAACGTAAAAGAAAAGTCATTTCCAAATGAAATTATAGTCCTAGGCATAAAGATTAGAATTTACAACATAGACTTTTGGGGGACACAGTTCAATCTATAACATCCCACCCTTTGACCCCCTCAAATTCATGTCCTTACCACATGCAAAACACAGTCACTTCATCACATCAACTCCAAGTCCAATCTTCCATTTTCTGGATCATCTAAATCAACTATGGGTGGGACACTCCTCAGTCTCCTGCTTTAGATATGCATACCCTAGGCAGGAACCCACAGCCCCCTCCTCCCTATATGCAGATTAACTCTTCGTTCTCTAGGAAGGAGGCAGGCAGCCCTGCACTTCCAGACTTTTCTACCTCTCCCAGTTCCCCATGCCACCCTTTCAGGGCCGGGACACATGTGAAGCTTGTGTACCCTATTGCTTAAACCATTTGGGGACCATGTCTGATTTCCCTGGCTTCACAAGGCGGAAAGAGAGTCAAGGTCAAAAGCAGCCCAAGGCTAATTCCTCTGAAACAGAAGTTGAACCTGCTTCCACCCTCAAACCTTCTTTATCCTGTTCTGACACCAACCACCCCTCCCACAGGGTCCCATTATCCATTGCAGTGGCCACACAGAACTCATAACTGTACTCTGGATGATGGGGTTTATTAGGGAAGTGAACAGAATACAATTCAGGATCAAAACCAACTCAGGACGCCACAGTTCGCCAGTCAGGAACGCATCTGGTCTGCCAGACTGCAGGCAAGCCTCAGTGTTGCCTTTGACCTCTCAGTCAGTGGCCCTTTGACCTCTGCCCTGATTGGGCAGTGATACAAAGCTCTTTTAGCCAGGCTGTGAATGCCCAAAGGGCACATTCTACTAGCCAGTCTCTTGCCAACTTTACTCTGTCCCTGGGCTTCAAGCCCTAAGCTGCTGTCTGTCCATGCCACTCGCCTCTTGACATCTCACATTCTACTCATGCTCTTCCTTCTCCATGGTCCTGGGATCTTACTCTCTTCTTCTGAGGTGACACCTTTTAAACCCAGCTGGAGGGCAGAACTAACCAATCTCAATCATAGAGTCCTGTATACAGTATTTGCTTACGGAAATCATCGGACAATAGCTTTGATATCCCATGCCAGTAAAGTTTTACTAAAGGCATTACAGAAATGGCTGCAAGCATACACTGACGGAGAACTTCCAGAGGTTCAAGCTGGATTCAGAAAAGGTCATGGAACGAGCGATATGATTGCTGATGTCCGATGGATCTTGGCTGAAAGCAGAAAATACCAGAAAGATGTTTACCTGTGTTTTATTGACTACAC
>NW_006408559.1:16276701-16277816 GCF_000296735.1 Chrysochloris asiatica
ATGCACTGGATTGCAAAGTCGCTTTGAACTGCAAGGTTGGCTGTTCAAACTCACCAGCTGCTCCTTGGAAACCCTATACAGGGTTGCTATGGGTCGAAACCGATTCAATGGTGCTTAACAACACCAACAATATCCATGATATAAAAAGACCCCAGCCCCTACCCCGCTCACTGAAAACCTTTACTACCCAGTCAGCTGCCACTGGACACAGCCGTGTTTTACCCTTTGTAGGTAAATCCTGTTGTTGGCAAACCATCTCTTTTCTTCTTTTTCCTGTAATAAACTCATGTCTTTTGGAATGAGTCTGGGTCTTTTTTTTTTTTTTTGTCTTTTGGCATCTATGTACTCTTCTGGACTTGAACCCCAACACCCAGTGTGAAAATTGAAGAATTGATGCATTTGATTCATGTTGTTGCAGAAGAATATTAAAAGTACCATAGACCGCCAGAAGAACAAACAAATGTGTGTTGGAAGAAGTACAGCCAGTGTGGTCCTTAGAAGCCAGGATGGCCAGACTTTATTTCTAATACTTCAGACATATTATCAGGAGGGATCAGTCCTGGAGAAGGACATCATGCTTGGTAGAGTGGAGGGTCAGTGACAAAGAGGAAGACCACAACCAGATGAATTGACACTGTGGCAGCAGCAGTGGGCTCAAATGTGACAATTATAAGGATGGTACAGGACTGGGCAGCTCTGGTAACGGAGTGGTTACGAATCGGGCTGCGAACTGCAAGCTGTTACGCGGGAGAAAGATGAGGCTTTCTGCTCCCATAAAGATATTGTTGTTGTTAGGTGCCATCGAGTTGGTACTAACCCATAGTGAAATTATGCACAGCAGAGCAAAACATTGCCCAATCCTGGGCTAACCTCACTACTGTTGCCATGTTTGAGTCCATCCATGTTGCCACTTGGCCAATCCATCTCATTGGGGGTCTTCCTCTTTTTTTCTGACCCTCCACCTTACCAAACATGATATCCTTCTCTAACAACTGGTCCCTCTTGACAATATGTCTCAAGAATGAGAGACAAAGTTTGGCCATCTTGGCCTCCAAGGAACACTCTGGCTGCACTTCTTCCAAAATGGTTCTTTTGGCAGCCCATGGCACTTTCAA
>NW_006408559.1:16278321-16284575 GCF_000296735.1 Chrysochloris asiatica
CTGTAGTAAAATTCTATTTTCTATGATTTTACTACAACGATGAACACTGTTGGTGTAGGATGTCTTCATAGGTTTCTTGCCTTGTAGATTGAAGAAGATCCTTGCAAATTAAGTAAATAAAAAATAACTTTGATCCTTTTAAAGAGTTTGTTGTTGTTAGGTGTCATCGAGTCAGTGCCAATTCACAGTGATCCGGAATAGAGTTTCTGAAGAACAAGCTGGTGGGTTTGAACTGCCAAACTTGTGGTTCAAAGTTCATTACTGATCTTAGAAGCTGCACACCAGGAGCTGATTGTCCTTTTGTTCTTTGTGCTTAAGAAGGGGCATTTGAATCTTGCATGTGTCCTAGAGACCCTTGTTTGGGGAAGGTTTCTAGTTAACAGAGATAGGCTGTAGGGGACAAAGCTGTATTCTCCTGGGTGGGGTCCCCTGGGGGCTGTTCCCTTTCTGTGTGAACCACTGCGGTCCCACCCAGACAGGAAAATCCCAGAGCAGAAGGGTGTGTGTACGAGTGTGTGATTGTCTTCCACTCAAAGTTACGGCACTTGTGAGGCAGGCCCTCCTCTGAGACAAGTTTAAAACAGCAGCAGAGCAACCAAGAAAATCAGTCTTCCTCTTACTTTTGATGCTTCTAGCAGGGTCACTAAGGAGCTCTGGTACGAATCGGCCTGCAAACCACAAGGTCAGCAGTTCAAAACTACCAGCTGTTCCATGGGAGAAAGATGAGGCAGTCTGCTCCCGTAAAGATTTACAGCCTCGGAAACCCTGTACAGGGTCGCTATGGGTCAGAACCGACTCCACAGCACATAACAACAATAACAGCAGGGTCACTAAGAGTGGGGACTGAAACTTAACAACAACAACAACAATCATTGTTCTGTGCTTATTTTCTGATGTGTTCTTTGCGTATGTGTTTCCTGTGGAGGAGGAATTGGGGGGAGCTGGAGTTGCCAGCAAACACCCTTCCTTTTCCTTCACTTTTCTTCCCCATTTCCTTACCCTCTCCCATCTGGTGTCCTCTTGTCACTGAAAAGCTTGCACTGATGTCTCCTGAAGTGTCCTTCAGGTTTGTGGCTTCAGCCTTATCTTCCCAGGAATGTCTTTATCTTCCTGCATTTCATTAGCATTCCAGACTGATGACCACTCAGTGGGGGTTCGCAAACACTCTTTCCTGTCTTCATGAGTTCATCTCATCCATCCATCCAATAGCAAACGTGATTTTCAGCACCTGGCTGCAGTCATGGGCTCAAACAGAAAAGCCTGTGAGGGTCCCACAGGACCAGACATTGTTTTCTGATGTTGTGCCTAGGGTCACTATGAGTCAGAACCAACTCAATGGTGGTTAACAACAACAACAGTTCAGTCAGCACTAGTTTTGTTTTTTAAGTTGGAAAGAATAGTAACGCACCGATACACTGATATGAACGATCTAGTAGAGAGGAAAAACTTGACTCTTCAAGGCAATGGTGTCAATGACTAGATCAACATCTGTAGCTAGGAGTGAAGACTCAAGGATTCCTGGTGGCACCCTGGGTTTAGCATGAAAAGGCTAGCCTTAAGATCAGCGGTTCCAACCCACCAGGCCCTTGGTGGGTAGGGAAGAGGTGGGGAGGAGGCAACAATGAAGCAATTCAGTAAGTGATACAAAACACTGAGAGTCTGGTGGCACAGTGGTTAAGCACTAGGACACCAACTACAAGATCCACAAGTTTAGGCTCACTAGTAGTTGTACTGGGGAACACAGTGGCCCCAGATAATAAGCACAAGGTTGGTGGTTCAAGTCCACCAAACACTCCACGAGAGAAAGATGAGGCTTTCAGAACACATTCTATGGCACTTAACAACAACAATAGTAGCTGTCCTTGAACATCAGGAGGGATCAGTCCCAGGGGGAGTTCATACTTACGAAAGTACAGGATTTGTGGAAAATGGAAGGCCCTCTACAAAACGGATTAACACAGTGTCCATAACAATGGTTTCAGACAGAGCATCAAGTGTGAAGATGGTACAGGGCTGGGCAGTGTTGTGTTCTTTTGTGCAGAAAGTCACTGTGAGTCAGAACCCAATTGATGACACCTAAGAATGCCAGCAGCTCTACAGAAGCAAAATCCTAGACTCTGTTCCTCCAGAGAAGGCAGCAGAGGCGACATCATGGGAGCCGTTCTACTCTGTCACATGGGTCTCTAAGTTCAAACCCACTCAATACACCCAGCAACAGCAGGATATCATATTGAAAACCCTACAGGACCAAGTTCTATTCTGAAACACAAAATCAACTTGATGCCAACTCGTAATGCCAAAAGAAATGAGGACTAGGAACTGTCCATTGGATTTAGCACTATGAACGTGATTGTCCACCTTGACAAGCGACGTTTCACTGGACTTGTCGTTAATTGCTGTGAGTTGGGTCTGACTCATAACGACCTGTATAGGGTTTCCAAGGAGCAGCTGCAGGGTTTAAACTGCCAACATTGTGGTTCGCTGAACCTACAGCACCACACCAGGAATCTGTTTCAATGGCGGGATGGGGATAAAAGACAACTGGGAGAGGCTAAAACAAATTGGGAGAGGAGAAATTAGCGCTCACATACCAAGGACAGAAAATTCTTTCAAGTGGTATTGTCACTAAAAGGAATATTATGGACTGGAGGAAACAACGTAGTTACTTGATCTATTGATTTTTTTTTAGGTGGTACATCTGCATACTGAAGAAAACGATCTAGTTGAGAGGGAAAATTGATCATTTAAGAGAAAGTTATTGTTATAAGGGAGAAAAGAGACTTCATATTCAAATATATAAATATGGAGATTCCTTATCATTAAGTCTTTGTTGTTGTTGTTGTGAAGTGCCGTTGAGTCGGTTCTGTCCCATAGCGACCCTATATAGGGTTTCCAAGGAACAGCTGGTGAGCTTGAACCACCAACCTTGCAGTTCAAATGGCTTTGCAGTTGGCGCATTAACCCACAGCACCACACCAGAACTCCCATTAAGTCTTGTTGTTGTTGTTGGTTGTTGTTGTTAAGTGCTGTGGAGTCAGTTCCAACTCATAGCGACCCTGTACAGGGTTTCCGAGGCTGTAAATCTTTATGGGAGCAGAAAGCCTCATCTTTCTCCCACAGAACAGCTGGTAGTTTCCAACTGCTGACCTTGAGGTTACGTCTTAAACAGGAATAAAAACAAGATAAAAACAAACATAGATCGCCAGAGTGAGGAAATTCATGGACACCAAGATGAGTTTCTAGAGCTCCTTCTATAGAGCACAAGAAACAAAGGAATCTCTTTCCACAACCATGAAGGATGACAGTAAAAGGTATGTCTAGGAATGTTCCCTCCAGGGCTGGCTGGGGGAAATGGTCCCAAACCTGCTTTTCAACAGACTCTGCTTCTAACTATGGCAGTCCAGCTGTCAGTAGTGCATGAGCGAATGAAACAAGTTGGTACCTGAACATTTAAACCTAGACCCAAGATGGAGTTAAGCTCATCCTTGCTGAGCTTTTTCATTTGCGGGCAGAAAACCCTTCAATTTCATACTCTGCACTAACGTCGACCACTGGGTCAGTCTCCATGGCATCTGTTTGCTTTTGCTGGAGCTACTATGGTATCAGAGTGGTTACGTATCTCGGCCTGCGAACCCCAAGGTCAGCAGTTCAAAACTACCAGCTGTTCAGTGGAAGAAAGATGAGGCTTTCTGCTCCTGTAAAGATTTACAACCTCGGAAACCCTGTACAGGGTCTCTGTGAGTTGGAACCGACTCCACAGCACATAACAACAACAACAACAGGAACAAAGTGTCTCAGAGTAGTTGGTCTGGGGAGGCTGTGCTTGTTCAGATGCACAGGGACCCTGTTGTATCAGGTTTCCCCAGGAGCAGATGGTAGACTTGAACTACCTACCTTTTGGTTAGCAATCCAGTGTTTATCCTTCAATGCCACCCTTGGATTCTGGTCTGGAGGCTGTTATTGTTAGGTGTTGTTGAGTTGGTTCCAACCCATAGCAGCCCTGTGACAACAGAACGAAACACCACTCGGTCCTACATCATCTTCACAATTGCTGCTATGCTTGAGCCCATTGTTGCCCCCACTGTGACTATCCATCTCATTGGGGGGTCTCCCTCTTTTTCACTGTGCCTCCACTTTACCAAGCATGGTGTCCTTCTCCAGTGACGGGTCCCGCCTAATAATATGTCTGAAGTACGAGAGACAGAACCTGGCCATCTTGGCTTCTAAGAACATTCTGGTTGCACTTCTTTCAACACAGATTTGTTTGTTCTTCTGGCAGTTCATGGTACCTTTAATATTCTTCTCCAACACTATAACACAAATGAATCAATTCTTATATGATCTTCCTTATTTATTGTCCAACTTTCACATTCACATGAGGCTACTGAAATCATCATGGCTTGGGTCAGGTGCACCTTAGTCCTCAAACTGACATCTTTGCTCTTCAACACTTTAAAGAGGTCTTGTGCAACAGATTTGTTTAATGAAATAAGTCATTTGATTCTTGACTATTGCTTTCATGAGTATTAATTGTGGATCAGAGCAAAATGAAGTCTTTCTGACAACTTCAATTTTTGCTCCATTTATCATGATGTTATTGATTGGTCCATTGGTGAGGAGTTTTGTTTTCTTGACATCAAGATGCAATCCATACCAAAGGCTGTGCTCTTTGATCTTCATCAGTAAATATTTTAAGTCCTCTTTGCTTTCAGCAAGCAAGGTTGTATCAGCTACATATCACAGATTGTTCATGAATCTTCCTCCAATCCTCATGCCACATTCTTCTTCATATAAACCAGCTTCTCAAATCATTTGCTCAGCATACAGATTGAATAAGTATGGTGAAAGAATACAACTCTGGCTGACATCTTTCCTGATTTTAAACCATTCCTTGTTCCTTTGTTCTGTTCAAATGACTATCACTTCATCTATGGTGCCTCTTGGTTCCTCATGAGCACTATTAAGTGTTCTGGAATACTCATTCTCCGCAACGTTGACCACAGCTTGTCATGATCCACATAGTCGAAAGCCCTTGTATAGTCTAGAAAGCACAGGTAAACACCTTTCTGGTATTCTCTGCTTTCAGCCAAGATCCATCTAACGTCAGCAGTGACAAACCTCATTCTGCGTCCCCATCTGAATCCGCCCAGAACCTCTGGAAGTTCCCGCTCAATGTACTCTTGTAACTGTTTTTGAATTATCTTTAGTAAAACTTGACTTGTATGTGATATTAATGATGTTGCCCGATGATTGCCGCATTCAATTGGGTCAACTGTCTTTGGAGTGAGCACAAATACGAATCTCTTCCAATCTCTTCCTGACAGATAGCTGTCTTACAAATTTATTGGCACAGATGAGTGATCTGGAGTCTGGAAGTCCCAAATCCTGGTGTCTGCCATGTTGATTCCTTTTGAGGGCTGAAGGGGGAGTCTGTTACATGTCTCTCTCCCAGCTTCTGGTGTCAGCCTGTGATTCTAGGCAAATCTCCAGTGCCCTCTTCCCGCTGTGTCTCAGTGTTTGCCTGGACTCCTCTGTTACAAGGACAGCACTCGGGGGGCGGGGTGGTGGTGGTGGATTAGGATCCACCCTCCCCCAACATGACCTTGAGTTAACTGATAACATCTTCAAAGACCACTTTCCCAAACAAGAGCCTGTTCATAGGTACTGGGGGTTGTGGTATGCCACAGAATAAATTCAGTCTTAAAGGAGCCCAGTGGTGAACTGGTTAAACACTAGGCTACAACTGAAACCACCACTCATCTGTCAGTTGGTTGCACTCTGGTGACTTGTGTGTGGCGGTGATTCTGGAAGTTATGCCACAGGAAGATTCACTCACAGTAGACAGGTTTCAGATGAGTTTCCAGACAAAGACCAACTAGGAAGAAAGAGAGACAGACAACTTCCAGACATTTAGTCACTGAAAATCTAATGAATAGCAGAGAAGCACTGTCAGCACTAGAATATGGGATATTGAAACAAGATGAAGATCTCCAGAATATTGTCAGAGTCAGAAGATGAACCCCTCATCCTCAACTGCCAAAAGGCAGCTGTGTGAACAGAACCAGGAACACTGAATGAGTTAAAATTAGAAAGGATGTGTGCCAGGGTTGGATTCTTTCACCAGACTTAGTCAACATGTATGCTGAGCAAATAATGGGAGAAGTTGATTATACAAAGAAAAATGTGGCATTAGGATTGGAGGAAGACTCATTAACAACCTACTGTATGCAGATGATACAACCTTGCTTGCTGAA
>NW_006408559.1:16285620-16317068 GCF_000296735.1 Chrysochloris asiatica
TAAAGACCTGGTCATTTGCTCACGTAAAGGATGACAGGTAAGGAAGCCCACCGAGCAGTTTCACTCTATTGCGTGGGGTCGGTGTGAATCAGACCCAGACCACCTGCATCTAAGTGCCACCACCCCCACCATATTTAAGGGAACTTATCACCACATCGTTCTTCTGCAGAGCCACTGGGAGGTTCAGACCATGATCTTTTCGTTAGCAGTCACATGCAGCCTCATCGTGGAGCACAGTGGCTTCAAACTCTCTTCCTGGAGGAGACACATTCGTCCATCTCAGCTGCTGACAAGGAATACGTCTAGCACATGTTGCAGAGAAGGCTTTAGAGAACCGTGGGTGGCTCGTTACAGAAGACCAAGATGGTTCAATGGTGGGACACAGACTTAGGAGGAAGGTGGGGTGTGGAGGGTGCCAGGCAAGGTTTCATCTGCAGCTCACTCTTTTCAGCACAACAGGAAGCCAGGGCATTGGCTGTGTCTGGACCTGGGGACATGTAGAGAGAGAGAAGGTCTAGAAGTGGATGCTGGTAGGATTATGAGACCAGCTAAACATGAGACCAGTCAGAAGGCCTGAGTCTCTCCAGCCCCAATGCGCCATGTGGGCACAGCTGTGGAGCTGCTAGACTTGGCTTTTGCCAAGTGAGTATGTAGAATGTGAGCGAGGCACAGCGGAGCTGAGAGCAGGTGCAAGGGAGCAACCCTGGTGATTGTTCAAGGACGAGAGGGTGAAGAGGGCATGGGGGAGAGGGTGGTATGAAGAACAACTCATCACTAGACCAACGATGGACTTTGGATCCCAGAGGCTCAGCAATCCTGAGTTCAGGTACAAGAAGAGAGTGTGCTGGGAAGCTCCCAGGAAGAAATTGGAGTGAAAGCTGCCCAAGGTGACTTGTGACGATGGGACAACCACCCAGAGCTCTACTCAGGGTCCAATGAGGTGACAACTATCCAATGGGAGCTCTACTCAGGGTCCAATGAGGTGACAACTAGCCAATGGGAGCTCTACTCAGGGTCCAATGAGGTGACAACTAGCCAATGGGAGCTCTACTCAGGGTCCAATGAGGTGACAACTAGCCAATGGGGTGATAGCTACCATTGTGTGACTAGGGAGTTGAAAAGGGATGAGTCCAAATGGAGGAGACCACTGCATGTCATGTGCACACCAAATTCCCAAGGCGTCGGCCCCCAAATATCTCTGTAACCATGGTGTTGACTCTTTCTGAGGACTGAGGGGATGTCTCTTTTATGTAATGTTCATTCTGTGTTGAGATGAATTAACATTACATTACATATTGGGTTACATAAAGTATCGTATTAAAATGACTGTCACTTGTTTCTTTTTACTTTTGAAAACAGTGTATTTGCGGCTTACATTCCATTCCTACGGAAGGCATTGGGATTAGGATGTTGCCATGGGGACCAAAAAAGGTGTCCGGCACAGGGAGAAGAGGAGTCCAAGGGACAAAGGGGCAGTGGGGGGTGGGGGGGAGACCCATGTCATGGCTACTGAAATCACTAATAATGAATAGGGAAGTTGCATTTGGAGAGAGTGGCAATGTGTTAGAACCAAAATCTTCATGAAGCAAAGATGTTTGATGGAAACGTCCTCAAAGTTGGCATTTTAGGGAGGAGGCAAGAATTCTTTGGAAACCGCAATGAGGATCAACAGAGATATCTGTTCCCCTCCAGACCTGGTGGTTGTTGGAGAGAAAACCTCCATGGACACTTTCAAGAGGAGATGGTGTCCTCAGAGGGGACCAGATTAGAGAGGAAGGCCAGGGGAACTTCCAAGGAGAGTACCATTAGCTTCAGGAGTCTGGCACCGTGTAGGGTGGCAGGGAACCCCAGCTCCATGAAATTAGAGCTGGTGGTCTCCAGGCAGAGCCGATGGAGGCAAGGGCATGAGAGGTGGAGGGCTGGGTGTCCCTTCTTCACTCATGCAGGACTCTGAGAGTGGACAGCCCATTGTCATCATTAGGAGATGGCACTGGAGTGGGTCCTAACTCACTCTGACTGGTGTCTTTATAAAAGAGGAGAGATGCAGACACTCGGAAGGAACACAGAGGCAGAGACTGATGTGGCAGCCACAGGAGACTCATATGACCCCCTTCCCTCTTAGAACCAGTGTCCACTTGCCCCTCTTGTCACATCTCTGGAGACCAGGTGGACAACAGTGAGCTGAGCAGCAGGAAGGGTGCTGATGAACTTGAACAGACTCTGAGGGTTTGCTCAGGGATGTGGCAGCCTGGTGGGTGTCTGACCCCAGGTGTGTCAGAGTAGAAGTGGGCTCCACGGTGCTTTCAGTGGATGTTTTTTCAGAAGTAGATCGCCAGACCTTTCTTCTGAGGCGCCTCTGGGCGAACGCGAACCACCCACCTTTCGTTAGTAGCCAAATGTGTAAACCATTTGCACCAACAGAGACTCTGTCTGAATATGAAGCCGCTTTTTATGAAAGGAAGAAGCTCTGGTGGTATGGTGGGTAAACAGCTGGATACTAACCCGAGTGGTGCACACTGGACTGCTAACCCGAAGGTTGGTGGTTCAAGTCAACCAGCCCCTCCTTGGAAACCATATACAGAGTCCCCATGAGTCAGAAACGAGTAGAAGGTGCAAACCAACTAACTTGGAGGTGGGTGGTTCACACCCATCACTACTGTGGGAGAAAGAGAAGGCAGTCTGCTTCCGTCAAGATTTACAGCCTTCCCAACCCTGGGCCGCAGTCCTACCCTGGGCCGTGCGGTTGCTGTGAGTCAGAATGGACTTGAAGGCACTGGGTTTGGGGTTCCTGCTCCTGGCAGTGTTTACTTCCTATAGCTACTCCATCTGCTCTCCCAGGGACAAGCAGTTGGCTTCCGGACCACATTGTGCCTGGCTTCTAGGGTTGAGGAGGAGATAGAGGCAGACACCCCTGATGCTGGCAGCCTGGGGTACAGTGGGGCCGGCCCTTCCACTTGTCTGCTCTGCCCAGGTCAGCCTGCTGACTCTGCCATCTGACCATCTGCACAGCCAAGCCCCCGCAGCCACCCCAGGCTTCTGGCTGGTTGACACTGAAGAGCCTTTAAGTGCCATCTGTCTTAGGCTATGTCGTCTCCTGCTTTCCACGGCACATATCTGTGGGGGTGTGCTCCCCTCCTTCTGGCATCCTCCCTGCTGCCCCAACCCCATGATGGGCATTAAGGAGGTCCAGTGGTAAGAAGACCACCCCAATATTGTAACCAGGGTAGTTATCCAACATCAGCACAGCTGGGTGGGTGGAACTTTCTAACCCGAACACTTACCTGGTTATACTAAAAGTACCTACTCAGGAGTCTGCTTTTGGTCTGTAATCTGAGTCCCTGAAAGGTGGAGACTGGGTTTGTGGAGAAGCTGTTGGTAAATACTGGCAGAGCGGAGGCCAGGAGTGGAGAGAAGGGGGCATGGAGGGTAATGCTCTGAGTCAGCCTCCGGGCTAGCCTGGGAAGAAAGGGGCAAAGGAACACTTGTGGTTACCAGTCCCTCCCTTCCTTCCGATGGGCAAGGGCCCCTGGGCGCAGCAGGAAGCTACTCTAGGCTGGCCCTGGCCACAAGAACCTCTGGCTCTTGATGGGTGCTGTTTGGGATGAAACTATGTTTCTCCTGAAATGCTTGTATAGGTTCGGACCCTGGTACCTATGAAGGTGACCTTATTTGGGAATTGGGTACTCAAGATGTTATCAACGAAGTGAGCATGAGGTCACACGGAAGTGGGCTGGGTCCTAATCCCATTGGAATGGTGTCTTCATGGAAGAAGGAGAAGGGGCACAGAGAAACAGGATGGACACCCTGTGATGATCCCAGGAAGGTCTGGGGAGACCAGCATCTGAGAGAGCCAGGAAAGCCTTCCCATGACTGAGGACGCAAAGCTTCTTGAAGTACAGTCAGCACGCTCCTTGGAAGTAAGGATGGAGAGACATCGTCTCACGGACTTTGGACATTCGGTCAGAAAGACTAAATCCTTGGAGAAGGACATCATGCTTGGTAAAATAGAAGGTCAACGAGAAAAAAAGGAAACTGCTTTATCAGATGGATGCACACAGTGGCTGCACCAATTGGCTCAGGCCTAGCGAGCAGTGGGCGGAGGGTCCAGCCTCCAGCAGTGCTCTGTTTTGTTGTACAGAAGGATGCTGACTCAGAACTCACTCTGCGGTACCTCACAACAGCCTCCAGAACTGTGAGACAAGAAATACTTGTTTAAAGTCACCAGTTTGGGCACTGTGCTCCAGCAGCCCTAGGGTGGTCCTCCCATTCCCACCCAACCTTTCCAGTGGAGCCTGACAATCAAGGCCAGCGTGTTGCGGGGAGGGGTGGCTCCTGTCCTCTTCTTCCTTTTCTTTTTTTAAAGACTTGAAACTGAGACATTGATTTCTGGCACTTTGTTCAAATGGCTTTTCTTTGATGAGTTGATACCAATGGTTGATGACGATCTGGTTTTTAAAAAAAATAGAATTGATTTTTGTTGTTAATATACACAGCAGAAACTACACAAGTCCAACCATTTCTACACGGACACCGATTGCATTCATCAAGTGGGGCAATCCTTCTCACGCTCCTCTTCTGAATCGCTCCTCTCCCTGCCTTAACATAACATAATTCACTGCTTCCCAAGCTTTCCAGCTACTCTTCTCCAGCTGCTGGTGTCAACTGCGTCCCCTTTCTTTCTTTCAAAGGACATGATGCTCAAGGCATAGATCTTTACTAATTAGGGAGCTTCAATGGATATTCTTCTTTGCTTTAAGTTTTAAAGATTATTTTAGAGCAATAGTTTTGGGTGTTCATCCAGTCTCAATGGCTCCAGAAAGTCTGGATTCCAACACATTCTCTTCCACATTTCCCCCTTTTGATTAGGATTCTTCTATAGAATCATTGATTGACAGGTTCAGCAATGATAGCTGAGTACTACCCTGTTCTTGGTTCTTTTCTTGATAATGAAAGTAATACATGTGCTCAGGGAAACATACAAGACTCTAAAAGTCTTTCTTCCCCTAATTCCACTCTCGAATGCTAGTCACTGTTAATAATTCCTTGAGAAGACTTCTAGGATGTTCTATTATGCAGAAACTTATGTACACAAAACTCATGTGTACAAACATATATGTATGTGTGCACAGACACACACACATACACACACACACACAGAGAACTGGACATGATGGTAGGAGAAAATGGAGAAGAGTTTAAAGCACTGTGGGGGGCTTCTAAAGGGGCTAGGTTGGGGCTGCTGAAGGGAGGCGGTAACACAATATGAGGATGGACGAGGGGGCAGAGGAGCCATAAATAATCAAAACATTGCTGTTGCCGTTAGGAGCCATCAAGTCGGTACCGACTCATAGCGACCTGATGCACAAAAGAATGAAACACTGCCCAATCCTGGGCCAACCTCACAATTGTTGACATGCTTGAGCCCATTGATGCTGCCACTTTGCCAATCCATCTTACTGGGGGTCTTCTTCTCCTTCCCTGACCCTCCACCTTGCCAAACATGATACCCTTCTCCAGCAATGGTCCCTCCTGACATTATGTCCAAAGTATCAGAGACGAAGTCTAGCTATCCTGGCTTACAAGAAGCACTCTAGCTGCACTTCTTCCAACACAGATCTGTTGGTTCTTTTGGCAGCCCACTGCACTTTCAATATTCTCCTCCAACACCATAACTCAAAAGCATCAATTCTTCAACGGTCTTCCTTAGTCACTGTCCAACTTTCACATGCATATGAGGTTATTGAAAATATCATGGCTTGGGTCAGGCGCACCTTAGTCCTCAAGCTGACATCTTTGCTCTTTAACACTTTAAAAAGGTCTTGTGCAGCAGATTTGCCTAATGTAATACGTTGTTTGATTTCTAGACTGCTGCTTCCACGAGTGTTGATAGTTGATCCAAGAAGAATGAAGTCCTGGACAACTTCAATCTTTTCTCCGTTGATAAGAATGTTGCAGTTTAGGAACTGGGAAATCAAACATCTAGTTTGAATAGTAATTGTACATTCCTCAAAGGTTTATGACTAGTGCTTCATGATCATGAAAGATTTAAAGTGCTTAGCATTGTAAATGGGAACACGGTGGCTATGTAAGGTAAACACTGGACTGTGAACCACAAGTCTGATGGTTCGAGCCCACCAGTTGCTCCATGGGAGAAAGAGAAGGCTTTCTGCTCCCGAAAAGATTTACAGCCTCGGAAACACCTTACAGGGTTATTATGAGGTGGTGTGGATTCGACTCCACTTAACAGCAAGCGTTGTGTGTCCCACACCTAAGCAGATGTAACTGCGATTGTGGTTATCACTTCAGTGAGTTGAGAATGACCCCCATTGCACGGAAGCTTCATGGTCCCCAGTCCCTGTGTGGCACACGGGGACCTTGTGTAGAACAGATCTAATGCCAGCTGATCCTCCACCATCTTCATGACTGTGGGTGTGTTTGAATTGATTGTGGCCAGCTCTTCACTTTACCAATCAGGGTGTCCTTTTCTGGAGACATGTCCAAAGGACAGGAGCTCAAGTCTCTCTTTCACCACTTGCTTCTTCCTGATTACTTCTGACACCTTTTTTTATGCTGTGTGTCCTTGGGGAAAAAAGCTTTCTGTTTCTTATGGACGGAGAGCCTTTGGAGGTGTCCAGATCCGTTAGGACTCATTTTCTCACTTCCAAACTTTGGGTGGGACACCAATGAACCTGTTGTATTTTACACATTCTACCTGAGAATGCATAGGATTACTTACTTATGAAAAATCCCTGCTCACTGTCTGCATTGAATAGCATTGACTTTGGGGGCTTCCCAGCTACTGGGGCGGTTATGTTGCTCTTCTGGGACACTCCTAGTTTCTAATTGTGTTTAGAATGACTGGCTTCAACCGCTTAGTGAGATATTTTCTGCATCCTCAATGCGTTAGTTGTCAGTAAAACGAAACCTGCCTACACACTCTTCTATTCTTGATTTATAAATAGGTTTCGTTGCCTAACAATTAAACCTACTATATTTTGCACATGCATCTTCCTTAGGGAGACATGAGAGGGCAGATGGCTGTCACTCCCACAAAACTTCCTAAACACTACCTTTCTAAGTGCCCACCCCCAAAGTGGGTATATTTTGAAGAGGGGGCTCTGGTCATTGGTTGGGACCCACCAGCAGCTCTGTGGAAGAAAGATGTGGCAATTAGCTCGGGACAGTTCTAGGATTGGAGATGAGACTTTCGGTCTGGAAAGCCCAAAACATGGTTTCCAACATGTATAGATAATTCAATATCATATTTCTAGCAGGTCTTCCAAGGGACAAGCCCAGGGCCAGCCTGTGTGTGTCGGAGAAGGCGTGCAGCACAGCTTCCCTTGGGACGTACGTAGTCTTGCATGTTTGTCACAGTGAGAAACACTGGTGACAGACACAGGACAGCAGAGCAAAGCAAACAGGCGTAGTTTTCAGTATTGTTGGGAGCCTTTGAGTCGGTTCCTACTTAGAGACCCCATATGGCAGAGTAAAAATGCCCTATATGATTTTCTAGGTTGCTTGAACTGCTAACTCTCTGGTCAGAAGTCCAGTGCTTAATCACTGCATCCCCAAAACTTCTTTAGGTAGTACTAAGAATTTGATAACCCTGAAGGAAGGAGAGGGCATAGCATATACCAAAATTTGTCTGGTAACCAAGGAGGATGGAATCCTGGTGTGGTGCTGTAAGATAAACACTGGACTACCACAAAGTCAGGAGTTCAAATGCACTAGCCGCTTCTCAGAAACCTTATACTGCGTCTCTATGAGTCTGAACCAATTCAACAACAAACAGCAACCTAGGAGACTAGGTAAGGGAGACAGTGTCTTAGTCGGCAGTTCCTGAGTGGTAGGACCATTCGTGTTAGGGTGAAGGTTTGAATAACCAACCAGTGAAAATCTCATGGAGCATAGTTCTACTATGACTGACACACACGGGATCGCCACGAGTCATAGCTCCTCCATTGGTTTTGGCCATAGGTTAAGTTGGGCAGGATTTCTGTACTGGACAGGGCATGGACGGAATATTATACCTTGAGGTCTGTAATTTCACCTATATCACCATAGGATGCAGTAAGGTGCCTGTCCCCTCTGGAGAAAATAAAGCAGTTTGCTTCCGTAAAGATTTACAGGGACGGAAACACAAAGGAGAAGTTTTACTTTTTCCTATTTGGCTCCTCCGCGTCAAAAATCGACGGTAAGGCAGAA
Organism: Chrysochloris asiatica; assembly: GCF_000296735.1. Classification (NCBI taxonomy): domain Eukaryota; kingdom Metazoa; phylum Chordata; class Mammalia; order Afrosoricida; family Chrysochloridae; genus Chrysochloris; species Chrysochloris asiatica. The sequence goes on from NW_006408559.1 coordinate 16,293,826, forward strand.
AGTTTGCTTTAGATGATTTAACGCAATAGGGAGGAGGCCATCCCTCTTTGGCCCTGGGAGAAGTCGGGGAGAATTAGCAGACTTGCCACTTAGTTTGGACACTTAAACTGGGTCTTTGCCCACTGGCCTCACCAACTCTGCATCCGGCACTACTTCAAGGAGAAAAGACAGCGGCCACGAGGTAAAAGACGTCAGGGTGTGGGGGATGAGCCTTGTCACCTCCCAGTTGCCAACCAAGCTGGCAAAGCTCTCTCCTGCTTTCTGGATATATTGAAGGGCCTCTTTGGAAGATCTCTGATGCCTGGCGCAAGGTCGCCTCCGGTGGCGGTGAGGCCGGGTAGGATGAGAGGAGTTAGCGTCTGGGCTAAGGACTGGACTTAGCGTGGTCGGCTCAGGGCTTGCAGGTGGTGAATGAATGCGCAGGAATCCCCAGAGCCGACGGGTAAGTTTCCACGTCCTATTAAAACCAACCAATCAGTCGGGGTCTGGATTCTTTGCTGTGGCCTGGGGCACCGACTGCAAGGCCCAGGAATCCCGTCCGGCCAGTTGGGGGCTCCACGGAGCTCTGGCTCGCAGTCCCCAATGGGCTGGGGGATGGGCTGTAATTTCTTCGTGTCGCCCAATCCCCTACCACTCTCGGGCCAGCCCCGACCCTGCTCCCCGCAGCGGGCGCGGCCATGCGCATTCCTTTAGTGCGGTCCTGGCTTGGGCGTCAGCTCCCTCTAGGCGTTCCTGGAGGCTCCAGGTTCCCTACGGGCGCACGGTCTAGGTGCGCTCAGGGAGGGGCACCGCCCACTACCACCCCTGCCCGCGGGACCGTCTCCGCGTCCCCCGCAGTCCCTGCAGGCTTGGGTATGGGATGGAGAGGGGGTCCCGGGCCCGCCCGCCGAGGGGGCGGTGAGTCAGAGGCCCGCGGGCCGGGGGAGGGAGGGGGTCAGGAAATGACATCAGAGGCAGGCTTGGGGGCCGGCGGGCGAGCGCGCCTTCCGGGGGGCGTTTCCTGGCCGCTCCCCGCCCGGCCAGCCGCTCCTTGTATGGTCGCGCTGCGCGCTCACCGCCCTGAGTCCCTAGCGGCGGTGGTGGCCGGACGCAGAGCCGCGGCGCCGGGCGGCCAGGACGCCGAAGCCCGAGCACTCCCTTCGCCGGCATGGCCGCTCCGCGCCCGCCCCCCGCTGTCGCCGTGTCGGCGCCTGCCTTTTACGCGCCGCAGAAGAAGTTCGGCCCGGTGGTCGCCCCCAAGCCCAAAGTGAACCCTTTCCGGCACGGGGACGCTGAGTCCACCGCAGCAGCCGGCGCGCAGCGTGCGCAGATGGGCCGGGTGGGCGAGGCGCCCCCACCGCCTCCCGAAGGTACCCCGTGGGGGAGCGCCGGGACTGTGGGTCGCTGGCGTGTAGGGATCCCGCGCGGGAGGTGGGAGCCGCCGAGGTGCAGGGGGAGGGGACTCTGGCGTTTGGAGATGGGGGGAGGCGGGGAGCATCTAGAGGTTGGGGGCTGCCAGGGCCGGGTGTGGGCAGTGTCAGGGGACTAGAAGCCCGAAGAAGAGCCGGGAGTGGGGCAGGGAAGGCGATGGCGGTGGAGGGACATCCTGGAGGACTTAGAGGTGATAGAGGAATCGGACTACACTGCCCACTGCCGTGGAGGGCCTGGCGCAACCTCTGTCCCCAGTCCCGAGCAGATGTTCTTACCTCATCTTGGCTAGTGGCCGGGCGCCAGGGCTCCTGGGACCTAGCCAAGCCCGCTGGCGGGGGCGGGGATGGGCGGGATTCTTCCCCTTGGGGTGTACTCTCTGAGGTGTAACGGGGCACCTAGCTCCTCCGGGTGCCCTGGCCTGACCCAGTGTCCGGGCGTCCTGCACCGTTTATTCCCACACTTATTCTTGGACCCCCTCTAAGTTGGAGTTGTGAAAGGAGGGGGTCCTGGGGAGTGGGTAGAGGGATCTGCACTGATGGCCGCCTCTCCCTCCCCCAGACTTTCCCTTACCACCCCCTCCGCCCCTCGGGGACTGTGATGATGATGCGGAGGGTGCCTTGGGGGTTCCTTTCCCCCCTCCTCCGCCTCCCATCGAGGAGCTGTTCCCCCCTATGCCCTCGGAGGAGGACCTCTTCATGACCCCGCCGCCCCCATTGGAGGAAGAAGGAGGGCCAGCGGCACCCACCTCGCTCCCACCACAGGTAGAGGGACACAGAGGAGGGGTGGACTGGTCGGGTGGAACGTATGGAGGACAGGCCTCTGACCCTGACCTGCAGCCCAGGGAGAAGGTCAGCAGCATTGACTTGGAGATGGACTCACTGTCCTCGCTGCTGGACGACATGACCAGGAACGACCCCTTCAAGACCCGGGTAAGAGGCTGGTGGGGAGGGATAGGTGGGAGAGAAGGGCAGCTGTGTGTGTGGAGGGGGAGCTGGGGAGAAGACAGGACTACTTAGGGCGGGCGCCCTTTCTCTGACCTCTGGCACTCTCTCTCTCTGACCCCCCGTAGGTGTCCTCTGGATACATGCCCCCGCCTCCAGTTGCTGTACCTTTCACTCCCAAACCCAGTTCTAGGCCTGCACCTGGTGGGACCGCACCCCTGCCTCCTTGGAAGGTCCCCTCTAGTTCCCAGTCTCCGTCTCAGACTCACACCCTTCCTCAGAGCCAGACACAGGTCCCTGCCCCACCCCAGGCCTGGTCAAAGGTCCAGCCCCAGGCCCCATCCCAGGCCCTGAACCCAGTCTTGAACCAGGCCCAGGTCCTGCCCCAGCCTGTGTCTTCTGCCCACACTCAACCTCGAGGTTCCCCAGCCCCTAAGTTTTCTCCAGTGGCCACCAGGTTTACTCCTGTGGCATCTAAGTTCACCCCAGGAGCCCCAGGGGGACCTGCATCACAGTCCAGTCAGAAGTCGGGGTCCTCTGTAGCTTCCCCTTCCATGGGCACAGGCTCCGTCCAGTCCCCCATTGTCCCCTACGCTCAGCAGAGGGAGAAACCCCGTGTGCAGGAGAAGCAGCAACCAGTACCCCCACCTCCGCCAGTTCCAAACCAGGTGAGGGGGTGTCAAACGAGGTGAGGGAGCAGACCAGGTGAAAGGGTGGGGCTTAGGCTGACAGCAGAGGTCTAGGTGTGGAGGGCATTGAGTGGACAGTCTGAAGAGGAAGGGCCCTGGAGGAGAGACCCGGCCCAGTCTGGTTTGGGAGTGAGGACCCACACAGATGGCTGCTGGAATGTCCAGGGGGAGAGATGAGGTCACCATCCCAAGCTTGGCCCTTCCCTTTCTTGAGCCGACCCCGCTCTCCAGCTCACGGGCCTTCTGATGGTCAGGGCATTTGGGACAGGGGACAGTCATGATATCTCCTGGGACAGAATCCAGGAGACCCCAGCTGAGTCGGGAGCTTTGTGCATCTCACTTGTCCAGCTTGTGAACAGCATTCTACCTGATGCTGTGGTTTTGCAGTGGAGCTTCCTGAGGCGGGCATAACTGGGCTGTGTGCCTCGCCCCAATGCACCAGGCGGAAATGGCAGCTACAGGACAGTGCTTGCCGCCAGAACCCAGAGGGGATCATGCCACCTAGTCCCTAAGGTGACAGTGTGAATGTAAGTGCAGGAAGGGATACCCATGAACACCTAGGAGCACAGACTCAGGACCTAGATGAGGACTGCAGGCAGGGGAAGCTTCTGGAAGCTGGTATGCTTTGAGAAAATGAACTTCCATTCAGGGTCTGTGAGAGATGAGGGAGGCATTGCAGTTTGGGGGTAGGTGGGTGGGTGGGTGCAGTCAGAGCAGTGTTTTTGGAGGATTTGGTGGAATGTTCTCAGCAGAGGTGTGTACAGAGTACAACCCGGGCGATGGTCCTTGGCCAGTGAACAATAGGTTCCACGTTGTGAGTACTTTAGAGGAAGGCGCTCCAGAGCGAGTCACTGATAAGCACTGGGGGAGGGGGAATGGCGACGCTGGGCGTGCCGGGAGGGAGTCCGATAGAGAAGTCCTGAAGGGGAAATGAGGTGGAGGGGAAGAGTAGGAGGCCGCTGTGGACTTGTTGAGCAAGAGTTGAGCAAGAGGTCCTTCCAGTGGGGGCTGCATTCAGTTAGAGATGGACAGTGAGCTTCCAGATGGACGTGGTAGTAGTGTTCAGAGCAAGGGGCATGAGACGTCCCATTTAAGGGCATGAGGTGAGGGGGGACGAGGGTTGGAGCAGCCCCACGCCCACATGGGATTCTTGAAGCCAGGAGGACACTCTTCAGCGGAGGACTGAAGAGAGCAATCTAGAGGCCAGAGATGAATCATTAGGACTTTGTGGGTGGCAGTAGGGAGGCCCATTGGTGTCCTCAGGCAGAATGGAAACATTGAGAAAGTCTTGGAGTTGCCTACTATGAGGGGCAGGACTGAGTGTGAGTGTAGACAAGGTAGGGGGGCTTCAGTGTGGTGTGAGCCGGGGGTGGGAACCCATGGGGCTGAAGGCCTTGTGAAGGTCACCACTGTTTTCTGGAGAGGAAGGATGGTGAGGAAGCAGAGACTGGCTGATGTCCTTCTGGGTCCGTAATGAAGCCAGTGTGCTCATCCGGGAAGAGAGAGGGGGCTCTTGGGGGTGGAAAGGGTCAGAGCAGCTGCTGTGGAGCAGGCAGGAGGGAGACACGGAGACACTGCGCTTTCTGTAGCTGGGTGGACACAGGGTTGAGATTACACCAGCCTTGTAGTGGTGGCTGAAGGTGGCCAGATGGCGGTGAGCCCATTAGCAGAGCTAGGCTGTGGAGAGGCAGCCTCTGAGTGGGCCATGGAGCAGGTGTGTGTGGTGGGGGTACAAGACTAGGGTCTGGGTGGTTACAAGCTGGCAGAACTGAGATGCTCAGGGTCATGTGCTGGAAGGTAATGGTGTTGGAGTTGGGACCTTGTAGCTGGCAAGCAGAGGGAACTGGGGGGCAGGTATGTCCTGGAGGACTTCCAGTGTCCAGGTTTGGGGGCACAGTGGTGGACAGCACACCCTAGGCAGGGAGGCCCATCAGCTCTGAGTGGAGGGAAGGACATTCTCCTTCGCAGGGGGTGGCTCAGTGAGAGGACGCTGCTGCAGGCAATCAGGACGTTTGGTCAGTGAGTGGACTTGTCAGTGGTGATGTGGGGTGGCTGTCCTGGAGGCGTCATCAAGCAAGTTAGCCTCATGCTGCCTGAGTGTCTGGGGCAGGACAGTTCCCAGCACCCCTCTGTTCTTGGGGTTACAGCAGAACCTCTGCCCGCCCTGGCTCCACCATCCCCTGCACAGGATGGGCCAGCCTGGCAGTGGACATTTGGGAGTCCCGAAGCCTGCACTTGGGGCTTGGTTCTCACTGCCACATTCTGACTGGCAGCAGGTGGACGGTAGGTGTGTGGCATGTTCTGTGACATCTGCGTGGCCCTGCTGTTTTGGAGCTTCTGTGATGTTATGTGTGACCTGCGTCCACCCGCCCTCAGCCCGGCTGCGCTGCCCAAGGGGCTCTTGTCCAACCATCTCCTTGGTTATTGGTGGCGGGCCTGGGATGGGTCACAGGCTGCAAGGGTCAGGCCTGAGATCCAGGAGGCTGGGAGGGATGGCCTCGGACTCTGAAGATGGTACTGGGGTTTCAGGTTCACACCTCTGGGCCCCCTGGGCCCCCTGGCCCCCTGACTCTGAAGGAGGTGGAGGAGCTGGAGCAACTAACTCAGCAACTCATGCAGGACATGGAGCAGCCCCAGAGGCCAGTTACCAGCGGTGAGCCCCCTACCCCTCCCTGACCCTGTCCCGGCGGTGAGCACCCATCCCCCTGCCTCCCCTACCCCATACCCTCCACCAGCTGTGAGCCCCACCAGTGTCCCCTCCACAAGCTGTAAGCCCCACCTGTGTCCCCTCCACCAGCTGTGAGCCCCCTTCCCTGCCACCCCCACCCCAAGTCTCCCTCCTGCTGATGCCCACCTCCCTGCTCCCCACCTGCAGAGCTCTGTGGCTGTTGCCAAGAGCCCCTGGCGCGTGCCCAGCCGGCCGTCCGCGCGCTGGGCCAGCTGTTCCACATCTCCTGCTTCACCTGCCACCAGTGTTCCCGGCAGCTGCAGGGGCAGCAGTTCTACAGCCTGGAGGGGGTGCCCTACTGTGAGGCCTGCTACACCGACACCCTGGACAAATGTAGCACCTGTGGGCAGCCCATCACGGAACGCATGTTGCGAGCCACGGGCAGGGCCTACCACCCAGACTGCTTCACCTGTGTGGTGTGTGCCTGTCCCCTGGAAGGCACCTCCTTCATTGTGGACCAGGCCAACCGGCCCCACTGCGTCCCCGACTACCACAGGTGTGCTCTCCGCTTCCCCACACTGGGCAGACCCCTGTACAGATAGATGGTCAGTGTCATGTTCTGAAGGCACCCACGGAGGTTGCTGTCAAGGGCTTGGAGTCTTCTTGTTAAGTGCTATTGTGTTGTTTCCGACTCATAGCGACCCTGTATAGGGTTACCGAGGAGCGACTGGTGGGTTTGAACTGCTGACTTTGCAGTTAGGTGTGAAGAGGCTATCTGCTCAGGCCACCAGCATGGGATGGGGCACGCTGGGGAAACCCTTGTCAGTGATTTTGAGGACCGTCTCTGGCCAGGCCTTGACCTCTCCCTATGTGCCCCACTAGTGGTGGGCAGAGGACTTGTGTGTTCCACAGAACTGGGTTGGGGTGGGTTACCTGGGGGCCGAGGGAGAGCTGAGACTCCCAGTGAGGGTCAGATGGTTCCTGCCAGTTCCCCCCAGGGGGTGGAGGGACAGTGTGGAAGGCAGGGAGCTGTACCCTGTGGTCTGTGCCCCATGCTGACCCCAACCCCTTCGCCATCCAGGCAGTATGCCCCTCGCTGCTCTGTGTGCACGGAGCCCATCATGCCGGAACCCGGCAAGGACGAGACCGTGCGGGTGGTGGCCCTGGATAAGAACTTCCACATGAAATGCTACAAGTGTGAGGTACGTGGTCCCGCAGGAGGGAGGGAGGGGGCCGGGAGAGGCTACCTCAGGGCAGCCCTGGGCTCACTGGCCTTGACCCTCTAGGACTGCGGGAAGCCCCTGTCCATTGAGGCCGATGACAACGGCTGTTTCCCCTTGGACGGACATGTGCTTTGCCGGAAGTGCCACTCGGCCCGTGCCCAGACCTGAGGGCCAGCTTGCTGGGCCAGGCCTGCCCACAGGCCCCAGGCCCCTGACGAGCGCCCCTCCTGCCTCACCAGGCCCCAGGGCCCTGACCCCCACCCCCCACCCAGGGGCACCAGCCCTCACTGTTGCTTTTCACTTCTGCGAACCCAGCTCCCAGCTATTGGAGGTGCCAATTCCAGGGGAGGGATGGCCCGACCCCCACCAATGCCGCCAGGTTGTGGCCACAGCTGCAATAAAGAACATTTTTCCAGAACTCTCCGTGTGGACTGGGAGGGAGGCGAGGGAAGGGGAGGGGGCACAGAATTGGGGTAAGGGTGAGAATTCAGTCTTGTTTATTTATAAAAATAGACATGTATATATATTAAACCCCAACCCCACAGCACCCTAGTTCCCCATAAGCCCACAGGTCTTTGGGTAGATGCAACACCAGAGGCCCCTGTGGCCCAGAAGGTGGGGGTGCCCGAGAGGTCCTGGCCCTGATGGGGGGATGAAGGCGGCTCAGTCCTTAAACCCCTGAATACTGCAAAGGATGCGCTTCTGATGGCCGGGTAGCGTGATGCCCATCTGTGTTAGGTCCCTGTGGGGATGGGGAGAAGGGGGTTGGCAGGGTGCAGGGTGGAGGGCTGCCTCAGACCCCCAATGGCCCCGCCCCGCACTTACTCGCCCGTGAGCTCCAGGACACACTGCATGGTGTCCAGACCGGCCGAGCGGAAGTGTAGGATGTAGCGCTTCATCCGGATGGACTCCAGCCACTCAGCTACGCTGCGGTATGGGATCCCATCGGAGCCGCTCAGGCTGGGCAGGCGGAGGGTCACCCTGGGGGATGGGGAGGCTGGGTCAGAGGGTGGGAAAGGGAGGCGGGTGGTAAGGTCTGCTAGGGTCAGCTGTATGGGCCTGTATTAACTCTGGACACTGGGTGGGATATAGACTGCTCCGGCCTTTGTTGAATCAGGGTGGCTCTTTGCAGACCCATTCAAGTGAGGTGTCTGACACTGAGCTCCCTGGGTCAGCCTATGTGCCAGTCGGTTGCAGCGGGTGGCACACAGCCCTGCCAGTCTGCACACGAGGACCATCTTCCTCCAGTGGCCTGTTCTGGACAGACAAGGAGGCACTGGGGGCCACAGAGGGCAGGGATCAGAGACACAGGGCTCGTTGTTGCCCTCCGGGTGGCCAGTGAGTGCCAGGCCACCTCCTGTTATTCTTGACTCGACACCCACAAAGAGTGGCCCTGTGTAGCAACCAAAACCATGAGCAGAGCCAAACTGCTGGGAAACAGCCAGCATTCCAGAAAGATGAACACATGCGTCCAGAGCTCGGGGAGCCGGCTTCCAAGAGGCGGCTTCAGAAGCTGGAACTAGGAGCACATGTTCTTGAGACACATCGTGATCCATGGGGGTTGGACCCCCAGCACAGACTCCCCTGCCTCATATCCTGTCCCCCCAAGTCTGCTGTACATTCTGGCAGTGGTTTTGGTCAAATGCAAAACACTGACTGACCACGCCCCTGCATGGACTCTCTCTTAGGGTCACTTGCTGTTGGACCCAGGCTGAAGTCCAAATGTTCAACCAGAGAGCTGGCCCTCTGGCCCTGACCAGCTGCCTCTCCAGACCCTCCAGCTTCAGGCTCCTGCCCTGACCCCCCCAGTCCCTGAGGTGGTCTCTGCCTGCCCAGCATCGAGCATTTACCGATTCACCCCTGTTACACCGACCACGCTCCTGGAGATGTAGGCATGGGCATGGCTCCATCTCCAAGCCCAAGACTCGCTCAGCATACCGTAAACAAAACCACCAAACCCAGTGTCCTCCACTCACTCCTAACTCATGGTGACCCCACGTGTGTCAGAGTAATCATGTGCTCCATAGGGTCTTCTTGGCTGTAAGCTTTATGGAAGGTACCCTGGTAGCACAGTGAGCTCAATGCTGGATTGCTAACCAAAACATCATGTCTTTGAAGCCACCAGCTGCTCTGAGAGAGAATGTGGCAGTCTGGTTCTGTTAAAGATACCTTCCAAAGCTCTATAGAGCAGCTTGAGTCTGTCCTGCATGGAAGTGCAAAGTCAGACCTCTGCATGCTTTGAACTACCAAGGCTTCAGTTAGCTGCTAAGTGCCAAGGAGTTCGTTCTGACACATAGCGACCCTGTACAGAGTTTTGGAGGAGCGGCTGGTGGGTTTGAACTGCTGATCTTGTGGTTAGCAGTCCAGTGCTTCTTACAGTGCCACACCAGTTGAATGCAAACCATGTGTACCCCCAAGAGATTCCATCAGCACACAGCAGGCCCTCCCAGATGGAAGGATCCTCCCCTGCTCTCTGGGAAGGGGCGTGCCTCGCATTTAGTGTTCTCAGCAGTTCCACTGGAGGACAGGACTGAAGAACACAGTGCAGGGGATGCGCACAGACCGCGACCCTCTCTCCCGGGGCCTGGCTGCAGCTGACCACTGCAATCCCTCTAAGAACCTGCCTCAATCTTCTTGTGCACCGAAGTCAGGGGGCTGCTTCCTGTCTTCTGGTGGAGGGGAGCGGAGGCTTTCCAGGGAGGTGGCCTGTCCTCACACAGTGCTCAGCCCCAGACAGCGTGGGCCCTGCCTTAGCACACAGGAGCCCCCCCACCCCCACCCCACCCCCCGCGCAGTACCTGGGGTCGAAGTTGGCAACAGTGCGCAGCGAGTGGGGATTGGCCAGCAGCTGCTCCAGGTGGGCGTCCAGCTGGTGGAAGGGGGGCCGGCACGTCCGTTCATATGCCCAGCAGTTTTTCATAAGCTCATACAGTGGGGCTGGGCAGTCCACGGGCGGAGGCAGCCGGTATCCCTCCTCTATGCTCTTCATCACCTGCAGGTACAGGGGATGCTCAGCTGGTGGCTGGGGGTGACCTGTGCCCACATGAGGCATTCAGGAGGACCTTGAGACAGCCCTGGCTAGGTGGGGTGACAGGGTATAGGGGGACGGAGGCAGCCAAGTGAGGTCAGGGAGATGAACCAGGCATTCGGAGCCGCGGGAGGACTTGGGAGCGATGGGCAGTGAGGTGCGTTGGGGAGACCCGGGTGCAGGCACGTGACCTCACCTCCTGATTGTTCATGTCACCATAAGGCTTGTCACCAAAGCTTAGCACCTCCCACATCACAATCCCAAAGCTCCACACGTCACTGGCAGTGGTGAAGATCCGGTGGGCAATGGCTTCAGGGGCCGTCCAGCGGATAGGGATCTTCCCTCCCTGTGGGGTGTGAGTGACAGAAGGGGGTAAGGTGAGTTCCAGGGCATGGAGGTGGGGAAGGAAAGGGCACAGGTGACGGGTAGAACGTGACCGTGGTCCACACAGCCACGGACTCTGGTCCTCCTGCATCCGTGTCACCGGGGTGTTTGCTGTGTATGGTATGATCGTGTGTGCGAGTACACATGTGCTCTGTGAGTACATGCGTGTGTGTGCGTGCTGTCAGGGTGTGTGCAGGGCTCACACCTGGGTTTCGTAGGTGCCGTCAAAGTTGTCCAGGAGACGTGTCAGGCCAAAGTCAGACACTTTACAGCACAGGTGCTGACTGACCAGGATGTTCCTGGCCGCCAGGTCGCGGTGGACGTAGTTGTGGTCACTGAGGTAGCTCATGCCTGACGCGATGCCCTGCAGCATGGCAGTCAGCTGTCCAGGGGTCAGCTGGTCCTCACGCTCCTGCAGCAGGGTGGGTACGTCAGGGAAGGCTGGGGTCCCCAGGGCGCTGTGCATCCCCTGCATGCTCTGCTTACCCTCAGGAAGGCGTCCAGGGCTCCTTTGTCCATGTACTCTGTGATGATCATGATGGGCTTTCCTGATGCAGGACAGGCAGTGTCATGGTGGCCCCTATGCCCACCTCACCCCTCTAGGCCACCCTCCACCGCCAGGGACCCCCTCCCGTACTCTTGGTGATCACGCCTTCCAGCCGTAGGATGTGTGGGTGACTGAACTGGCCCATGATGGTGGCCTCCCGGAGAAAGTTCCACCAGTGACCGTCTGGGGAGGTGTCCTTCAATGTCTTGACGGCCACTGTCCGGCAGTCCTGACCAGGGATCCGGAGGGAGCCTCGATACACTTCCCCAAACTCTCCTGGGTGGGGTGGGGTGGGATGGGGGCAGGTCAGATATCTGAGACAGACAGGGTCCAGCCCTTCATGCCTTTTGACCGTCTTGAAGGGGGCAGAAACTCCGCTGCCTGTCCAGGGACACAGGGCTACGAATCTCAGAAGGACCCAGAGAGTCTCCCGGGGCAAAGGGTGTGGGGGCAGTCACCCACTCCCCCACTGCTGGCCCCTCGGTCATAGCACAGCCCGGTTGCATTTGGCAAACACATGGCCACAGTGTGTCCTCTGGGCAGAGACCAGAACAGCACCAGGACACAGGGGTGTGTGTGGGACACGTGGGTCTGGGAGGCCGAGTCTCCCACACATGGGGTTCCTCTGACAACAGGTTGGACTCTAGCCATAGCTCTCGAAACAGCTGGGAGTGCTCAACCTGATGCCTTGAAACACAACCCAGGGGACACTGGGTGAGGGCTGGATGAGGGCACCATGGGGGACAGTCCCTGGGGGAAAGGGCAGATAGGTGGACAGGTCACCTTCCCCGATGACAGTATCCACCACCAGCCCCGCAGGGTCGAGCTCATGGGTGAAGTCCAGAGCTCCTTGGGCAGGGTCATCGTACGCCTGCAGGTCCACGTACGTCTTCAGCCAGAGCTTGTCCTCTGTGGGGAGAAGGTGTTCAGTTCAGGGACCCCAGGGCCAGGGGTCTTGGCTGTATGGCTTTCTCTCCACTGAGGTGAAGTGGGATGAAGCCCATGTTTTTGGTGGGCATACCCTTCCTGTCCATGTTCTCTCACTCTGCACCCTATAGCCCCTGGTGTCTGCTCCAGCCCCCTCCATTCACTCCTACCTCTTTGCCAGACAGGCCTCACCCTAAGGAGGTGACCAGCAGGAAGCCCATATGGCTCAAGACCTCAGGGGTCTAGGGAGGGCCTCCTACCCAAGGATGGAGGGACACTGTCCAGAGGCGGACGGACTGCAGCCATCAGATAACAGCTCCGCACCAGCCCCACCCCCAGGGTCATGTGCAGACATTTCAACCACAGTTAATTAGACAACAGTACAGAGCCTGAGGGCAAGAAATCCCAGGGCCCCAGAGCCAGCCTAGCACATGGGGTCCCTGGGTCCCTTCCCAGTAGCCCCAAGCACACACACGAATCCGCACATGCACACATGTGCACCGAGGCACACACACAATCATGCACACTATAGACACATACTGGTGCACACTTTCACAGAGTCACACATGCACACACACATGTCCCAGCTCACCACGGTCCACATCAGCGCCACGCTCTCGCTGCCTCCGCTGCCGCCTCCGCTGTGCTCTCCTGCGGGGGGGAGGGGGAGTGTTCAGCTCTTCAGGCACAGGCCCTCCTCTGGCCCTCAGAGAAAGCCTGGGTCCTGGACATCCACTGGGTTCTGGCTGGACTCTCCCCTGGACAAGCAGTGGGTCCCAGGGACACAGGGGGCATGGGTATGTGTGGACGAGTTTGGTGCTGTACATGGAGCTCCTGGCTGCAGGGGCAGGGCATGTGGCAGATTGAGGGCAGTGTTTGGGGGGGGGAGGCGGGGGCCAGCAACAACACCTGGACTGGAAGACCAGCATCCCGAGCAAGAGTGCCACGCCCAGCAGAAGGCCGAAGATGACCGCTACAATCTCCCCTCCAGTCAGGCCTCTGGAAACTGGGGGTAGGCAGGCTCCGTCAGGGCTAGGCACGGAGAGCTGGGGCTAGGTGGGCTCCCTCGGGGGCAGGCATAGTGTTCCCCAGCCAGGCCAGGCACAGGTATGCACGTGTGCACACACGTGTGTATATGGATGTGCACGTGTGTGCTTACATAAGAAGACATACACATGTACAGCACATGCTTGCACTCATACATATGCACACACATGCTGGCACACAGTGTGCACAGGCATGCAGGTGTGTACACATGTGTATATACGGGTGTGCACATGTGTACTTACATAAGACACACATGTACAGCACATGCTTGCACTCATACATATGCACACACATGCTGGCACACAGTGTGCACAGGTATGCAGGTGTGCACACACATTTGTGTACATGGGTGTGCATGTGCTTACACATGCGTACAGAGGAAGGGGGTCCAGGTAGGAACAGGGTACTCCGTGGGCAGCAGGTAGGAATGTCTGGGGGCGTACAGAGACTCACCTGGTGGGCTGGTTCGGAACTCGTGGTTGGGGGAGAAGGGGCCAGGGCCCTGTGGGGTCACCATGCGCACTCGGACAATGTAAGTGGTGTCTGGCTGCAGCTCCGTCAGCAAGACTCTCGGCTCCAGAACCGTCTGGTGCCTTTCTTCGTCCTGCGGGTGGGGGCTGTGTTGACAGGGGTCTTGGTGGCCCATGGAGAGGGGTTGGGTTCCCATGCCCTTCTTCCCCAGCTGTCCGCCCCTCCTGACCTGATTCAGCACGTGCAGCTCGTAGGTGAGGTTACCCCCAGGGCTGCGAGGCTGCACCCCTGCCCAGGTCAGCTCCAGCTGGCGAGGTGTTTTCTTCACCAGTCGCAAGGACAGGCCTGCCAGCGGCTCTGGGAGAACAGGAAGGGTTGAGGAGGAAGAATGAGTCAGGAGTCCTTCCCTGGGCCCGCCCGCCTGCCAGGCCTCACCTGTTAGGGCCTCACCTGCATGCCCCATGCTGACGCTGACAATGGTGCTGGCGGGGCGGGAGGTGCCCTGCTCTGACACCCCGTTCTGGGCACCCACTTCGAAGGTGTAGTTGGCAAAGGTCTCCAAGCCATCAACGTGCACGGCTGGTCGGGAGAGCCCGCTGGACGCTGGTGAAAAGCGTACTCCGCCCCCACAGGGCTGGCAGGGGCCCCCATCCAGGCCTGTCCCCAGACACCGGGAACAGCCCACATTGTACCTGATATCCTGGCGCCCCCCAGTGTCTTCTGGGGGCTCCCAGTTCAGGGACAGTTGAGTCCCCAAAACAGAGAAGCTCAGGTCTCGGGGAGCTGAGGGTGGTCCTGTGAAAGGGCGGGGCCATCAGCAGGGACCATTCTGTCTTCCACCTACACCCACCTCGACCCTACCCCCCAGTCTGGAAAGCCTTGAGGGGAGAGGGAAATTTAGTTGGTCTCTCTACCCTTCCAGGGAGAGCAGGTAGAGAGGGGCTGGAAGTACCCCATGCCTAGGATGATCCCACGTCTGAGCTCCCAAAAATCAGCCTCCGTCATGTGCCCCCACTCACGAGTGCAGGCCACGTGGGGACCCTCCTCAGAGGTTCGGTAGTAGCCAATCTCACAGGTGCATATGGTGGCCCCCTCCGTGTGGGTAGAGCTGTGCTGGGGGCACGGGAGGCACTGGGGGGTGTCCATGTCCGAACGGTAGGAGTTTTGGGGACAGGCTGAAGTGGGGAGCAGAGTTAGGGCTCTCACATGGCTTACAGGCCCAGGGCCCCTACTCCAAACTGGGCAGGTGTGTCTGAGCCCCTGCTTGTCCTTGGCCCCTTACCTCTGCAGTCCGCTCTGCCAGCGTCCTCCTGGAAGCCCGGCTCACAGTCGCACCGCCCCACAGGGACCAGCCACTCGCCGTCGGGGCTACAATGTAGGCGGGGCGTGCCCGAGAGGCCAGCCTGGGCGTGGGGCACGCAGGTGCCCGCCACTTCTGCCAGCCCTCCGGGGCCCGGGAGCGTGCCGGGGAATCGTGCCAGGCCGTGCGTGGCCTCGGGGCAGCGCTGGTAGAAGACGCGCACGGACACTAGGGCCACACAGGCCCCAGGGTTGTGGAAAGCCAGGTAGAGGCCCCGGCGTGCCAGGCGGCCCAGTGAGCAGCGCTCCACATTGAGTTTCACAGCGCCCGAGGCCAGGTCCCGGATGGTGAAACTCTGGTCCGCAGCCACGGTGGTCACCTGGGGGGAGAGGTGACAAAATCAAAGTCATGTTTCCTACGCACTCAACGGAAACTTGGAAACTTCCGCCTGGCCAGGAAGAGGGCTGGTATCTCCTGGGCCTCCTCACCTCCTAACCATTGTAGGAGGTGGGATGCATACCGCCCCACTGAATAGAGGGAGGAACTGCCGCTGAGGTTGTTTACCTGGCATCAGATTCTGCACCTACTAGGAGTGTGGAGCCCTGGTGTGCATTGGGTGCTAACTGCAAGGTCAGCTCCTCAGGAGAAAGCTAGGTCATAAAGATTTCGTTTCAGAAACCCTGGGGAGCGGAGCCAGTCTGTCCTACAGGGTCACTGTGAGTTGGTATCTAACCGAAGGCCCTGGGTACTTTTGGTATGGGTGGGGCTGAGATGGGGACCCGGCTGAGGGCTCTTAAATTCTTGGGACTAAAGGGTGTTCGGTTATAATTCGTGCCATCATCCACTTAGTTCTTGGGAATTGCCAAGAGATTTTCATTTGAGGTAAGAAAACAAGAGGGCGCCCTGTCTTAGCGGCCCCTCCCTCTCCACCATTCTGATAGGTGCTGAAATGGAGACCTGAGCATTAGGTAAGAGGTTCCTCACTACACAGCCCTGCTCACTTATGGGGGTGCCGAGGAGGAAGTCCCAATAGTTCCGCCCTAAACGCTCCCACCTGCCTCGTCCGGCACTCTGGTCTCCCCACCAAACCACCTCCAGTGGATTCTGACGTATAGCGACCCACTCAGACAGACTAGCGTCCTGGTGTGGCTCTGTAGGATGAGCCGCTCCTTAGAAACACTATACAGGGGCAGAACCCACTCATCAAGAGCAGGACAGATTACAACTGCCCCACAGGGTTTCCAAGGCTGTGAATCTTCCCAAACGCAGCCTGTCACATCTTTCTCCCGCAGAACAGTTGGTGGAATCTAACCACAGCTGAGCACTTTAATCACAGTGCCACCAAAGCATCTTTGTCCCCCTACAAAGATCCACAACCAAACCCACTGCCATCCAATTCGGACTCATAGCCACTCGATATTGAGTTTCTGAAACGTTGTAAATATCTGTTAAAGTAGCCAGTCTTAGCTTTCTCCCGCAGAGCTGCGGGTGGGCTTGAACTGCCGACCTTGCGGTTAGCAGCCCAACGACTAAACTAGAGCGCCACCGGGTCTTCCCAGGGAGTCTACTGAAAACCTCCCACCATTTTTCGGGCACCAAGGTGGTCACTACTAGGGGCGACGGAACCCTAACTCTGGAGCCTGAGCGCCAGCCCACAGTCGGTCCAGCCCCCTGATTCCTACCACGCATGCGCAGCCACACCCCTCTCCTGCGGCGGGCCCTAGTCATTTTCTCAGCTCCGGGAGTGAGGGTGGGGGTGTGTTGATGTAAGGGCCAAGCGGGCGCCCACCTTCTGGAACAGGGGCCGCCGTAGCTGGATGCCCACGTCCTGGTCACTCTCCATGAAGTACAGGCTGAAGGTCTCCTTGCAGCCGGCGGGCCTCGCGCCGTGCGGGAAGCTCTTGCAATCCCGCACGGTGAACTGCAGCTCCACGTGCACGCGCGCCGCCTCCTCGCCCCGGTAGATCCAGTTGGAACGCAGCCAGTGGTCGGCGTCGCCTCCGCTGTCTGCCTGCGGGCAGTCCTGGTACATGTACAGCGGCGTCCCGTTCAGCATCTGCTGCACTTCGCTCCACTGGGGGAGAGCCAGAGTCAGGGGCCAGCCCACCTGCGCCCCCACTCTCGACATGCTCAGAGCCGTGGAAGGGAGAGGTCCTGCCTCTGCCCGCCCCTCAGAGATGTGTTCAGGGTGGGGGGCTGAAGTGGAGAGGGCATGAGCAATACAAGCTCCCATTACCCCTGATGAGCACACTATTTGCTGGAGTGAGCATGGGTTCGTATCCACTTCGGTGGCAGAGTCATTGGTACCTCAAAGTCAGACTTTTGTAGAAAACGCTCAGTACAAGACCCCTGTCTCTCTGTTCAGAGAACAACAGACTGACCTAGAATATTAAGCTCCCCAGTTTTTGTGGGAAAAGACAATCCTCTGACCGGGCTAGCCCACCTTCCCAAGACGCCTGCCACAAAGACCATGGTTAAGTTCACCTGCCAGAGCTGGCTGGGCTCCTACCACCATCGAATCCCCTTCTCTCTTGACTTTCTACAATAAAACCATTTTTAAAACTTCGTAGTAAGAATGGCTAACACTGACTAGCCTGCAGTAATCCTGTTCTAAGCCTTCTCCACAGGAAAACTGAGGCAGAGGGAAAGCACCTTGTCCAAGACATGAGCCTGTTAGAGGAAAGCTGCGCCATGAACCCCATTTCATCATCATGTTGGTTGTAAAACGTCAGAGCAAGACTTGCACACAATAAAAAGTGAGCATCACCCTCCCACCCCCATCCCCACACACACCCATCCCAGAGGTAGTCACTCTTAACAATTTGGAGTACAATTTTCGGGACCATTTTCAATGACTACAGAAATGGTTTAATGGTTCTGTATTTTGCTTTTAACATAAATGGGATCATACAAACATTATTCTGCATTGTTGTTGTATCTTTTAAACACATACATGTATGAAAGATGTCCACATGAGTAAATACAGAGCTCTATTTCTCTTTAGCAGTCTATGCAATTGTATTGTATTGCACGGATGTACCACAATGTACTGAAGCATTCACATACTACTGAGCATTTAGGAAACTTCTAGATTTCTTTCTTTTATTAAACAAACATGTACACGTTTCTGTAAGATTTCTGTGGTTGCTAATGTTGTGACGTGGCGTTGAGTTGGTCACAACGCATTGTGACTCTGTACAGGAGTCACAATGGTGTGGCGTGGTGGGTTAATGCACCAGACTGCAAAGCCGTTTGAACTGCAAGGTTGGTGGTTCAAGCTCACCAGCTGCTCTTCAGAAACCCTACAGAGGGTTGCTATGGGTCAGAGTCCACTCAACAGCACTTAACAACAACAACATAGGGGTTTCCAAGGTTGAAAATCTTTGCAGGAGCAGAAAGCGACATCTTTCTCTCTTGGAGTGGCTTGTGGGCTTGAACTGCCAACCTTGTGGTATGCAGTCCAGATTACTGTAGAAACTGCCATATTAAAGCCGACATCTACTGTTAAGTGCTGTCGGGTCAGTTCCAACTCATAATGATCCTGTATAGAAGCAGCCGATGAGTTTGAACCACTGACCTTGTGGTTCAAACTGACCTTGCAGCCCAGTGCTTATCCTACTGAACCACAGCAGGATTCCAAAGAAGACATCTAAAGGGCAATTACTGGTCTCTCTCCATTTGGAGAAAAGAGTGAAGAAAACTGAAGACGCATAGAACCAATTAACCAATGGAAGAATGGACCATGGGAATGGCAGCCTCGGTGACCCTGAGGTCAGAACTAGATGGCATTCAGTTCCCACTACCAACCACTCTGAAAAGGTATTAGAGAGTCTGGCATAGAGTATGAGAAAAAAGATGAAAAACCTCAAATTTGTAAAAGAGAGAGAGAAAGACCAGGTGGAACCCTCCTTCAGGTCTGGAAATGGACTCATTTGCAAGGTTTACCTTTCAGCTAAAAGACCTACACGCATATAGGAGGTGAATAGTAACACTGGGGAGGTATTCATTCCTTAGAATAACCAACCATTTGTGATTTAAAAAAAAAAAAAAAAAAGAGCAGGAATGGAAGCAGAAAACAGGAAGGAAGTGTGGGGATTGCAGCCAATGACACAAAACAAAATGGGTATGAATTCCTGAACGGAAAACCAATACACTCTGTAAACCTGCTTCTAATTCACAATAAACTTTTTTACTGTTTGAAAAGACATGTAAGATATTTATAAGGTTTTGCCAAGTTGTCCTCCCAAGAGGCTCTATACAGCTGCATTGCCACCAGCAAAGCCTCATCCTCATTTTTCCAGCCCCACATCCACACAGGACTTTAGCTGACTGTCTACATTTTGCCAGTCTTCCAAACAAAGCACAACTTCCTACCATTCCAATTTATAGTTCTTTCAAGGAAGTTGCAAACATTTTTCTTTTGTTCACTGGGCATTTGGTTGTTTTTTTGGGTTTTTTTTTTTATGCAATCATCTGTTCACCAGTGAGGCCTGGTAGCACAGTGGATTAAGTGCTCAGCTACTAACTGAAAAGGTCAGCATTTGAACCCACCAGGCAAGGCTTCATTTTGCCTGGACTTACTATCAACACTCACAAAGCAGCAGTCAAGAAATCAAACCATGTTTTGTATTAGGCACATCTGCTGCACACCACGTCTTTAAAGTGTTCAACAGCAAAGACGTCAGCTTGAGGACTAACGTGCGCCTGACCCAAGCCATGGTATTTTCAATAACCTCATATGCATGCGAAAGCTGGACAGTGAATAAGGAAGACCGTAGAAGAATTAATGCTTTTGAATTATGGTGTTGGAGAAGAATATTGAAAGTGCCATGGGCTGCCAAAAGAACCAACAGATCTGTGTTGGAAGAAAGAAGTTCAGCTAGAATGCTCCTTAGGAACCAGGATGGCAAGACTTCATCTTTCAGACTTCGGGCATATTATTAGGAGGGGCTGGTCTCTGGAGTACGACATCATGACCCAGTGGCGGGTCACTGAAACAGAGGAAGACCCTTAATGAGATGGACTGGCACACAAGCATACAAATGATTCTGAGGATTGTATTACGCAGGACTGGGCAGTGTTTTGTTCTATTGTGTTGAGGGTCTCTATGAGACACTCCACTGGGAGCAAGATGAGGCTGTTTGCGTCTATAAAAACATCTACAGCCTTGGAAACCCTTGGCAATAGCTCTACCCTGCCCTGTAGGGTCACTGTGCAGTGGCCTTTTCTGTTCATAACTTTGCTCAATTGTTCTCCTTTGATAGTCATTTAGAGGTTAGAGAAACCATGTGCTTGGCATGCTCGTTTCAAACCTTTTCTCCCTGCTGACCACCTGCCATTTAATTTTGTTGATGTTTCTTTCATGGTGACATACATTTAAAATTTTACATAATGACACTTCTTGTCTTTCCCTGTATGATCTTTGAGTGATACATATTTACTTGGGAAGATCTCTTATATCTAGTAAAGTTATGCTCTTAGATTTTCTCCTGATTTTTTTTTTTTGTAGTTTAGATTTTTACTTTCTCTAGAATTTATTATTTACTTTTTGCATAGGATGAAGTGGAGATTGCAACTTTTCTTTCTTTCTTTTTTTTAAAATTCTGGGATCCGGAATTTTTTTTGTCTACTCCCTGATTTCCACTCTGAGTTGCAATTTCACAATTACAACTTCACGATGTGGACCTGTTTTTGGGGATTCTTTTCTGCTTCCCTGACCTGTGTGTTCTTGAGTAATGCTGTGTTTTAATTATAGTTGGTGCACAGCATGTCCTGATATCTGGTTGGACCAGTCTCCCATTTCATCACTGCTTTTTTCAAACATCTCCCAGCCCTTCTAAAGTACTTTGTCTTCCAGATGAAGTGACAAAGTGACCGTGATATTCTCTGAGTTACCCCACTGAGGTTTATGCTGCAGCCTAGCCTGCTTCTCCATAAAGAGGAGGCAGAGAGGGGCTCTTCGGATGTTCCCTCACCCATGGGGCCAAGCTGCTGCCTCTTTTCTGTACTATATATAACTGCAGGCTGTCATTGAGACCACCTCTCTGCTCTAGGAAAGGCAAGAAATGGCACCATCAATGAAGAACTTGGGGATGGGTGCTAGGGCAAGGTCCCTATTCTGCACTGTCAGGGGGAGTGTCAGAAAGGTGATGGGGCTGGAGTGATGAAGGACTCAGAGCCTGGCCGTAGGTAGAGCTGGGGGGATGCTCTTAGGTGATGTGGGGAAGAGCCTGTGTGTGTGTGGGGGGGAGGCATGGGAGGGTGTTAGTCTTCATTATTTGGATCACCAAGCCTACAGCTGGGAACCGAGATGCAGATGTTCCCAGCTGCTGCCTGTCTCTCCCAGTCCCAGTAGTGACAGACGTGGAGACCAGCTGTCGGAGACCAGCAAGGGTATTGTCACTTATCTCTTGCTTGCTGTGGTTACATTTTACGAAGCTGACCCCATGTGTGTGTGTGTGTGTGTGTGTGCATGCATGAGTGTATATATCCATGCATGTGTACATACATGTGTATGTGTACACATGGGTGTGTACATATGAGAGGAGCCAGGGTGGGTAGTAAACATATCACCAGAACAAAGCAGAGAAAGGGGTCTTGCTCCTACCCCAGCCCAGTGGGGACACTCATTTGGGCAAGAGGTGGAGGGGCAGAGAGGGCCCGTGGGAGCCAGCAGACAGACCTGCAGCCATAGTTGTGGAGTGATTAGTTGTTTTATGGGATGAGGCACCTATTAGGGCTGCTCTAATCCAGGACTTCCCAAGCAGCCCATCCTGTAGGATACATTAGGGTTTAGTCTATAAACGCTAATTACAGGCCTCTGTGGGTGAGCAGAGAATGGAGCCAGGGTCTGGGACCCAGAGGGATGGGAAGCAAACCGACAAGAGAGAGAAAACTGTGGGGCGCGAAGCCTGGAACCAGAGGGGGTCGGCCTGAGGCTGGGACCCTGGAGGCTCAGTTGGGGGCAGAGGTGTGCTCTCCTGAGTCTGGGGAGAAGCTCTTTGGAGTTCACCCAGGATCCTACTCTGCTCAAGGGCTAGTCTGATGGGTGTTTAAAGAATGGGGGAAGGACCGCAGTGTGTGATGCTCAGAGTCTACACCAGGGGACTTGGGTAGCAAGTGTAACTTTGGAGGTGGGCCACTGACCCTTTGGGAACTATGGGAAAAGCTTCGATCTCCCCACCTCACAATACAGACAATTGAGAATATGCTTTATGGGGATTCCCTGAGATTCATCACTGCAGCCCCTGTAGAGATGGTAATCCATACTGTGATCACTGTGGCGTTTCAGTCCCACCCCAGCATGGCTCACCCCTCCCAGAATGTAGGGTCAGTGACCCCTCTGGAGTCCAAATTCCCCCTCCCTGGGGCAGGTGATGAGGAACAGCTGTGGTGGCATCCCCGGGGTGAAGCTTGGCCCCCCCATTCAGCAGCCTCTGACTCAGCTGCCCCCTTGCCCCCCCGCCCCCCATGGCCTCTCCAGGAAACACTTCCAGTTTTTCCTGCTCGTTCATTCCTCCACCCACCTCTACCCATTTCCCACCAGACTAACCCTGTACCCCAGCCCTTGGCACTTACCCCGTGCTCTGGGGGGTCCAGCAGCCAGCCCAGCTCCCCCTGTGCCTTGCTGGTGTCCATCAGAATGACTGGGTGGGCAGAGAGGGGCTGTCACTTGGGGGAGGGGGTCCAGTGACACCCACATGCCCGTGGCAGGGGCCCGAGCCCTGGGTCAATGGCCAGTTCCCAATGGCTGTGGCCTCCTGGGGCTTGGGGCGGGTAATAGTTCTACAGAGGGTTCCAGGGGATGGCTGGGGGTGGGGGGCAGAGTCAGTACAGGGTGCATTAAGAGGGCTGAGGATGGATCCTGCTGCAGAACCGCAGTGCCTGGGGAGGGGGTCCCAGTGGAGAAGGTGTGGCCAGGGGCTCAGGTGGCCTACCAGTGGGAGAAATCTCATCAACACTTTCCAAAGCCTGCTTTGGCCGTGAAGGGACATGGGCCCAGCTGGGAGGGGACACAGGCCCAGCTTGGAGAAAGTACAGGCCCAGCTAGGAGGGGACAACAGGCCAAATTTTGAGGGGATACAGGTCCAACTTGGAGGGAGTAAGGCCCAGCTTGGAGAGGGTACAGGCCCAGCTTGGAGGGGGCAAAGGCCTGACACTGTAGGGTGCAGGCCCAATCCAAAGTCGGGGGTCGGGGTGGGCTGGGAGCCAGAGAAAGCCTTCATTGTAAGCCGGGGCCCTGCATTCCGGGGCCCTGCACCCACTCGGTCCCTCTCCCTCCTCCGCCCGCCCCGGGTGCCAGGTCGCGCCCCACTTCCCAGCTCCGGCCTGGGCACCTGGGCCGCCGGGCAGGGGGGTCTCAGCGCAGGCTGGGCAGGGGTCCAGGCCACGCCTCCCGGGCTCAGGGCGCCCTTCCCAGCCCGCACGGGCGGTGCCCTGGCCGCGGAGGAAGCCGGGGTCAAAGACCAGGGCCGGCCGGCGGCCCCAGCGCGGCGGCCCCAGCCCGGGCCGAGGGGTCCCGCGGACGGTCGTACCTTCCTCGGCGCGCGCTCCCGGGAACCGCGGGGCGCAGAGCAGCAGCAGCAGCAGCAGCAGCAGCAGCAGCCCG
>NW_006408559.1:16317227-16342783 GCF_000296735.1 Chrysochloris asiatica
GGTAAAACCTGTCGGTCAGGTGACAAGCTTCCATTCAGGGGTCAGTCTGGTGGGCGGAACCAGAATGAATACTCCGGTTCCGATTCCAGCCTTCACTTGGGCCAACCTGATGCAGCCTTTGACCTCCTTCTCCATGGAGTTCCACCTGCACCTTATGATCCACTCCCCCACTTCCCCTCTTCAGAGCCTAGCCCTGAGCAGATATCCAGGAAGCCGGCAGGGATTAGATAGCCGCCCTGACCCTCGTCAGGAGAGGCAGGTGACAGTCACGGCGCATTCCGCCCTACGAGGCGCACCAAGCCGGGTGGCAGGGGAGAGGCCGGCCCCAGGTTTGCTAGGGAGGAAACGTGTGGCCTGTGTGCCAGCGGCAGAGATTGGGAAAGGGAGTGCCTGGGGGCAGGGCGCCCCAGGTGTACTGAGGTGTGGCGAATGGACCAGTTCTCACCTGTTGGGGCTCTGGATGGAAAGGCAGGTGTGACAAATCGGAGGTCTTGGCAAACTTGTTACATTGTTGGAACTTCAGAACTCTGTACAGAACACCCCCCGAAACAAAAACAAAACAAAACAAAGGGAATAGACGCAAATACTGGTGAATGATGATGCACGGAGGAGACTGTACTCATTGCAATGAAATGATGAGTGTAAAACTGATGTTCCCCCATGTGAACCGTCACTCAATTCACAATAAGAACTTACAAAACAGAATAACTCTGTACAGAGCAGCGGGAGAACCTGTGGAGATTCTGAGCAGAGGGTGGGGGTTTACCGTGGATGATTTGTAACATCAGTTGCCCCCTTTGAGTTGGTTACAACTTACCACCATCCCATGTGTGCTAGAGGAGAATCGAGCTCCATAGGGGGTTTCAGTGGCTGATGTTTGCAAAAACATCACTAGGCCTTTCACTGGAGGCACCGCTGGGTGGATTTGAACCACCAACCATTGGGTTAGCAATTGAGGTCATTAATATGCACATCCCCCAGGGACTCCTGAATTATCTGTTGTGTGACTTGGAGTCGGTTCTGACCCATAGCGACCCTGTATAGAGTTTCCAAGGCTGTAAATCTTCACGGGAGCAGAAAGCCTCATCTTTCTCCCACAGAACAGCTGGTAGTTTCGAACTGCAGACCTTGAGATTAGCCCAACTCGTAACCACTAGGCTAGCTACCAGAGCTGAGTCTAATTGCCCCACAGGGTTTCTAAGGTTGAGATCTGCAGAGTCCAGATTTCAGTTCTTTCTCCTGCAGAAAGTGGCTGGTGGGCTCCAGCCTGCAATCTTTTGGGTGGCAGCTGAATATGCATTTCTCCAACAATGCCTATTCACTCTGCATGCATACGAACAACCTGCAAGTCCCAGTGGGGTGGAAGCCATTGGTCCGTCCCCCAGCCCAGAGGGGTTCAGAGGATGTGCACCCTAGAGAAGCAGCCTGGCTCACATCCTCCTGTCTGTACGCTTCTAGAACTGGTCTCATAGGACAAATCACTGCTAGGTTTTCTCTCCTCTAAATAGTTGTGTGTTTCTGATGCTGGGGGGTGGGGGAGTGTGTGGGAGGTTAGAGGTGCTTATAGTGTAGCACTGTAGGATAAGCACTGGACTGCTAACTGCAAGGTTGTGGTTCAAACCCACCAGCTGCTCTTTGGAAACCCTATCCAGGGTGTCTATGAATTAGAACCAACTGGACAGTCTTAAAACAGCGTCTCATTTTCTAAAACAAACACATCTAAGGGATTTTCTTTTTGAAATAAATAAGACAAAAACAGGTCCAGATGTCCTGGCCTTAGTGACAGAGAGCACCGCGTCTTTCATCCTTAGACAGGGGACATCCTCCTTGGGGCCACAGACAGATTGAAAAGGGGCTCTGATCTGTTTTGGGCTCTGCCCTCTATTTTGGGTTTGGAGAGTCTCAAGCTTGGCCCCAAACTGAAGTCACTGCTCTTGATTCGATTCCAAATCACAGAGACTCTATAAGACATAGAACTACCCCGTAGGGCTCCCGAGCCTGTAAATCTTTCTGGAAGCAGACTGCCACATCTTTCTCCCAAGGTGTGGTTTGAACTGCAGTTAGCAGTGATTAACCCTCTTCACCAGCCAGGGATCAGCCCAGGAGCATGAATCTGATACTCCTTCTCTTGTCTGATCTGAGCACAGTGGCTGGGTTCTGTGAGTGGGCCAGAGGCACTATCTTCATCTGCCCTGAATGAATCCAACTCTCCTCAACTTGCTTCCCCTTGATGGACTGTGGGTGCCTTGAGCAAGGTGAGCCCTGATGTCATTTCCAGGGGTAACCTCAACAATGCATGGATGGTGGGGTTCGAAGTCAGAACGTTAACTGGCTAGCTCTCTGGGCCACTCTGTGGCCGTGTGTCCTTGGCTGTGGAGTGGATTTGCTCCCGGGACTGGAGAGACTTAGGCATCCTGATGGGGGCTCCAGCTCACCCCTGGCTGGAAAGCCCCAGGACTGAGATCTCAGTTGTTTTTTTTTTAAATCAACTTTATTGAGGAATTCTTAGCAGAAATGAAGTGCAAAGCTCTGTGAGTTCTGACAGATGCTCCTACTCCTGTTGCCACCATGCTGTCAGCAGAAGCTTCACCCAGCATGCCCCAGGCCCTTTGAGGTCATTGCGGCCCCGCCCCCGTCCCTGTCAGTAGAGAGGTATTTTTCCCTTCCCAGAATTCCCTGTCCTCCTAAGCCTGTTATCTTCCTTTGCACTTTACTCTCTCCCAGAGTCTGGAGGCCCTTACATCGGCAGTTGCTCCTCCTCGCTGAGGGGTACCCTAAGACACCATTTAGCAATGCAAAGCTCTACCCCAAACCCCTGTGCACCTGGGCTGCTGGGAGCTAGGGGCCTCTTTCCTATGACCTGGCAGGACCCAGGGTGCCCGCCCTTTTCTCTCTGTGGTAAAGAGACAGCATCTGAGGGCTCTCGTCCCAGACCTTCGGGCTCTGGCTTGTCCCTGCAGCCTTCGGTGAGCCTTGACTCACCATGGTCCCACATGTGTCAGAATACAATGTGCTCCATAGAGCTTTGAGAGCGGATTTTTTTTTTAAAGTATATTGCCAGACCTTTCTTCCAAGGTGCTCAGGTGGACTTAAGCCTCCAGAGTTTCAGTTTGAAGCTGAAGGTATTAACACTGTAGATCACCCAGGATGCTGACTTTAACGCTACTTTGCTCTTCAACACTTTCGAAAGATCCTGTGCAGCAGATTTGCCTAATGCAATACGTCGTCTGATTTCTTGACTGTTGCTTCTGTGAGTGTTCATAGTTGATCCAAGAAGAATGAAGTCTTCCCCCCGCATAAAATGACATCCAGCGTAGGCCAAGGTCTTGTGTTGTTGTTGTTGTTAAATGCCGTCGAGTTGGTTCTGACCCTGTATAGTGTTTCCAAGGAGCAGCTGGTGAGCTTGAACCACCAACCTTGCAGTTCAAACGGCTTTGCAGTCTGACGCATTTACCCACAGCGCCACACCAGGACTCCAAATCAAAACCCAAACCTACTGCCCTCAGTCAATTCTGTCTGTCTTACAGCACCCGTGACCTTATAGAGCAGAGTGGAACTGCTCCGTGCATGGGGTTTCCAAGAAGAGAAATCTGTATGGGAGCAGACCACCTCATCTTTCTCCTTAGGAGCAGCTGGTGGGCTTGAACCACCAACTTTGCAACCAAATGCTTAACCAAGCTCCATGCTAGCTACCATGACTCCATTGTGTGTCTATAAACCAAACCCACTGCCACAGAACCAATTCCGACTTACACAGCCCTATGAAGGAGCTCTGGTAGTATAGTGGTTACAAATCAGGCTGTTAACCTCAAGGTCGGCAGTTTGAAACTACCACCTGTTCTCGGGAGAAAGATGAGGCTTTCTGCTTCCATAAAGATTTATAGCCTCGGCCCTATACAGGGTTGCTATGGGTCGGAACTGACCCGATGGCACTTAACAACAACATGTAGGGTATAGGGAGTCCTGGTGTGGTACTGTGGGTTAATGCGTCAGATTGTAAAGTCATTTGAACTGCAAGGTCAGTGGTTCAAGCTTACCAGCTGCTTGAACCCTATACAGGGGTTCTATGGGTCAGAATAGTAACCCTATACAGGGGTGCTATGGGTCAGAATCAACTCAATGGCACTTAACAACAACAACAACATGTAGGGTGTAGGGCTTCTGAGGCTCATGAGAAATCTGTACCTAGACCAAGAGACAGTTGTTCAAAAAGAACATGGGAACACTGAATGGTTTAAAATTAAAAAAAGTGTGTGACAGGGTTGTCTTCTTTCACCATACTTATTCAACCTGTATGCTGAGCAAATAATCAGTGAAGCTGGGTTATATGAAGAAAAACGTGGCATCATTAACAACCTGTGATATGCAGATGATACAACCTTGTTTGCTGAAAGTGAAGAGGACTTAAAACATTTACTGATGAAGATCAAAGAGCACAGCCTTTGGTATGGATTACATCTCAATGTAAAGAAAACAAAAATCCTCATCACTGGACCAATAAAAAGCATTCTTATCAATGGAGAAAAGATTGAAGTTGTCAAGGACTTCATTCTTCTTGGATCAGCTATCAACAATCTTGGAAGCAGTAGTCAAGAAAACAAAGGACGTAGTGCTTTAGGCAAATCTGCTGCACAGGAACTTTTTAAAGTGTTGAAGAGCAAGGATGTCAGCTTGAGGACTAAGGTGCGCCTGACCCAAGCCATGGTATTTTCAATAACTTCATATGGATGCGAAAGCTGGACAGTGAATAAGAAAGACCATAGAAGAATTGATGCTTTTGATTTATGGTGTTGGAGGAGAGTATTGAAGGTGCCATGGGCTGCCAAAAGAACCAATAGATCTGTTTTGGAAGAAGTGCAGCCAGAGTGCTCCTTGGAGGCCAAGATGGCTAAGCTTCGTTTCTCATACTTCTTACAGATTGTCAGGAGGAACCCATTGCTGGAGAAGGATATCATGTTTGGTAAGGTGGAGGGTCAGAGAAAAAGAGGAAGACCCCCAACGAGATGGATTGGCAAAGTGGCAGCATCGATGGACTCAAGCGTGGCAATAGTAGTGAGGTTGGCCCAGGACCGAGCAGTGTTTCGTTCTGCTGTGCATAAGGTCACTATGGGTCAGTACTGGCCTGATGGCACCTAACAACCACAACAACAAATCTTCATCAGAGCAGAAACCTCATCTTTCTCCTGCGGAGCCACTGGTGGACTCAAACTGCTGACCTTTGGTTAGCAGTCCAGTGGACAACCCATTGCTCACCATTGTTTTTGTTAAGTGCTGGAGAGTTGTATGAGGAGAGTGTATGAGTAGCAGCTGGTGGGTTTGAACTGCTGACCTTAGGTTTAACAGTTCAGTACTTACCCTACAGTGCTATACCAGGTCTCTGATACCACTATTGTTGTTGTTAAGTGCTGTGGAGTCAGTTCCGAGTCATAGTGACCCTGTATGGGGTTTATAAGAAGCGACTGGTAGGTTTGATCCATCAGCCTTGTGGTTAGCAGTCTAGAACTTATCCTACAGTGCCACATCTGACTCCATTGTTGTCATTGCTGTTAAGTCTCAACTCATAGCAACCCTGTATAGGGTTTCCAAGGAGCAGCTGGTGGGTTTGAACTGCTGACCTTGTGGTTCACAGTCCATAGGCTCTGCTTTAAGACTTATTTCCACACGAGAAGGGTCCCTCAGTAAGTCATAGCAGCCGCTCTGAGAACATTAGCATAAGTCAAAGTGTTTGATTCGCATTAGATCCCACCGCAGGGACCCTGGCAGCAGAAGAGCTGAACGCAGCTTCCTCAGCAGGGTGGGAAGGAACAGCCAATGGTGTGAATGGTGTACATGCTTTGTAGTGAGCTCCTGGGCCCCCCAGCCCCCACCTCCATCCTCCACTCTTGCTTGTCTGGGTTCTGGCCCCTACTTGCCACAGGTCCCAGGGGCGGAGTAATAATAGCTCCTGTTTAATACAGCACCTACGCAAGCTTCCTCCCACTTTGCAGACATTATCCCATTTATTCTCACACCAACCTTGAGAAGAAGGTATTATTAACCCCATTTTATAGATGGAAAACCTGAGGCAGGGAGTTAAGGCTACTTGTTCAAAGTCCCTCAGTGGCAGAAGGAGGATTTGAACCCAGTTCTGACTCTGAGGCTCCTGGCCCCAGCCCCTACTTAGGGGTTGCCAGGATTCTGTCTGCTAACATCATGGATCAGTTCTGGCTGTTACTGAACTTCACAAAACAGAGAAGTTCCCCAGTATGCATTAGTGGGTCTGGGTCAAGTCCCTTCATTCCCCATTGTTTGTAACATTGATTCATCTGGTGTTCACAAGGTTCTGCTGACCTGGGTTTGGACATTCTACTCTTGCAAAGGCTCCTTTGGGTGTCGCCCAAAGTTGGGTGTGACTTTGAATGAATGAGGCTAACCCTCCCAGGAGGCATTCCTGCCAACCTTTTTAGTGAATTAAATATATGCAGAGGTCACAGTGCCTCCTGCTAGCGCTCCCCTCACTCCACACACTCAAACTTCCATGTCCCTCCCTTCCCCAATTCATTTGCCAAGGGGGAAGCACCTGCTAGGGACTCTTTGGAAAGCTCTTCATCCCAGAACTCTTGGAGGGAGAGGTAGCTGAATTGTCTCTGGAGTGTCCCTTACAAAGTTAACTGTTGTAAAGTTTTAATGTTGCTATGGGGCAAATGGCTGCTAAACACTCACCTACTAGGGAAAAGGCTGGCGGTCTGAACTCATCCAGAGGCACCTTTGAAGACAAGACCAGTTTACTCCTTCAGTAAAGATGTCTGCTGTAATTGATTTGATTCTCATTGGGAGTATCCTGGCTGGACAGAGCAGGGTGTCCAAGGTTGCCATCTTTGTGGAAGGAGCCGTACGTGTGCAGTGGGTTGTTTTCAGCCTTACCCCCAGTCTATCTGAGGGGGGAAGATGGGGCTGTCTGCTTCTGTAAAGCTATACGGCCTCAGATACCAGAGGGTCACTATGAGTGGAAATGAACTCCATGGCACTGGGTTTATTGGGAGTATTATGGAAACAGACAGCCACAACTCCCTCCCATGGAGCGTCCAGTGGGCTCAATATTTTGGTTGGTGTTTGAGTGCTTGACCACTGAGTCACCAGAGCTCCTCTCCACAAAGATTACACCTTTGAAAATGCTGTGGACAGTTCCACTCTGCACACAGGGATCCACTGCGCGTGGGCCTCGACTCAGAGGTCACAAGTCACCACCACAGCCACTACTCAGCTTTGGGCACCCCCACCATTGAACGGGGTGGAGGGTGGGAGGGCAGCAGTGGTGATGGTCAGAAATGCCTGCCTCACAGTGATGTCCTGGAATGCACCGCTGGGCCCAGTCCCCAAGGAAGAGGGAGCTGCTCTGCATCCACCTTTGAGTTAAAAAGAGTGGTTAGATGGGACTTGAATTTCTGGAAGAGACCAGAGAAAGAGAAAAAAGGAGCTAAGAGAAACCGGTCTAGATTGGCTTTGATGGTGACTTAGTACGGGGCTAGCCATTACTCCTGTAGGGGGACAGCAGTTCACATGGTCACTGAAAAGTTGAAGGTTGGAGTCTGCCAGAAGTACCTCGGAAGAAATGCCTGGTCATCTGCTTCCCAAAGGTCTCAGCCTTGAGCACTGACACAGGAGTCAGAGTGGACTGGACAACAGCTGGCTCGTGTTTGGAATCATTTTCGGACTCAATGTAATTCTTCCAGTGTTTCTTTCTTACCCCCCCGGCTCTTCATTGTGACTCGGGGGTTAAGGTTTACAGAGCAGGTCATCAGTATTCCATCCAACAAGTCATACACATGCTGTTTCATCTCGTGGACTGCACTCCCCACATGGCACCATCATGCCTCCCACCTCCTCCCTGCTTCCCAGTTCTGGATCTCCTTCTCTCCTTCTTCCTGCCCCTTCTGCCTTCGGAACCCCAGCTTTGGGCAACTGCTGTCCTTTCAGTCTCAGATAGCTGATTATTCTAGGGGGGACATACCTCCTTAGTGCTATGGATCTTTTTTTTTTCATCCTTTCTGTACCGCAGTGATGATAAAATCTCCCAAGTTCATTTTAGGGGCAAACCTGGGAAGTGAGGAGGGTGCAGGGGTGCTTTGAGGCTGTGTGGCATTCCAGAGTTGGTCACAGAGAGGGAAGCCCACGTTATGAGCTTGGGAATGTGTTGTGTCTGAGGGTGTGTATTTAGGTACAAGCCTTTACCTCAACATCTGCCTCCTATCATTGTAAACAAGCTGGGGTAAAGCAGTTCCAGTGGACCACAGCTTCCTAGTGTTTTGTTGGGCTTCAGGGGAAGTGGCCAGGCCAAGGGATGGTGGCTGCAGACCCCTCCCAGTCAAATTTGTGTCCCAGAAATCACGGTATGCCCGTCGCTAACCCGAGGAACGAACACACACATTAATGCTCAGGTAAGGAGTCTCAATGAGCTGGGGCAAGTCAGACACATCAGCTAACAAGTCCTGACAAGCATTAGCCAGCAGAGTCCCCTGGGAGCAGAGTGAGCTTATCAAGAAACTGACCAGCTAGACCTCTGAGGAGAAGATTGTCAACTGTGCATGCCTGACTGCTGATGGGAATGCGGCTGGCCCAGGAGTGGGCTGAACTCACCATCAGCTAGAATCAGTGATCTTGAAAACCTACAATTTCATAACTAGTCGAGGTTAGGAGCACAGTGGAGCTAGCTAACCCTGGAGCAGGCTGGGAACTGAAATGCACAGAGCCCACACTGCTGTGTTCAATGTCTGCTCTTGAGGTCTAGAGGTCATAACAGGCTGTCGTTTTATAAGAGCGGTGTTTGATAAACAAGGTCCCTGTCAGCTGGGTGAAGGGACTCTGAAGCAGTGATTAAAATGCTCGGTTGCCCACTAAGGGGTCAGTGGTTCGAAGCCACCAGCTTCTCCATGGGAGAAAGATGTGTTCATCTGCTCCTATAAAGACGACTGTCTTGGAAACTACAGGGTAGTTTGGCTTTGTCTCCCAGTGCTGAGGGACTTGAAGGCAATCGTGGGTATTGGTGGTGGTCGTTGTGCCGTTGAATACTCATGTTCCAACTCACAGCAAACCTGCAGAGTTTCTCAGATGTTAACTGAGCATGAATTTGATTCCCCTTATATTTTGTTTTAAGAAGCTCTGGTAGCATATTGGTTTTGAATCAGGCTGCTAATCTCACGGTCAACAGTTCGAAACTACTGGCTGTTTCGTGGGAGAAAGATTAGACTTTCTGCTCCCATAAAGATTTATAGCCTCAGAAATCCTATACAGGGTCGCTATGAGTAGGAACCGACTCCACAGCACAGAATAACAACATATTTTGCTTTGAAGAAGTTGTTTATAAAGGGATTCTAACAGGGCAATCTATAATTTCTCCAAGTAAGTTCTAGTTACAAAGTTACTATTATAAATGTGTACACACAACCACAGGCATGTTTGAACATACACAAACACACAGATACCTCCATCTGTATGTGTTTGGAAGGGGCCCAGGAACAGATTACCCAGTAAGCAAGGCAAACATGTGCTTAGGGCATTAACAAAATAGGAGCAACAATTGTCCAAAGCAAAGACCCATAGATGTCACAGACAGGACACAGGGAAAGCCTCACAGTGTGAGAAATGCTGTCCATACCCCGGACACTGCCTGGGTCCCTCTTGGTGATGAGGTTACCAATGAGTCATCAGGAGTGCTACTGACATGCTCAAGAAATCCAAGCTGTATTCACTTTAGTGAGAGTGAGGCTTTATTTGATTTTGCAAAATCAGGTGCCCAACCCAGAGGCCACAGGCAGCCACAGGGTGTGGCCAGCTCCACAAAGAATTTTATCAGATTCTGAGAATTTCCCTCCCCCAGTTGCTCATTGACTGAGTACTATGGGGTTAACAATCTTTTCCTGGACCTTGCCAATTGTATTACTCTTGAGGGCTGTTTTCTTATTTAAAGTTCCCAGTGAACTGGTTTCTTCCTCCTCCCCTAATTCATCCTGTTCACATGCCCAGGGGACATAGGCCCCTGTTGCTATGTGAATCAACAATCTCTGTCTGCTCTAACAGTCTCCTGGGCCCTTTGTTTCTGAAGATGGACCATCTTGAGAATTTCTCACAACAGTGCAAAGACCTCTGTAGGACACCCAGTGAAACCAGTTAGTTCCAGGGAGTGAGACTGTATCAGACAGAAACAAAGGGCATACAGGGTCACCAGAGTGCCGGCAGGGCAAAGCTGACCCCTACCACTTCAGCATCTTCAATGACATCTGTCTCCAAGGGTCCCCTCCCGTGTAATTGAAACTGCATGTCTCCGTGGATCTCTTGGGAGAATAGAGGCAGTGGTGTGCCTTGGAGTCTGTTCTGACTCATAGCAACCCTGTCTAGGGTTTCCAAGGCTGTAAATCTTTACAGGAGCAGAAAGCCTCATTTTTATCCTGTGAAACAGCTGGTAGATTCCAACTGCTGACTTTGCGGTTAGCAGTCCAGCTCATACAAGACATGGGTGTGGGCTGAGGTGTCTAGGTCCTGCTGCATTCACCTACTATGCCACCTGATCTAACCTGAGCAGTGATTGAGCAAGGATGAAGGATTCTAGTTACATTTCAAAAGAAGTCACGTCATGGATCCCTAAAGCACACACAAAAATGTATGTCTATGAAAGGGCTTCAAAAGTTTGAAAAGATAATGGAAGTCTTCCATGAACTTTGTGGAGCTCTTGTGTACATGCATAACCCCCATTTGAATTTGAGAGTAAACAGAGTTGGGGGCACCCAGGGTCTCATGATTCAGGACCTCACATGCCTTATTCTGACCCTGAATGGACCCTGGCCATTGGCCATAAAATACGTGTGCCCCCTACTGAGAGGAGTAGGTAACTATGTTGGTATCGCCCATGTGCTGGGAGCCTTTTCTGTGTAGTCAATTTTACTGTGTGAAGAGAGTTTATCAACAGGATGGGAAGGTGACAGTGATTGTTCCTCTGTTCCCATTGTCGTAGAGATGGCAGGAAAGGAAGGCTCTTCATCAGGCCACTTAGCTGAAAAGCAGGCGTTCTTAGTCACCCTCATAATGACAGCCTTCTGGAGGAAGGTGGGGTGCAGGTGGGACTGGAGGGAGGGACCAGGGAGGGGCCTGCAGTGGGGTGGCTGCTCTGAACACCCAAAGCAGGAGCCAAGGGCCAGGAGGTCTTGGCAGGAACCGAGGATCACCATCTGCATTAGGCTCGGTTTATTTTCAGCTAGAAAGACATGCTGACATTTTGATCACTCTCCTGAAGCTGAGCAGGGTTGCTGGACACCTGGGCTGAGTTTATAAGAAAAAAGCCAAGGGTGCGGCCTCCGTCGTCGTCTTCTCTCCCTCCCTCCTTACTTCCTTCTCACCCTCCTCCTCCTCTTCCGCTCCCTCCTCCTCTCTCTTCCTGCTTTCATTTTCTCTCTCTTTCTATAGCTCTTACCCTCTCTCTCTTTACTTTAAAAAATATTGGGACATGCTATAAATGGAGCCAAAATGAAAGCCTGTTCCCCTTGTACTGGTGCTTCATTGATTTGGGACACACTCCTGTGTTTATCATGATTGGGATTAGTGGAAAAGGTGTGGGGTTCAGATGTAACTCAAGCAGAAGCCTGCTTTCTGACTCTGAGACTTCAGACATGGGGCATTTTTCTTAGTCTCCTCACCTGCAGAAGGGTCACATACCTGTCAGGAGCCCCCACATGTAAAAGTGCAGGAGAGCCTGGAGCAAAAGACACTTGGGGTGCGGGGGGCTCGTCTGACAGGAAAAGTCTGGGGAAGAGATGGTCTTGAAATAAAGCTTCCATTGTGTTGTTGTTAAATGTTGTTGAGTTGATTGTGACTCATAGTGACCCCCGCATAGGGTTTCCTAGGAGCAGCTGTTGGGTTTGAACTGCCGACCTTGTGGTTCACAGTCCAGTGCTGATTCACAGCGCCACACCAGAACTCCTTCAACAGGACAGTCTTTCTTCATTCAAAAAGGGTTATGCCACTTCTATGGTAAGCCATAGTGTGTGCTGGGCCTGGTGGTGTGCTCTTGGGCTGCTTCTGGACGTTTGACCACACCAGCTGTCCTCAGGAACCCTGTACAGGGTCACTGTGAGTCAGAACCTACTCAGCTTAACAACAATGGTGAACTAAGGAGTTCCATGGGTAATGCAAACATCTAGGAGTTTGGCTGCTACCGGAAAGGTTTCTGGTTCAAATCTACCCAAAGATGTCTTGAAAGAAAGACCTGGTAATTTACTCCCCAAAGGCTATTATTGTTGTTGTTGTTGTTAAACCCTGCACAGGGCTTCCAAAGAGTGGCTGGTGAGTTTGAACCATCAACCTTGCTGTTCAAACCGACTTTGTGATCCAGCGCTTTATTTCACAGCGCCACAAAACTCCACAAAAGGTCATGTTGTTGTTGTTAAGTGCCATCGAGTCAATTCCAACCCATAGAGACCCTGTATAGGGTTTCCAAGGAGCAGCTGGTGGGCTTGAGCTACAAACCTTGCAGTTCAAACAACGTATTAACCCACAGCGCCACACCAGAACGCCACAAAAGGTCATGGCCACTGAAAACTCTTCCTAGCATAGTTCTTTCTGTTCTGACAGAAACTGCCATTTATATGTTCCGTATGTCACAGCTTGCAAGACTGAAAAGAAAGCTGAGAGGTTAGCAGGGAAACGGCATTTACCTTGTCATTGCCATAAACAACTTTATCTTTATCACGATGTCTTGATGAAGCATCTAATTGTCCCTGGCCTTTGGGGAGAGCAAGGAATGAACATCATTATCCCACAGAAATGGTCCTGGCCCTTAGGGGGCTGAGCTGGACCCCCAGAATGGAAGTGACTGGTGACCCGACTTTATTGGACACATCCTCACTGCCTTTGGCCTTTAATCTCCCATCCTTTACTAGGAGGAGATCCTGGACAAGTCTTTTGATCTCTCTGGGCTCTAAATGTGGATAATAACATCTTACCTGAAGCCAGGGGCCTTTACAGTGTCGAGATCTGTGATTCTGTGAATTTGATTTCTTGTCGTTCCCAGGACAAAGACACTCAGCTAACATAAAGTTAGAAGACGTCTCACTCTCCCAGGCAAGAGTTCTGAGATTAGAAGGCAGTGTCAGAGAACAAATACAGTTGGAACACAGGCCTGTTGTTTGTTGCCATTAATTCTGACTCCCGGAGACCCAGGAAAAACAGAACAAAATGTTGCCTGGTCTGGGGGCATCTTCCTAATTGAGTATGCTTGAGCCCATTGTGGGGTCACACCTGGTCCACTGGAGGGTAAGGGCTACGTAGAAGTAAATTGTGAAAGACAATACGTGGTTCAGGGGCACAGCGCAGGTGACGCAGTGAAGGATCCAGGTGCATATACCTGTACATGGGCTGAAGCAGGTGCAGCTAGGTGTGTTTTGCTGGTGACTCATGTACTGTGGGTGATGTCGTCAACAATTTCCTGATTTTCCTCAAATAATGAACAACTCCTGGTGAAGATCCAAACTAAACAAAGTCCCAACACCTCTCAATTCATTTGTTTGGTGGTCCCATTTCTAGAACAACCATCACCTATAAAATAGCAGAACTTCTTTTGTGTTTTTATGTAATCCAGGTAAGTTCTTGACTCAGCTGTTTTTCACCTGCTGGGTCATGAATTCTCCATTGTGTGAAGGATACACCTTGGCTCCCAAGTAAAAAATGCCAGTAGTGAACCCAAAGATTGTGATGACCAAAAGTACTCTAAGAATTTCCGAAATACTTCTGGGGGTGGGGGTGGGTGGGAGCAGCTGTTCTCATTAGGAGCCAAAGGTTGACTGATAACATTTGTGCCTTTTTTCTCTGGTAGGCAAAGTGGCAGGGAGCCTCCTGGCATACCCTCTGTGTGCAAGCTTCAGGGGCCTCTCTAGAGGTTGTCTCTTGGTTCCCATCAGTGGCTCCCAGCCCTGGGTCAGATTCTAGTGGGAATCCCTCTCTAGCCCCAGAGTCTCTAGGAATTAAACACCACCTTTCCAAGACACCTGGGATTGCAAAAACCCCTCCTCTCCCAAGAAGACCCTTCTCAGTAATTCTGCTTTCCTACACCTTCCTCCCCTGTAGCTACCTCACTCTCTCCATCATGAAACTCTACCTCTGGAGGGAGCACTCTGAGGACAAAGGTGAAATTCAGGAGCAAGGTCATGAGCAGCTTTGATGCTGGATGCTGTGCCATACGGATTTCAAACGTCAGCAGGGTCACCCATTGTTGTTGTTAAGGGCTGTGGAGCTGGTTCCGACTCATAGTGGCCCTGGATAGGGTTTCCAAAGCTATAACTCTTCACGGGAGTGGAAAGTGTAATCTTTCTCTCATGGAAGAGATGGTGGGTTTGAACCATGGACTTTGTGGTTCGCAGTCTAGTGCTTATTGTATGGACAGGTTTCTGCGTGAGCAGCAACTGATGACAACAGTAAAGAATATATAATCTTACTTAGCAAGGCTGTGAATATTTGAGAAGGCAATCTACATATAAACACTTTTGTGCAAGGAGCTTCCAGACCATGGCAGGCTAGGAATAAAGGCTTAGTGAGCTTCCCCCAGGACGTGAACCCTTGAAGCCCTGTGGTCACAATAGAAATGGTCTGGCTTACTGGACACATCTTCGGGAAAGCTCAATTGTTACGGAAGGACAGCATGTTTGGGGAAGTGGGGGACTAACGGTGGTGACAGATTGGCACAGTGGTCTCAACAGTGAACGCAGACATGCTGGAGACTGGTAGATCACTCAGAAGAAGCTCATGTTTCATTCTATTATACATGGGTCACTGAGAGCTGAAGCTAACAGTATCACATCTAACTTTCTATCTACCCACCTATCTGTCATCAAGGAACTCTGGTAGCGTAGAGGTTACGAATCAGGCTGCTAACCTCAAGGTCAGCAGTTCGAAACTACCAGCTGTTCTGCAGGAGAAAGATGAGGCTTTCTGCTCCCATAAAGATTTGCAACCTTGGAAATCCTGTGCAGGGTTGCTATGAGTCGGAATCGACGCCACGGTACTTAACAACAACAACAACAACTATCTATCATCTGTCTACCTACCTTTCTATCATCTATCTTTCTACTGCTCTCTCTCTCCATCTATCCATCAGCCTGTCTTGGAGTCTTGGTGTGGCACTGTATGATAGGCACTGGACTGCTAACCACAAGGTCAGTGTTTCAAACCCTGTACCAGGTCACTTTGAATGAGGTGTAATTGACTTGACAGTTAACAACAGCAATCTATCGTCTATCTACCTACCTATTATTATTAGATAGATTTTTTTTTCCCCCCATGAATGATGTATTTTCATTGTATGCACTGAAAATTATGAAGAGATTGAAGGCACTGCTTGGAGAGGGGTGGAATTGGTCTTTTCCCCAGAGTGGTAAGTAGGAAAGAGTTTGAAGTGACCAACCTGTGGCTGGAAAGAGACTTCAGTCTTGTTGGAGTTCTGAGGATGTCTAGGCCTGGGTCTTTGATGTCCGTTGGCCAGTAAGGAATTCTCTAGAAATCTCTGAGGAAACAGACACTGCAGGAGGGTCTGAAAGAAGCAGAACTCAGGGGCATCACAAAGAAACGGGTATGAGATTTGAGCTCTGCTCAGACATAAGAAATAGAAAAGCCTTGTTGGTTTTTAATGGAGACGATTTTGGAGTAGGAAAGTTGTGGGGGATGTTTCCCTTCAGAAAAGGAGAAGAGTCAGCAGATGCCTGATGGAGTTTGCATTCGATGTCTTTCTACTTTGTATACAGAGTCCTGGTGTGCTGCTGGACCTCAAGATGGGTTTGAACCACAAGGTTGCCAGTTCAAGCTCACCAGACATTCCTTGGAAGCCATATACAGGGTCGCTATGGGTCAGAACCGACTCGACAGCACTTAACAAGAACAACAACTTTGTATACAGGGAGCTTTGGTAGCATACTGGATTACGAGGTGGGCTGCTAGCAGAAAGTTCAGTAGTTCAAACCTAGCAGTCACTCCACGGGAGAAAGATGAGATGCTCTGCTCCTATAAAGGTTTACAGCCTCGGAAACCCTATACAGGGTCACTATGAGTTGAAACAGACTCCACAGCACATAACCACCATGACTCCTGGTGTGACAGTGTAGGATTAGCCCTAGACTGCGAACCACAGGTCAGCAGTTCATACCTACCAACTGCTCCTAGGAAACCCTATACATGAGTCAGAACTGACTGGGTGCATCTAACAACAGCAACTTTGTGTACATTGTCTTTCCTGTGTGGTGTCTGCATGTTTTATTTTACAATGAATATGTAGGACTTAACAATGTGCAAAAGGGTTTACATTTTTTGTTTTCTCAAATATTCAGTGGACTCAAACGAAATAATGATTCTGAGGAAGACACAGGACAGGGCAGTGTTTCATTCTTTTGTATGCAGAGTCAATATGAGTCTGAATGAGTCCCGGCGTGGCACTGTGGGTTAATGCATGCGCCAGACTGCAGAGCCGTTTGAACTGCAAGGTTGGTGGTTCAAACTCACCAGCTGCTCCTCGGAAACTCTATACAGGGTCACTATGGGTTGGAATCAACTCAATGGCACTTAACAACAACAACAATAAAAGCAATAATAATATGGAATCCTGGTGTGGCACTGTGGGCTAATGTGTCAGATTGTAAAGTTGTTGGTACCGCAAGGTCGGTGGCTCAAACTCACCAGCTGCTCCTTGGAAACCCTATACAGGGTCGCTATGAGTTGAAATTGACTTGATGAGCCTTAACAACAACAACAACAAATATTCTCAGTCTTGCCAAGAATATGGTGTTAATTGTTGCCACATGCTGTTCCGTTGGTTTCAACTCACACTGACACCACTCACAACTGAATGAAACAGTGCCTGGCTTCATGCCATCCCCACCATGGGTTGTTCTGAATTTTCATTGGCTAAATTTCAGAAGTGAATTGCCAGGTTTTTCTTCCTAGTCTGTCTCAGCCTGGAAACTCTGCTGAAACCTGTTCAACATGCTATTATAATTCTGCTATTCAAGGTTGAAAAAGAGAAGGAGACTTACCCAAGTCTAAAAACTGAGAATGCATAGACTCCAAACTCAAGTTTTCTGAATCTAAATGATGTGCCTTTTATACCAAACAAATTCTACATTATTTGAACCGTCTAGAAAGTTACTATGAGCATTTTATTTCTGTAACTTTCTGGAGAATGTTGTGGTGTTTACTTAGTTTCTCCCTCCTATTTGTGGGCTTGGGTGTGTTTACGTATTGCCACCTGGTGGTGAGTAAAAGTGATGGGTCCAAGAGAATCACTGTTTTCTTCCGCAGCTTCTCTTCCTGTCCTGAGTTGGCTAGGGCGAGGCAATCCACGAGTGTCCTTCACACTAGAACATCACATGTTGCTTTATCTCCTCTGCAGAAGATGGAACATTTTATAAATATGCAAGTAAATAGGAAGCTTGTCAAGAAGAGGTGGGTCAGGAAAAAGAACTTTTATGGGGAGGAGAAGGAGCAGGGCAGGGAGAAAACATTCAGAACAGTAAATTTGATTCACAGAGCTGAGATTTGATTGCTGAAGAGTAGAAGTATCCCCCCCCCCCCACTCCCCCAGCAGTGGGATCGTAAAGAGTCACAGCGTCACCGCCAACTAGCATAATGTGCATTCAGGACAAAGGTGGGGCTATATAT
The DNA here is from genome assembly GCF_000296735.1 of Chrysochloris asiatica. Lineage (NCBI taxonomy): Eukaryota > Metazoa > Chordata > Mammalia > Afrosoricida > Chrysochloridae > Chrysochloris > Chrysochloris asiatica. The sequence goes on from NW_006408559.1 coordinate 16,334,895, forward strand.
ATATTTTTTGAAAAACAAAAACAAAAACGCAAGCCTAAAGAAAACAAAGTAAAAACCAAGGCATGGACAGGGTATTTAATGACAAAGAGCAAACCCTGGAGACATATAGTGTTCCCGAGAAATAGCAAATGTGACTGCTGCTCACGTGAACTTTCCATCTCGGCGCTGGGCACACATTAGGGTTCCATCCATGATTGTTGTTGTTGTCATGTGTCGTGGAGTCAGTTCCCACTCATAGCGACAGTGTACAGTGTTTCTGAGGCTGTAAATCCTTACAGGAGCAGAAAGCCTCATCTTTCTCCTATGGAATAGCTGGTAGTTTTGAACTGATGACCCTGAGGTTAGCAGCCCGATTCTACCATCCATGGTAGCTCCATTTAATGTCAGATTTCTTCCCTAGAATTTCCTACTGGAAATCAGGACTTCTAATGGGTTAATTCAGGAGAGGTCGTGGAATGAGGGATATCGTTGTTGATGTCTGATGGATGGCTCTTGACTGAATGCAGAGAATACCAGAAAGATGTTTACTTGTGCTTTTTTGACTATGCAAAGGCTTTTGATTGTGTGGATCATGACAAGCTATGGACAACATTGTGAAGTATGAGTATTCCAGAACACTTAATTGTGCTCATGAGGGATCTGTACATGGACCAAGAGGTTGTTCCCATGTTCGGACATGGGAACACTGAATAGTTTAAAATTAAGAAAGGTGTGCAACAAGGTTGTATTTTTTCACCATACTTATTCAACCTGTATGCTGAGCAAATAATCCGAGAAGCTGGGTTCTATGAAGAAAAACATGCCATCAAGATTGGAAGACTCATTAACAAACTGCATTAACAAATGATAAGCAGATGACACAAACTTGCTTGCTGAAAGTAAAGAGGACTTAAAATACTTATTGATGAAGATCAAAGAGCACAGCCTTCAGTATGGATTGCATCTCAATGTAAAGAAAACAAAAAATCCTCACCACTGGGCCAATAAACAACATTCTTATCAATGGAAAAAAGATTGAAGTTGTCAAGGACTTCGTTCTTCTTGGATCAGCTATCAACACTCACGGAAGCAGCAGTCAAGAAAACAAACAACGTATTGCATTAGGCAAATCTGCTGCACAAGACCTATTTAAAGTGTTGAAGAGCAATGATGTCAGCTTGAGGACTAAGGTGCTCCTGACCCAAGCCATGGTATTTTCATTAACCTCATATGCATATGAAAGGTGGACAGTGAATAAGGAAGACCATAGAAGAATTGATGTTTTTGAGTTATGGTATTGGAGGAGAATATTGAAAGTGCCATGGGCTGCCAAAAGAACCAATAGATCCATTTTGAAAAAAGTGCAGCCATCTTGGAGGTCAAAATGGCCAAACTTCATCTCTCACACTTTGGACATATTGTTAGGAGGGACTAGTCGCTGGAGAATGATACCATGTTTGGTAAGGTGGAGAAAAAGAGGAAGACCCCCAGCGAGATGGGTTGGTCAAGTGGCAGCATCCATGGGCTCAAGCGTGGCAACAGTAGTGAGATTGGCCCAGGACCAGACAGTGTTTCAGTCTGCTGTGCATCGGGTCGCTGTGGGTCAGTACTGTCTAACAACAACAACAATGGGTTCATTCTATTTCCACTTCCTGCTGAGTATTTATTTGCCTTTCTAGCTCTGATAGCGTAGTGGTTATGAATCGGGCTGCTAATCTCACAGTCAGCAGTTCGAAACTACCAGTTGTTCCACGGGAGAAAGATGAGGCTCTCTGCTCCAATAAAGATTTACAGCCTCAGAAACCCTGTATAGGGTCGCTATGAGTTGGAACCAACTCCATGGCACTTAACAACAACAACAACCACAGATAGAGGAGCTCTGGTAGCATACAGGTCACGAGTCAGACTGCTAACCTCAAGGCCATCAGTTTAAAACTACCGGCCATTCCGCAGGAGAAAGATGAGGCTTTCTGCTCTCGTAAAGATTTATAGCCTCGGAAACCCTATGTAGTTGAAAGCGACTCCACCACAGATAGACTGAACACAAATTCACTTGGTAACAAGAATCATCTAGGGGAACTTGTACTATAGATTCAGATGCTTATAATGCAGATTCAGATGGCTGCAGTGTAGATTCATACGGTTACCATGTAGCTTCAGACTGTTACAATGTAGCTTCAGATTCAGTTTATCTGAGTTGGAAAGGCAAATTCTCAGCCAGAGGGTATCAAACCACAAAGAACCTGTTGGAAGCCTGGCTTGATATTTAAAAATACAAGCTACTCTTACTTTTATAACCAGAGTTGAGGGAAACAAACAAAGACTCTGTCTCCACCACCAACCCATCTGGGTGGCCACTGCCCACTTCTGTTGGATCTTGGCTCCTGCAGTCACTGTAAGACCTGTTCCTTATCTCACCCAACAGGATACCCTGCACTCCAGCCTCCCTGACTTCTTCTTCTTTCTTTATGTCTGCCTGTGCAGGTAAACGTTGTTGCTGGTTGTTAGGTGCTGTTGAGTCAGTTCTGACTTACAGCAACCCCATGTACTACAACACAACACTGCCCAGTCCTGCTCCAGCTTATACGCTACATTTCAGTCCATTGTTGCAGCCACCGTGCCAGTCCATCTTATTGGGGGTCTTCCTCTTTTGTGCTCACCCTTTACTTTTCCAAGCATGATATTCTTCTCCAGGGCCTGGTCCCTCCTGATGATATGTATAAAGTACATGAGATAAAGTCTCAGCATCCTTCCTTCTAAGGAACATTCTGGCATCCTGGCTATACTTCTTCTTTTTGGTAGCGTAGTGGTTACGAGTTTGGCTGTAAACCTCAAGGACAGCAGTTCAAAACTATCAGTTGCTCTGTGGGAGAAAGATGAGGCTTTTCTGCTCCCATAAAGATTTACAGCCTCGGAAACCCTATGCAGGGTCCCTGTGAGTCAGAATAGACTCCACGGCTCACCAACCACTTGGCCTGTAAAGCTCAAAAATTAATAATTTTATTTATTTATGTTTTAACTTTTTATTGTGAATTGAGTGAAGGTTTACAGACAAGATCAGCATTTTTATATTCATCAAATTATATACATTGTTTTATCTCAATGATTACAATCTCCTCCATGTAACAATAGTCATCCCGCTTCCTCCCCGTTTCCATTCCTCCCACCTTCCCGTCCCTTCTCACCTTTGTCCTTAGGTAAATGTTGCCCTTTTGATTTTGAATGATGAGCAGACTTTACCAGTGGTGTTGTCCCTGTTACATATTTATTTACTGCTTGGCTGCAAAGTGGACCAAGAGGGTGAGTTCCTTTTCAGATCTGAAGGGTGGTTGAAGGCCACAGTCTCAGGTCGCCCTAGGCTCTTGGCTGTACTTCTTCCAAGACAAATTTACTCGTTCTTCCGACAGTTCCTGGTATTTGTCATATGCTTCATACTAATTTACATGCATGAATTCTTTTTGGCTCAATCAAATAAAAGAAGGGGACTTTTCCGTGGCAATTGTCAGAAGGAGCTGGAAGATTGTATTCCCCATTGTCACCCTCAGTCTGTGGTACCTGTGGTAACTTTCATGTTACTGCGATGCTGGAAATGCTGTCACTGGTATTTCAAATACCAGCAAGGCCGCCAAGGGTGGACAGTCTTCAGCCAACCTCCCAAATCAAGACAGACTAGGAATATAAATCAAGGAATCTACTTCCCCAAATCAGCCAATAAAAGCCTTGTGGGTCACAACAGAATGCTGTCTGATACGATGCTGGAAAATGAGCCCCCAAGGTTGGAAGGCACTTGAAATATGAGGGGGCTTCAAAAATTTTGTGGGTGAGTAGAATTAAACGATAATGGAATTCCCCCCAAACTTTGTGATGCCCCCTCATACGTAGTGGACTGGAGTTTACCAATGAGAATGAAGATGGCGCAGGATGGGCAGCATTTTGCTCTGTTGTGCATGGGGTAGCTGTGAGCCACAGCAGACTCCATAGAAGCCAACAGTAGCTTCTCCAGTAGCTTGGGAGGAAGGGGGAGGAGGTGGGAGATATGGCTTTGGGAACTGTATGGCCGCCATTCCTTTCCCTGCCTGGGCACCAGTAACATGCTGTACTGATGGTGGTCTGCACATGTTGGCCTCAGCCCAGGAGCAAGTGTTTCCTAACCTGCTACCACCACCACACCCTCATGTCTCAAGGGTGCGTGGTGGGTGGGGGCTTCACAAGGATCAGAAGAGGGGCAAGTTGGAGGGGTGTGGGCAGAACAAGTTAGGAGAAAATCAAATGGGAATCTTGGATTTGGATTTGTTTTTCCTAGTGGGATGATTAAGCCATTTTAGAAACATGACTCACATACTGACTTCTGCCCTTTCTTCCTCCAAAGGATTATGAAAAACACATACTTGGAAGATTTTAATGAAATTATGAGTAATATTAGGTCATTAGGATTCCTGTTGGCTGAGGACAGCAACCTGACACTTAGTTGCAAGGGGGAATGCTGGCTTCTAGGAGGCCCCACTATTTACAAAATGCAACAAAAAGGCACTGGGTTGTTTGTGCTAATAGCCATCCTTTGTTGCCCTCTCCCTTTTTTTCCTGAAATTTCTATAGCAACTACAGATACACCCAGGTTCAAGAGCAAAGGAGCCCCGTGAGGCTTGTTTGGAAAAACAGTGACCCTTGCTCACATCCTCTTCCAGCTTCTCTTCTCCTAATGAACCACCTCCACTTCTGTATTTGGTGTGTGTGTGACTTACGTATGTGTGTGAACATGTCTGCCTGGGTGTATGTATGTCTCAGTGTGCATGTGCCTCTCTGTGTGACTTGTGTATGTATGCATGTGAGTATGCGTGGATGTGTGTACATGAGTCTCTGTGTGCACATGCATCAGTGTGACTTGCCTATGTATGTATGTGAATACTTGTGTATGTGTGCAAGTGTCTCTGCATGCATGTGCATTGGTGTGACTTGTGCATGTATGCATTTGAGCATGTGTGCATGTGTGTACATGTCTCCCTGTGCAATGTGTCTGTGTGACTTGTGTATGCATGCACATGAACACACGTGCACACGTGCACATGTGTTGCATGCACACGTGTGACGTGTGCATGTATGCATGTGAGCACAAGTGCATGTGTATGTGTGTCTCTGTGTGGATGTTTGTCAGTGCCTGTGTGTGTGTGTGTGTGTATGTGTGCATGAGTGTACACAGGTGTCACACATGCGTCTCTCTGTGGCTTGTGTATGTGATTTAATGTTTATGCATGTGCACATGCGTATCTCTGTGCATGCATGTACATGTATCTCTGTGTGCATGTGCACCTCAGTGTGGCATGTACATGTATGCATGTGAACATATGTGAACACATGTCCCTCTGTGCATGTGTGTCTGTGTGACTTGTGCATGTGTGTATATAAGTATGTGTGCACATGTGTCTCTGTGTGCATGCATGAGGTGTCTATGTATATGTGTGCATCTTTGTCTTTAAATGACACACATTTCTTTTCCTTTCTCAGTCTTGGCCCTCATTTCCTATGGTGGAATATGAATATTTTATTCTTCCTCATCCCCATTCCCAGGACATATCCTTCATATCCTCCACTTATCCATATTGTTGTAGTTGTTAAGTGCCATCGAGATGCTTTAGACTCATAGTGGTTCATTTGAACTGCTGATGTTGTGGTTCAAATCAACCTTGTGGTCCAGGGCTTTACCCCACTGTGCCACATCAGGACTCCACTTATCAATACAGATGTAACATAATGTCAGTTGAATCAACACTCAGTGTTTTCAATATTGCTTTTGTTGTTGTTAACTGTTGTCAAGATAGTTCCGACTCATAGAGACCCTGTATAGGGTTTCCAAGGAGCAGCTGGTGGATTTGAACAGCTGACTTTGTGATTATCAGTCTAGTGCTGATCCTACACTACACCAGGACTCCATGATGAAGAAAATGCTATTCACCGTTGAACCATATATTAAACTATAAATGCATTTTCTTTATTCTACAAAACCTTTGTTTTCTGTTGAGTTAATTGCTTTGTTTTCTATTTGCTTTTTCCTCTGGAACCTTTCACGAATTGTTTAGACATTCTGAACCATTTTGGACACACCAGGTATTCTGATATTTTAGTTTCCCAAGAAAGCCTCTCCTGGAACCACCTGACATGTTCTAATCTGTCCCTATGATGCCCCTTTACCCTGAGACCTGCCTCTACAATCACCCTGGTGGTCCCCGTTGGTCTCATTCTGGTCTTGAATCTCTCATACCCTCTCCTCACATGTTGATTATCTCATTATCTAACACTTCACCCTTACTTCAGGAGTAAGAAATCTACTATATGATTAGTTTGTACATTAACATATACAACCAGTGATAATAGACACTGAGGTGTGACACAAAGTAGCACTGAATGTGATGGTTAAGGTTATGCATTAACTTGGCTGGACCATGATTCTCCGTGGTTTGGCAATTATGTAACAGTCTAATTGGGCAGTTATAGAACGATGTAGTCATCTACCATGTTGTGATATGATGTGGTCATCCTCCATTTTCACATAACACTGATTTTTGCATAATGACCTGGTCTTTGGATTATAGTCATGTTGGTAAGTGAGGAGACGATACATTTTCTGTACCCCATGTTGATGGTTAGCTTTATGTGTCAACTTGGATAGACAATGGTGCCCATTCACTTGGTCCAATACTAGTCTCGATGTTGATGTGTATAGGATTTCGCATCAGCGGATTCCAAGCAAAGAATATTGCCCTTGATAACGTGGACTTCACCCAATCAGTTCAAGGTCTTAAGAGCAAAAACTGAAGTTCCCTGGAGAAGAAACTCTGCCATAAGATTATAACAGAGACATCCTGCATTAAATCTGCAACCAACCCTGTGGATTTTAGACTTGCCAACCTCCATATTTGCATGTGCCAATTCCTTAATATCAGTCTCTCTCTACCTATGTATCTCCTATTGTTCTGTTTCTCTGGATGCCATGTGAACCTGCTCCTGTCTCCCTTCACCAGTTCTGGAGGAGTGTTTTCCCCAGCAGCATCTAGAAAATGAGTTAATAGAATAGAAGACAGTTGAGATTTTGTTTGCTGAAGGCCTTTGTTTTACCCTTGCACTTGATTATCCAGATAGAGAATCCTAACCTGGAGATAAAGGTTTCCCTTTGGAAAATTGAAGGCTTCACTGCATTGCCATCTAACTTGCAAAGTTCCTTTTGAGAAGTCCATTGTCACAAATAAGTAGAAGTCGGAAAAAAGAATCATCCTAATTCTTGATATTTGGATATGATCTTCTTGCCTTCCTTTATTTCATTCCTGGAAGCCTGTAGGAGCTGCTCTTTATTCTTCATAATCTGAAATTTTATGATGATGGATCAGACACTCAGTTAGGGTTCCAACTCATAGTGATCCTATATAGGTTTTCCAAGGAGCAGCTGTGAGTTTGAACTGCATTGCTTTCCTCTCCATATTGCTATTTTGTTTTCTGGTTTGGTCTTGTCTTTCATGTTAGACGTTTTCCCCCAAGATGCCCCAACCTCCTATTATCTGGTTGAGTAAGGAACAGATTGGAAACTCTGAACTCATGATGGGACTTGTTGGCCATGGACTTCAGTACTGCCTGGAGTATTACTGGAGGAACTTCTAATATCAGTGTCTTCAGAACTTTCAACTTGGAAAGTTCTGATTCTTGGAGAAGACTCTCTTCCTCTCTGGCCTGGATGTCGGTGTACTGAAAGCTGAGTGAAAGCTGAGAGAAACAGCAGAATTCTTATTTTCAGAATAGCACTCTTGCTTTTAACTGAGTTTGAGTTTGTGACTGTTTTATCCTCTTCAGAGAATATGCTTCCAGTCCTTCTGTATGGTTGGCAGTAGGCAGGATGGTGGTGATGATGGTGATGGTGGTGGTGA
>NW_006408559.1:16343742-16346236 GCF_000296735.1 Chrysochloris asiatica
TCTTCATCGTCAATGCTCCACATTACCAAACATGGTGTCTTTCTCCATGGACTGCTCCCTCTTGATAGCATGTTGAAGTATGAGAGATGATGTCTTGCCATCCTGGCTTCCAAGGAGCATTCTGACTGCACTTTTTCTAAGACAGATTTGTTTCTCTTAGAAACATTCTGGCTGTCCATGATACTTTTAATATTCTTCTCTAACACCATAATTCAAATACATCAGTTCTCCCTGTCTTCTTTCTTTATTCATTGTCCACCTTTCATGTGCAGACGAAGCTGTTGAAAATACCATGACTTGGGTCAGGCTCACCTTAGTCCTCAAGCTGATAGCTTTGCTTTTGGACACTTTAAAGAGGTCTTGTGCAGTAGATTTGCCTAGTGTAATACATCATTTGATTTCTTGACTGCTGCTTCTATGAGTGTTGATAGTGGATCAAAGCAAAATGAAATCTTTGGCAACTTCAATCTTTTCTCCATTTATCATATTTATTGGTCCAGTGATGAGGAATTTTGTTTTCTTTACATTGAGGTGCCATCCATATGGAAGGCTGTAGCTTTTAACCTTCACTAGTAAGTATATTAAGTCCTCTTCACTTTCAGCAAGCAAGGTTGTATCATCTGCACATTGCAAGTTGTTAATGAGCCTTCCTTCAATTCTGATGCCACATTCTTCTTCATATAATCCATCTTCTTGGATTATGTTCTCAGCATACAGATTGAATAAGTATGGTGAAAGGATGTTACCCTGCCACACACTTCTCCTAATTTTAAACCACTTAGCATCCCCTTGTTCTGTTTGAACAACTGCCTCTTGGTCTATGTTCAGGTTCCTCATGAACACAATGAATTGTTCTGGAATACACAGTCTTCATAATGCTATCCATAGTTTGTCATGATCCACACAGTCAAAAGCCTTTTCATAACCAATACAGCACAAGTGAACATTTTCTAGATTCTCTTCTTTCAGCCAAGATCCATCTGATGTCAGCAACGATATCTTTGGTTCCATGTCTTCTTATAAATTTGGTTTGCATTTCTGGCAATTTCCTGTCTATGTACTATTGCCATTCTTTTTGAATTATCTTCAGAAAAATTTTATTTGCATGTGATATTCATGATAGTGTTCAATGATATCTAAATTTTGTTGGGTCACCTATTTTTGAAATGGAGACAGATATGGAATTCATCCAATCAGTTGGCCAGGTAGCTGTCTTCCAAACTTCTTGGCATCGAAGGACGAGCACCTCCAGTGTTGCATCAGTTTGTTGAAAGATTTCAGTTTGTATCCCATCAATTCCCAGAACCTTGTTCTTTGCCAATGCCTTCAGCGTACCTTGGACTTCTTCCTTCAGTACCATTGGCTTTGATCATATGCCACCTCTTGAAATGGTTGAATAGCAATAATTTCTTTTTGGTACAGTGACTGTATTCCTTCCATCTTCTTTTGATGTCTTCATCATTCAGTATTTTGCCCATAGAATATGTAACTATATAGCAAATTGAGGCTTGAATTTTTCTTCAGTTCTCTCAACTTACGAAACTCTGATTGTGTTTTTTCCCATTTGTGTTTCTAACTCCAGGTCTTTACACATTTCATTATAATATTTGACTTTGTCTTCTCGAGCTGACTTTGAAAATTTCTTTCCAACTCTTTTTCTTCCATTTGCTTTAACATTTCTGTGCTCAAGAGCAAGTTTCAGAGTCTATTCTGCCATCTTATATATTTTTTATTTTCTTCCTTTTTAATGGCATTTTGCTTTCTTATTGTATGATGTATTGGATGCTGCCCCACAACTTTTCTGATACTTGGTCATTAGTGTCCAATGACAACAAATTTGTGTTTGAGATGGTCTCTAAATTCAGGTGGGATATATTTAAAGTCATATTTGGATTTCAAGAACTTGTTTTAATTTTCTTCAGTTTCAGACTGAACTTGCATTTCAGCAATTGATGGTCTGTTCCACAGTCCGCCCCTGGCTGATGATCTTGAGCTTCTTCATTGTCTCTTTGCACAAATGTAGTTAATTTGATCCACGTGTTCTCCACCTGGTGAGGTCCATGTGTCTGTCCATGGACCTTTTATGTTATTTTAAAAAGGTGTTTGCAATGAACAAATTGTTGGTCTTGCCAAATTCTTTCATGCGATCACTAGCATCATTTCTATCACCAAGGCCATATTTTCCAACTATGGATCCTTCCTCTTTGTTTCCAACTTTCACATTCCAGTCACCAGTAATTATCCATGCATCTTGATTGCATGTTTGATCAATTACAAACTGAAGAAGTTGGTTGTTATTTCTAAGCGCTGCAGAGTCATTTTCGACTCGTGGTGGTGGTGGTGGTGTGCCATCAAAATGACTGACTCCTAGAGACCCTGTATAGGGTTTCCGAGGCTGTCAATCTTTACGGGAGACTGGTAGAGTTGAATGGCTGACCTTGTGGCTAGAACCCAGCTTGTAATCCACCACATTACCAGGGGTCATTTTCCAACT
>NW_006408559.1:16346966-16351095 GCF_000296735.1 Chrysochloris asiatica
AATGCCTAGAGTACTGATATTTATGCATTCCATTTCATTTTTGACAACTTCCAGTTTTCCTAGATTCATATTTCGTACATTCCAAGTTCTGATTACCTATCAATGGATGCTTGCAGCTCTTTTATCTCATTTTGAATGGTGCTCCCAACAGCAAATGAAGGTCCTGAAAGCTTTGCTCCATTCATGCTATTATGATCCACTCTCCTTTGAGGAGGCAGCTCTTCCCTGGTCATATCTTCAGTTCCTTCCTAGCTGAGGGGCTCATCTTTGGGCACCGGATGTGACAATGCTCTGCTGCACTCAGTCGTTAACCATTCAGTAGTGGTCTGCCTTTCCTTCCTTCTGGTCTGTCTTAGTCTGGAAGTTCTAGCAAAACTTCTTCACTGTGGGTGACCCTGCTGGCATTCAAAATCCCGGAGGCATAGCTTCCAGCATCACTGCAACACGCAGGCCACCACAGGATGACAAACATAGGATTCTGTTTGCTTTGGGTCTGTTCTGTTGTCTTTTATCATTCCTCCCTGTACTTTGAAGCTTCTCAAATGTTTTCTGTTTCCTTATTCTCTCTGTTATTGCCAACTGATAACTCAAAAATCATTTTAAAAAAGGCCCTTTACTGTCAACTTAGGAGGGTTTTGTACAGGGAGGGGACAAAGATGCATTGATTCAATCTACATTCTTTTCCTTAAGATGACTTTGGATCTGGGGTGGCAATTTCAAAGTTGTTGGTGATTATTCCTTGAACTGGTCTCAGGCAGAAGTTGCATCTATAAAGTCATTATTAACAGAGCTAAAGGGGACTCCTGGCATGGCACAGTAGGATCAGCACTGGACTGCAAACCACAAGGTCGTCAGTTCAAACTCACCAGCTGCTCCTCGGAAGCCCTATAAGGGTCACTATGAGTTGGAACCATCTTGACATCACTTAACAACCACAACAACAAAGTGTTAGAAAGCAAGCAATTGTGTCACTTTGAGGATTAAGGTGTCCTCTCCTGACCCAAGCCAAGGTATTTTCAATCATTTCATATGCACGTGAAAGCTGGACACTGAATAAGGGAGAGCAGAGAAGAATGCATTTGAAGCATGGTGTTGGTGAAGACTTTGATTTATGTTTAAATCATTCTGACCTGTACAAACCAGCCACCCCAACCCCACTTCCCATGTCACACGCATGACGTCATCACTGCCCATTTCCAAGTCCTCCAGCTCCTGTCTCCTGTCTTCTCCTTCTCTTCTTCTTTATTTTCCTTTTTGTAGTTGCCAGAAAACACCTAATGGTTTGTCCTAATGACATCGTAAGGATACACTGTTGCCCTTCCAGTAAATGAAACACACACACAAACACAAACAAAAGAAGAAAGCAGTTTCCTTTTTAACTACCTTCCTTGTCACCCAAGAGAGCATGTGACTACACTGTACTCAATGAATAAGTCTCCCTTTCTCCCAGCCCTGACAACCATCATTGTTGTTGTTGTTGCTCTTGTTATTAAGCACCGCCAAGTCAGTTCCCATAGCAACCCTGTATAGGGTTTCCAAAGAGTGACTGGTGAGCTTGAACCACTGACCTTGCAGTTCAAACGAGTCTGCAGTCTGGCACATTAACCCACAGTGCCACACCAGGACTCCTGATTTTTTATGATGTTGTTAGGTGCCATTGAGTCAATACCAACTCATAGCAACCCTAGGCACAATAGAACAAAACACTGCCCAGTCCTGGGGCAACCTCAGAATTGTTGCCACACTTGAGCCCATTGATACTGCCACTGTGCCAATCCATCTCGTTGGGGGTCTTCCTCTTTTTCTCTGACCCTACACCTTACCAAACATGATAGCCTTCTCCAGAGACTGGTCCCTCCTGAAAATACATCTGAAGTATGAAAGACGAAGTCTGGCCATCCTGGCCTCCAAGGAGCACTCTGGCTGCACTTCATCCAACACAGATCTGTTGGTTCTTTTAGCAGCCCATGGCACTTCCAATATTCTCCTCCAACACCATAACTCAAAAGCATCAATTTTCTACGGTCTTCCTTATTCACTGTTCAACTTTTGCATGCATATGAGGTTATTGAAATACCATGGCTTGAGTTGGGGACACCTTAGTCCTCAAGCTAACATCTTTGCTCTCCATTTCTTTAAAAAGGTCTTGTGTAGTAGATTTTCCTAATGCAATACGTCGTTGATTTATTGACTGCTGCTTCCATTAGTGTTAATGATGGATCTGAGTAAAATGAAGTCCTTGACAACTTCAATCTTTTCTCCGCTAAGAATACTGCTTATTGGTCCAGTGGTGAGGATTTTTGTTTTCTTTACATTGAGATGCAATCCATACCAAAGTCTGTGGTATTTGATCTTCATCAGTAAATATTTTAATTCCTCTTCACTTTCAGCAAGCAAGGTTGTATCATCTGCATATCACAGATTGTTACTGAGTCTTCCTCCAATTCGGATGCCACGTTTTTCTTCATAGAACCCAGCTTCTTGGATTATTTGTTCAGCATACAGGTTGAATAAGTATGGTGAAAGAATACAACCCTGTCGCACACCATTCTTAATTTTAAACCATTCAGTGTTCCCACGTTCTCTTCCAACAGCTGCCTCTTGGTCTATGTACAGGTTCCTCATAAGCACAATTAAGTGTTCCGGAATACTCATACTTCGCAATGTTGTTCATAACTTGTCATGATCCACACAATCAAAAGCCTTTGCGTAAACATCTTTCTGATATTCTCTGCTTTCAGCCAAGAGCCATCAGACATCAGCAGTGATTTCCTATTTGATAGCATTTAGCAACAACATCAACAAGCCAGCAGAATGAACAAATCCAACTTGGAGAAAGTATGGCTGGAGAGCTCCTTAGAAGTGATGATGGTAAGACTTCATCTTTCCTACTTTGGACATCCAAGAAGTCTGTGGAGAAGGGAATCATGTGTGGTAAAGTGGCAGTTCATTGAAACAGAGGAACATCCTAATTTAAATGGATTGACGCAGTGGCAACAGTAATGGCCTCAAACGTGGCAACACTTGTGAGGATGGTGCAGGACCGCCGGTGTTCAGTTTTGTTGTATATAAGGTCGCTAAGAGTTGGAACCAAGTCAGAACTGACACAACAGCTTTTAACAACAAGAACAAGAACAAAGAGAGGATGAAGGGATGAGGCCTAGGCCTCTGCTTTCTCCGTAGTCCTCTTATGCTTTCCACTTCTGAGAACCTGAAGGAAACTGTGGTCTGAAAACCACTGACTGAGACGTCGTTCAGCACCAGCCATGCTTTCAGTGGACTGGAGACAGGCTGTAGACCTCTCAGTGGGATCTATGGCATTGTGGGACTAATCTGTCAACCTTTTGCCATTGGGATGACTCCAACTCATGGTGACTCCATGTATGTCTGAGTAGAACTCTGCTCCATAGTGCTTTTGTATTTAGGTTCAAGTTTTATTTGAGAGAGAATTTTCCAGAATTTACCCTTTCTTATTAATATAATGGGCCTTAAATCTTCAGTTTTCCATCCATAGGGTATCCAATAGCTGATGTAGATTGCCAGAGCTTTCTTCTAAGGTGTCTCTGGGTGGACCCAAGCCTCCAACATTTTGGTTAGCAGTTGCATGCATGAAGCTTTTGCACCACCCAGGAACTGCACTGTGGGAGCCACATTGATTTATTCTGTCAGTGTGCTGTACTGTGGTGGCTTATGTGCCATGGTGGCTCGGGTGCTGTGGTGGCTCGGGCATTGCGGTGGTGACTCGGGTGTTGTGGTGGCTCGGGCGTTGCCATGGTGGCTCGGGTGTTGCCGTGGTGACTTGGGCGTTGCCGTGGCGGCTCAGGCATTGCTGTGATGCTGGAAGTTCTATAACCAGTATTTGAAATCCCAGCAGGGTCACCATTGGAGGACAGGCTTCAGCTGAGCTTTCAGAGTAAGATAGACTAGGACGAAGGAGTGACGGACTAATTCTCAGCCACTGAAAATCATGAATACCAGTGGAATACTGTCAGATAGTACCAGAATATTGAGTATTGAAACATAATGAAAACCACCAAAATATTGTCACATATAGTACTGGAAGATAAGTCCCCTGAGGTAGGAAGGCACACTCAATATTCTGCCTTAAAGTAGAGTTGACCACGGTGAC
>NW_006408559.1:16351605-16352640 GCF_000296735.1 Chrysochloris asiatica
TGATAGGATAATATCCCTATGCCTACAAGGAAGACCAGTTAATACCACTATTATTCAAATTTACACACCAACCTCTAAAGTCAGTGAGGATGAAATGGCAAAATTCTACCAACTTCTTCAGTCTGAAATTTATCAAACATGCAATCTTCATTGTTGAAGATTGAAATGCAAAGGTTAGAAACAAAGTGGGAATATCAGTAGTTGGGAAATACAACACTGGTGATGGAAATGATGCTGGAGATCACATGATAGAATTTTACAAGACCCTTATTCATTGCAAATACCTTTTTTTAAGAAACAAAAGACAGTGATACACATGGACCTCACCACATGGGATACACAGAAATCAAATTGACTACATCTCTGGAAAGAGACGGTGGCAAAGCTCTATATCATCAACTAAAACAATGCCAGGGGCAGACTATGAAACAGATCATCATCTGCTCATATGCAAATTCAGGCTGAAGTTGAAGAAAATGGAAACAAGTCCATAAGAACTAAAATATTACCATGAACATATCCTGCCTGAATTTAGAGATCATCTCAAGAACAAATTTGATGCATTACACAGTAATGACCGAAGAGTTGTGGGATGACATCAGGAACATCATACAAAAAGGAATCAAAAGGCCACTAAGAAGATAAGAAAAAAAACCCCACAAAAAACAAAAGACCAAAATGGACTTGGAAACTTGTTCTCCAGTGTAGAGATGCTAAAACAAATGGAAGAAATGAGGAAGTAAAAGAACTGAATAGAAAATTTCAAAGGGCAGTTCAAGAACACAAAGTCCAATAGTATAATGAAATGTGCAAAGACCTGGAGTTAGAAAAGCAAAAAGGAAGAGCATGTTCAGCATTTCCCAAACTGAACAAACTTCTAGCCTCAAATTACTATAATGAAGGATTCTATGGGCAAAATATTGAATAATGAAAAAGCATCAAAAGAAGATGGAGGGAATATACAGAGTCACTGTACCAATAAGAAATATTCAATGTTCAACCATTTCAAGAGGTAGCACATGATTAAGAGTCAAT
>NW_006408559.1:16352845-16361244 GCF_000296735.1 Chrysochloris asiatica
ATTCCAAATAAAGGTGACCCAATGGAACAAGCTCATCGAACAATATCATTAATATCACATGCAAATAAAATTTTACTGAAGATAATGAAAAAATGGTTGCAATAGTGCCTCCACAGAAACTGCTAGAGTTTCAAGCCAGATTCAGAGTAGGATGTGGAACTAGGTTATCATTGCTGATGTCAGATGGATCTTGGCTGTGGTCAGAGAGAACCAGAAAGATGTTTACCTGTTTTATCGATTACGCAAAGACTTTCGACTGTGCGCATCCTGATAAACTCTGGATACTATTGCAAAGGTTGGGTATCTCATAGTACTTGATTGTACTCAATAGACATAACCAGTTATTCAAACAGAAAAGGGGGACACTGAATGGCTTAAATTCAGGAAAGATGTGCACCAGGGCTGTATTCTTTCACCATACTTATTCAATCTGTATGCTGAGCACATAATCCGAGAAACTGGATTATTTGCAGAAGAACGTGGCATCAGGTTTGGGGGATTGGGGGAAGACGCATTAACTACCTGTATTATGCAGATGATACAATCTTGCTTGCTGAAAGTGAAGAGGATTTAAAATACTTACTGAGGAAAATCAAAGATAACAGCCTTCGGTATAGGTTGCATCTCAATGTAAAGAAAATAAAAATCCTTACCACTGAACTAATAAACTGCATTAAGATAAATGGAGAAAAGATTGAAGTTGTCAAAGACTTCATTTTGCTTTGCTCAACCATCAACACTCATGGAAGCAGCAGTCAAGAAATTAAATGACGTATTGCATTAGGCAAACTGCTACACAAGACTTCTCTAAAGTGTTCAAGAGCAAAGATGTCAGTTTGAGGACTAAGGTGTGCCTGACCCAAGCCATGGCGTTTTCAATAGCCTCATCTACAGATGAAAGTTGGATAATGAATAAGGAAGACCATAGAAAAATGGAGGCATTTGAGTTATAGAGCCTCGTCTTTTTCTGATGACTGCAGGCTGGATGGACCCTGACAATGACAGATACCTTACCTTGTTGTGGCTTCTTTTGGAGGCTGTCTATGAGTATGAGACTCAGTGGGTGTGACACTTGGGTAAGAAGTAGCAGGGATAGGGGAAGAGCTGCCTGATGAAGATGCTCTTTGGCTGTTCCAGTGGCACACATATTCATTTTCCTTGGACTCACAATCAATGTCCATGGAAGTTGTTGTTGTGAAGTGCCATTGAGTCGATTCCAACCCATAGTGACCCTTATAGGGTTTCCGAGGAGCAACTGGTGAGCTTGAACCACCGACCTTACAGTTCAAAGCAACTTTGCAGTCCGGCACAGTAGCCCACAGCGCCTCATCTGGACTCCGTCCATGGAAGTAACAGTCAATAAATCAAATCAATAATGACGTTTTGCATTAGGCAAATCTACTGCAAAAGAGCTCTTTAAAGTGTAAAGAAAAAGGCTGTCGTTTTGAGGACTAAGGTGTGCCTGACCTAAGCCGTGGGATTTCCAATCCCTTCATATGCGTGTGGAAGGTGGACAGTGAGTAAGAAAGACCAAAGAAGAATTGATGTGTTTGATTTATGGTGCTAGTGAAGAAGATGGAAAGGACATGGACCAGGGGCAAACTGTGAAGAATGAACGAACTTGTTTTAGAAGAAGTACAGTCAGAATGTGTCTTTTAAACAAGGACAGTGAGATAAGATCTCACGTACTTTGGACATGTAATCAGGAGGGATCAGTCACTGAAGAAAGGCATCATAATTGGTAAAATGTAAGGTCGGTGAAAAAGAGAAGACCCTCAGTGAGACGGTGTAGGACTGGGCCGTGTTTGGTTCTGTTGTACAAAGTGTCACTATGAGTCAGAACAAACTCAGTGACACCTAACAACAACCACAGCATAGTGTACCTCATGTAAGCCCACCACCTGGTTGTCAGGGGGGACTGGAATGTTGCTATGATTATGAGCAGGTTTCAACGGACCTTCCTGACTAAGACAAATAGGGATGAAAGGCTTTGTGTTCTACTTGTAAAAGTGAGCCAAAGAAAGCCCTATGGACCACTAGGGTTCATGAGGATGCCTTCCTGTTGTGCATGGAGCCGCTCTAGGTCAGGGGCTGACTGGATGGCAGGTAATAACAACACCAGGTGGTGGAGCCCTGATGTGAAGCAGGCCCCCACTGTGCCGAGCTGTAGCTGCAGGAAAGGAAAAGCCCATGGGATCCTGGCTGTGGCAAGTGTGTGCGGTGGTGAGGACAGGTAGGTCAGTGGACGCCATCCAATTCTTCCAGTCTCATGGCAAAGGTGGCAGTTTTGCATGGGACAATTATCCACTATTAGCCCATCCATTTTAATTTGTCAAGCACACTGATGGAAAGTGTTAATGATGAACAGAGTTTAGGTTAGAATTTGAGGGACATCTGTGTTTCAGGAGTCTCCTTGACCTCCAGCATGGAGTTGGCTAGTGAGGTCTTGGATCCCTTGAGCATCCTGAAGAGTAGATATCTGGAGTTAGGGCCCCAAGTCTTGTAGGCACGAATCCCTTCCTTCTCTATTATAAGGAAAACAAAGCCCTGGCCATCAAGTTAATTCTAACTCATGTCACCCTCACGTGTTACAGAGTAGAACAGCTTGGTAGAGTTTTTTGGCTGCAATGTTTATGGAAGCGGATCACCAGGTCTTGAGTTCAAATCCCCAATCTTTAGATTAGTTGTCATTAAGCGCTGTCAAGTCCATTAGGACTCACAATGATTCTTAAAAGGTTTCCGAGGTTTCTTTGCGGAAGCAGAAAACCTTTTCTTTCTCTCATGGAGTGACTGGTGAGCACTACCTGTGGATCTTCACCTGTTCAGGAATAGGTTCAGGACTTTGTGCAAAAGCTACTGAATCGAATTTTAGCCCAGGAATGGATGATCAGGGAAGGTTTGTGGGTGGTGGAGGTCACTTTAGGGGAAAATACTAGGGTTATTGTTGTGGCTAAGTGCCATTAAGTTCGTTCTAATTCATAGCTACCCTATATAGGGTTTCCAAAGGGTAGCTAGTGGGTTTGAACAAGTGACCTTGTGGTTAGCAGTCGAGTGCTTATCCTATAGCGTCACACCAGGACTCCAAGAGTAAGGGCAGCTTTTAAGGTGAATTTAGTAAAGGAACAGCACTTTCAAAAAATAATGTGCAGACAGTGCGATCATTACTACAGTGCATGGTGTGTGTGATTGACAGCACCGAGTCATACATGTACAGATGGTATGTGAGTAATGTCACAGAGCCATACATGTACAGCTGTTGTGTGATTAATGCCACCAAGTCATACATGTACAGATGTTGTGTGAGTAATGTCACTGAGTCATACATGTACAGAAATTGTGTGATTAATGCCGCCGAGTTATACATGTACATATGTTGTGTGAGTAATGTCACTGAGTCATACATGTACAGAAGTTGTGTGATTAACATAACCGAGTCATACATGTTCATATGTGTGATTACCATCACGGAATCATACATGTACAGGTGTTGTTTGATTAAAGTCACTGAGTCAAACATGTACAGATGTTGTGTGATTAATGTCACTGAGTCATACATGTACAGGTGTTGTGTGAATAACGTCACAGAGCCATACATGTACAGATGTTGTGTGATTAATGTCACCAAGTCATATATGTATAGAAATTGTGTGATGAACATCACGAGTCATATACATACAAATATTGAAATGGCAAATGCTTTGTTATATACAGCGGGCCTTCAAAAAATTCTTAGAAAAATTGAATGAAAATATAATGCAATTTTTCCATGACTTTGGAAGTCCCCTCATAGTCTCTACCATAATAAATAATGCAAAGTATTGCCGATTATGGGAATGCAGTGGCCCTATGGGATAAACTCTGGACTGTGAGCCACAAGGTTGGTGGTTCGAACCCACCAGCTGCTCTGTGGGGGAAAGATGAGGCTTTCTGCTCTCACAAAGATTTATAAGCCTCAGAAACTCTATAAAGAGTCCTATGAGTTGGAACTGATTTGGTGGCACTTAAGACCAACAACAGCAATGTGTACCAAGTGGGCATTTTTGATCCTTTGAGCTTCTGTGGTGTTGGCATCTCTTGTGTTTGCTCAGAGAGAGGGCAGGCAAATGCAGGCAAATGGAGACGCATGTCACTGAGATGGAGGGATTTGCATGGTGTGGGATCCACTTCTTAGTCCTGCAGAGCAGCTAGGGTGTGCTGGTAGCTGGGCTTCTGCATGGACTCAGGGAGAGAGGGTTCTGGGTCTGTTGTCTGAGAGCTCGTCTGTCGTGAATGTGTCCTGCCTTCAGGAGAAGATGCCCTCCCCATTCACACTGTTCTTCATGGCCGTCTTCTTCCTGGAGTCCTTGGCCGCCATGTTGCAGAATGGCTTCATGGTGGCCGTGCTGGGCAGGGAATGGGTGCAGGGTCGGGCACTGCTCTCAGGGGACATGATTGTGGCCTGTGTGGCCGCTTCCCGGCTTGGCCTGCATAGCATGTCGTTCTTGAACAACCTCCTGGTCATTGTGAATTCCAACGACAGAGTGGGCTACTTGGACATTTTCTGGGACTTTAGTAATATGCTCACCTTCTGGATGAATGGCTGGCTCTCCGCCTTTTACTGTGTGAAGATTGCCTCCTTCTCCCACCCCACCTTCCTCTGGCTCAGGTGGAGACTCTCCCGTGCCATGCGCGGTCTGCTTCTGGGCTCCCTGACCATTTCTGTCCTGGCCACCATCCCCTCAGCCATCGGGAACACCATTGTGACTCAGATGAAGGCCTCCCAGTCTCCTTCCGCCAATAACAGCTGGGCTGAGCGGGCCAGGTCCTTCCAGCTACGCTTCTTTCTGGTCCATGAGATTCTGACGCTCTCACTGCCCTTTCTGCTGTTTCTGGTGTCCACTGCCCTGCTTATGTTCTCTCTGCACCAGCACCTCAGCCAGATGAGGGGTGGACGGCATGGGGTCCCCGATATCAGCACCCAGGCCCACACCACGGCCCTGAAAACACTGGCCTTCTTTCTTGTCTTCTACACGTCCTACTTTCTGACCTTGATTGTGGTCATTATGAAGGTCACGCCCCGCCAGCTGTACAAGTACTGGGCCTGTGAGGTGGTCATTTACGCCTGTATTTCCTTGCACTCCACCATCTTGCTGCTCAGCAGCCCCCGGTTCAGGAGGGCCCTGAAGAATGGATTGCAGGGCTGTGGAGCCACAAGTGGTGGGGGTCTGGACAGAGGTGGCCAGGTCCCTCCCAAGGGTTCAGATCAGGGGCTAGTGCGTGTCTGAGTTAGCCCAGGCAGACGACGAAGTGAAAGGCGTGGACGTGCCCTTCTGTGCTTCCCCTTCATTCCTCCTGCTTTTCCCTTCCAGGACCCCAACTGTCCATTCCCGTCTCTCTTTTCTTCCCACTAGAGCAGGGCTGGGGAATGTCAGTCTGTGGGCCATATGAGGCCTGTGAACTTGTCTGGTCTGGCCCTGCCAAAGCAACGGCAGCTCCAGCCATTACATTGTTGTTATTAAGTGCTCTCGAGTTGGTTCCGACTCATGAACATCCTGAGGAGTGATTGGTGAGCTTGAACTGCTGACCTTGTGGTTCAAACTGACCTTGCAGTCCAGCGCATTAACCTAGCCATCACATTAGGGATGAGCTAATTCAGTGTTTGACCAAATACAGCAGGATAATGTTGAAGCTGATAATTTTATATGGTCCGCAAATGATGTTTTAAATATCCATAGTTCCCCACCCTGGCACTAGAAGATGGTACAAATAGTTTATGTGCTTGGCTGCTAACTGAATGTTTGGGGGTTTGAGTCCACCAGAGGGCTTGGAAGGAGGGGCAGCGGGGCTGTGGAGGAAAGTTCTTGCTTTCTATTAGGAGACCTGGGCTTTATTCCCAGAGAATGCCCCTCCCACTCCTGTGTTGCTGAACATGGTTTCCACAGAGCTCTCAGACTAGGAAGAAAGGCTTGGAGATCTACTTCCAAAAATCAGCCACAGAAAATCCTATACAGCATAGCTCTACTCCGGTACACATGGCGGGTGCCATGGATCTGAACTGACCACCTGGTGACTGGCCTTCCACCATTCCCTCGTCTGAGTTACAGATACGGAGTAGCAGCCCCTCCTCTTCCAGACTTTTCCAAACTGAGCAGCCAAATGCTGTTCCCCGAGTGCCATCTGCTCTGCACCCTGCAGAGACCTGAAGTGGCCGTTGACTGTCTCTGTGCTGGGCAAACTGAGTTAGTGTGGACAGTCCAGCCACTTCTGTTCCAAGACACCCAAGATCCTGGCACCCTGGTCCTGCTCTCTGCTGTTTCTCTGCTTCAGCCCAGGGAAGCCTCTCTCCAGGCTCGTGTCCATTCCCAGGTCATTGGCTACTTGGCGCTCCTTCCTCCCACCCTTCTGTCCATAATTCTCTTCTGCTGAGCCCTGTGCTGGGAGATGTCATCACACCATCCCTGCCTCATGATGAGCCCATCACAATGGGGTGAGCCCATCACAATGGGGTGAGCCCATCACAGGGAACCAAACGTTGCCCTGTTCTACACCATCGTATGATTGGTTGAGGATCAGACCATTGAGATCCATATGGCGTTTCACGGGCTGATTTTCAGAAGTAGATGTGCTCAGCTTTTCTTCCTAGTCCATCTTTGTCTGGAAATTCTGCTGAAACCTGTTTAACATCATGTTGGGTTTATGAAGTGCTGTCGCGTTAGTTCCAACTCATAATGACCCTGTATAACGTTTCCAAGAAGCAGCTGGTGGTTTGATCTGCTGACCTTGCAGTTCAAGCTAACCTTGCAGTCCAGTGCTTATCATACAGTGCCACATCAGAACTTCAGCATCAAAGTCACATGCAAGCCCCCACAGACAGACAGCTGCTGTCTCTGCTTGAGGAACACTGGTGTGGAATCAAACCTGGGTTTCCTGTGTGGAAGGTGAGAATTCTACCACTAAGCCGTCACTGCTTCTTCAAAGCCATGTTGAAGACCAAGGGATTCTTCTGTTTGATCTTATGGAAGATCAAGCACCCAGGTGAGTCTTGGACCATCTCAGGCCCATTCATGATATCTGAGTTGGTGATTGGTGAATTACAAGGATGTGTTGAGTGTGAAAATGTATTTTGGTTTTGGTCAACACGAAACACAAAAAGAAAACAAAGGAAATACTCTACAATTTCTAATTTTGCCAGTCCTACTCTCCATGGAAAGATTTACAGCCTCGGAAACCGTATACAGGGTCACTATGAGTCAGAACCGACTCCACGGCACATAACAACAACAAAAACTCTCCATGTCCATACCCAGGTAGGGGGCTCTGGAGGCCACTGTCCAGGTGGTAACTTCCAGACCAGGGTGTTTATACCCAGTATGTGTGCAAGAAGATGTGAGGACATCAGTTGGCATTGATTTTCATTTTAATTCCTTTTCTGTGCATATTTTACAATGTGCATGATGTCTTAGCACAATCAGTACAAGTATGCCACTTAAAAGAAAAGTTCACATGGTGGGGTGCACGTCGTCTTTTTGTGGGGTGTGGAAGTTGCTATTTAAAAGTATGGAGACCAATAATAGCCTAGTTGTTGTTGTTAAGTGCCATCGAGTCGGTTCCGACTCATAGCAACCGAGGAGCAGCTGGTGAATTTGAACTGCCGACCTTGCAGTTTAAATGGTTTTGTAGTCTGGCGCATTAACCCTAATAGCCTAGTAGAGATTGGGAAAACAACCATGGTTAAGAGGTTTCAGATGTTGGGATGAGTCAAATGGGTGTAATACTAACAGTACAGAACAAAGACCACCGAGAGAGTTTGGGTCTTGATTAGAAATGGACCGACAATCCTGGGACACTGAGGCCCCATAGCGGCAGGCTCTAACATCAGAAGGAGAAGAGAAAGGGTTAGAGGAGAGGGTACTGGAGAACCTCCACATGGAAGAACATAAATAAGACTTTGGAGGAGCACCTTTCCCCCAATGCTGGCAAGGAGCAAAGCTAAGAACCAGGTTTCCCCAGAGAGTGGAGAGAGGGTGAGGAAGAGAGGGGTCAGGGCATCCAATGGTGGACTGTCCCTCCTGGACCACATGTATTATCCCCAGCATCAACTGTAACATGATTTTCTTTTTCATTTTTGCAGCTGCTCCAAGGGGCTGATGCCTTCTTTCAGGGACGAGAAGGCTTTATGGGGATGATGCATGGACATCCAGCCTCAGAGGGCTAGGCGGAGGCAGTGAAGGCAGACCCCCAGCAATGGCTGCCGCCTCTGACCCTTCTACTCAACTGTAAGCAACAGAGGGTTCTAGAAGCTTCCTGCTCATCTTGGGATGGGGAAGAGATAGAGAAGGAACTCATATGTTCTGGAACATTCTTTTTTTTTTTTTTTTTTTTTGCGGTTTTATGGACCAATAAACAACATTCTTATCAAT
>NW_006408559.1:16361444-16362850 GCF_000296735.1 Chrysochloris asiatica
ATTCATTTTCTTCGCTGCGCAGCCTGGCGTTAGGATTGGTGACTCTGATGGCCAGCTGGGCTGCTCTTTCCACGATAGCTTTACGGTTCTTGGAGGAGACGTTGTGAGCAATCTCTGCACAGTAAGATTTGTTGCACATCAACAGCACCTCTAGCTCTTTGACGTTGTGGACCAGGAACTTGCGGAAGCCGCTGGGCAGCATGTGTTTTGTCTTCTTGTTGCTCCCATAACCAATGTTGGGCATTAAGATCTGGCCCTTAAATCTTCTCTGCACCCTGTTGTCAATGCCTCTGGGCTTGCGCCAGTTACGCTTAATTTTGACATAACGATCTGATTGGTGCCGGATGAACTTCTTGGTCCTCTTTTTGACAATCTTGGGCTTCACCAGGGGTCTGAGGGCAGCCATGATGCCGGTCGAAATGGCCGCCTCCTCTGTAGGCAGCCATGTTCTGGAACATTCTTAAAAGCAATTTGTGTTATGTCAGGCTTCCTGGGCCTTTCTGAGAAGTTTTTAATTGGTTGATGTTCTCAACCTTCCTTTCCTAGTTGGTGTTCTCAACCTTCCTTTCCTAGGACCAAGCTCATAAGAGAACTTCAACTCTTGGTGATTCCATCTTGACTAAGGATGCCATCTAGGATCCTACTTGGCTCCCTATGCCTCTTCCGTGTTCTCCCCCTCTCATATGCCACGAACCCTTATGTGAGAACTTGCCGAATTATCCCTGAAATGTACTCCCATTCCCACCTTCTTTACTGATCTGATGTCTTTTTCCTTCCCCACATATGAGACCATAAATCCTTGTTGTCCTGCACTGGTAGATAGCTACTGCTGACATATCCTGAGAATTCCTGAGATGGGAATGGGATAATACAATACTTTTGGTACCACAGTTTGGGGCCACTCCTTGAGACCCAATACTGAGTTGAGGGTTTCACACATAGAACATCTACCACCCTCATACAAACAATAGCCGTGAAAATGGAAAAGATTTTAGACTTGGCTTCCCCTAGGAAGAGAAATCTGAATATGGAAATAAAGTGACATGAGCCATAACACAAGAACAACAAAAAACTCATCAAAAAACAGATTCGATGTTGACATTCAAATGAGTATTCACCCAATTTAGTTAACTTAATCTTTGCATAGTAGATGCTCAATAAATGTCTGTGGTTTATAGTTAGTGCAGGCAGATGTTCAGTTCACTGTGGAGACCTAAGCCTTTCACAGGGCCAGAGAGACACCTAAGACCAGGTACTGGAGAGTTGACTTCAACTCATGGTGTCCCCGTGTGTGTCAGAGTAGAACTGTGCCCCACAGTGTTGTCAGTGGATGAATTTTCATAAGTAGATCCCATTCATGGCGCCCCCGTGTGTGTCAGAGTAGAACTGTGCCCCACAGGGTTCTC
>NW_006408559.1:16362950-16372169 GCF_000296735.1 Chrysochloris asiatica
GTTCTCGGTGGATGCTTTTTCATAAGTAGATCCCACTCATGGCGCCCCCGTGTGTGTCAGAGTAGAACTGTGCTCCACAGGGTTGTCAGTGGATGAGTTTTCATAAGTAGATCCCACTCATGGCGCTCCCGTGTGTGTCAGAGTAGAACTGTGTTCCACAGGGTTCTCAGTGGATGATTTTTCATAAATAGATTCCATTCATGGTGGTCCCATGTGTGTCAGAGTAGAACTGTGCTCCACAGGGTTCTCAGTGCATGATTTTTCATAAGTAGTTTCCACTCATAGTGCCCCTGTGTGTGTCAGAGTAGAACTGTGCCCACAGGGTTCTCAGTGGATGATTTTTCATAAGTAGAATCTGCATCTTTGCAGATTGAATGAGAGTGAATGAGCTACCTCAGTTCACCTTCTCCCCCTAGGAACATAGTACTGAAGACTCTGCATTAGAGGGGCAATGCTACTTGGAGCTATGCCCCAGGTTGGCTGCTGGTTCTACATTCTATTCTCCCTTTGTGAGATCCTCTGTGTGGACCTTGTGGATTAGAGTGATGGTCAGGTGGAAAGCATGCCTCCTCTCTCATGCGATCTGGTCTTGAGTCTTCCTTATTGCCATACTTGACCTAGAACTTTCTTAAACCTCACACTCACCTGAGAGTACAGTTCTGAGCATTTTGGTGCTTTGAATTTCATTCTTATGGAAGATGTGATCTTTGCTTGCTCCGTTCTTCTGGGTTAAAGAAGATAGTCCAACAGTTGTTGTTGTGGTTATGTGCCATGGTCGGTTCCAACTCATAGAGACCCTGTACAGGGTTTCCAAGGCTGTAAATCTTTACGGAAACAGAAAGCCTCATCTTCCTCCTGCAGAACAGCTGGTAGTTTTGAACTGCTGACCGTGAGGGTCGCAGCCCGATTTGTAACCACTAAGCTACCAGAGCTCCCTTTGTAATAACAATAGTCATTGTAATTTACAATAGTCATTGTGATTTACAATAGTTATTGTGATTTACAATAGTCATTGTAATTTACAATAGTCATTGTAATTTACAATAGTCATTGTAATAACAGTAGTCACTATTACAGCAATTATTTCCTGAACATGTGTGAAGATTTATAGTTTTCAAAGTTCATTGCCAGTAGATGATCACATTTAATCCTCACAATAGCAGAGATGGGTACTATTTTTTTCCTGTTTTATAAGTGAGAAAAGAGGAAGTTCAGAGAGGTTAAATGACTAGCCCGAAGTTCTACAGTTAGTGATTGTGAAAAGATTCTAAATTTACTCTTTTGATTCTAGCTAAGGATAATAAAGATGTGGGTATAAGATTTGTTGTGAATGCCGGTTAGCTCTTGGTCTTGCTTCTCTGAAATTGTGGCTTAGGTGGGGCTCAATCTGCAATCCGGAGATTCACTTCTGACTTCTGTAAAATTGCTTCTGGTGTTCTCTTTCAAAACAAATTCTAAGACAATTCTGTGCAATAGAGAAGATGATACCTTTCACATCCTACAGATGGAGAAATGGAAGCAGAGAGGGGCACACACACATTGAAAGGCAGCGCTTGGACTGAAATCTGAGTAGACTCTTAACCCAGGGTTTTTTCTGCCATATTTTATTTGCTTTATGGGCATCCTGGCCGGGGGTACTCTGTGTAAAACGCTACTTTAAAGTCGCTATTTATAAAATTGGGCTCAGTCACAGCGATGATCATAAGGACCAGACTACATTGTATTTTGTTAGACGTGAGGCCTCCATGGCTTGAAGTGAACTCAATGGCAACCAACAACAACATTTATAAACGATTATAAAAGAGAATGTTTGTTTCTCTGTTCTACTTTAGATCTCTGAATAGAGAAAATGGTTTGCACTCAGCTACTAACTGAAACATTGGCTGTTCAAAGCCACCCAGCAGTGCCTTGAAGAAAGATCTGATGATCTGCTTTTATATATATTACTGTCAAGAAAACCCTAGTTAAAAGCTTGCAGGAGGCCATCAAAAATACAATGATTGGTCTCTTCCTATCTGGCACAAAGAAGAACAAAGGTAAGCAAAGACTCAAGGAAGTAACTAGTGTATAGGACTAATGGCCCACGTGAACCACAACCTCCTCTGACCTAAGACCAGAAGATGGGATGTTGTCAGCTATCCCTACCGAGTGCTTTCCCCCAGGATGCAATAGAAGGTCCTGGTTAGATTGGGAGAAAAATGTAGAACAAAACTCATAAAAAAAAAATCAGACTTTCTGGACTGACCCTGAGGCTAGTATCCTATTACCTTTTTAAGCTGGGATGCAAGTCACTCCCAGTAGCCATCTTGTAAATACTAGAGTGGCCTGTAAACTAAGCTATCACACGTGTGTGGAATGTTCTCTTTAGAACAATAAACGATACCAAATCAAACAGGTAACGTTTGCCTAGAAACACAGATGAGAAGGCAGTAGAGGGTCAGGGATACCGGCGGGATGGAAATGAAGAAGGTGGCGTAGAAATGGACACACTGCCGACAACTTCAAGGATAGCATTCATTGTCCAGGAAGAGCTTGTGTCTTAATTGCCGAATGAGAAATTCATCTTGTACGTAACTTTCACGAAAAGTACCATGTTGTTATTGTTGTTAAGTACCGTGGAGTCAGTTCCGACTCATAGTGATCCTGCACAGGGTTTCCGAGGCTGTAAATCTTTACGGGAGCTGAATGCTTCATCTTTCTCCCGTGGAACCACTGGTAGTTTCGAACTGCTGACCTTGAGGTTGGCAGCCCAACTCATAACCACTAAGTGCCGTAAGATGTTAAAAAACTAAGGCTCTGAAGCAGTTCTGTTGTATTACACACAGAGTCACGAGGAGTCAACAGCAGCTCGCCATACTCAGAATAATGTTCTGTTTTAGGGTGGTGCTCACCACAACTATTAGGATTTGAACTAACCTAGAGGAGTTACCTCAGCTTTCTCATCTATCAAAGGGGTTCTCCCAGCACCTACCCCATGGGGTGCTATGAGAACCAAGCCCCCCAGTGGAGAACACTGGGACACAGCGAGGGGCAGGGGAGTCCATGTGGACCTGGCACCGACTCTCTGCAGCAGACCTGCCTATAGACCTCCCAGGTGTGCACCTGGGTCTTAGGTGCCAGCTTAGAGAAGCACAGCCTGCCGAGCAGGGGACGCTGGTGCCAGGACCTAACATATCACCTACAGCAATGTTGACACTGGCAAGGGAAGGCAGAAAAAGGGCAGGCAAATTCACGGCAGCGAGGGGCCACTGGGGGCCACTGGAAACTGAGCCTGGATAACATTTGCATTGCTTATGAGATGAAGAAGCTCCCCTTGTCCAGAAAGTGTGGGTCCTGGACTCTGGCTCCGCCTCTGCAATAGGACAGCTGGAGAGGGACACACACACACACACACAATGACCTTCTGGTAGGTACCAGGGTCTTTCAGACAAGTTCAGCAAGAATCACCTCACTGTCTGGGGACCATCTTGCCCCCCTCAGAGAAATGGATGGAGATGACACGCTCCCAACCCCCTTGGGGATGGACAGGAGGACCACTATCCTGGCTGGCTTTTTGTTCCTTTTGTGCCTGGTGGCGGTGGCAGGCAATGGTGCCATCACCGCAGCCCTGGGCATTGAGTGGCTGGTGCGGAAGAAGCTATCACCCCACGATACATTGCTGGTCAGCTTGGGGGACTCACGCTTCTGCCTGCAGTGGGTAGTGATCTGGAAGAATGTTTATCTCTTTTTGTACCCTGAGGCATACCCCTACAACCCCATGATGCAGTTCATCTCCTTCCAGTGGGACTTCTTGAATGCCGTCACCCTGTGGTTCTCCACTTGGCTCAGTGTCTTCTACTGCGTGAAGATTGCCACCTTCACACACCCAGCGTTCCTCTGGCTCAAGCAGAAGGTGTCCAGGTGGGTGCCGTGGATGCTTCTCAGCTCCCTGGGGCTCTCTAGCCTGTGTACCATCCTCTTCTTTATTGGCAACCAGCACTTGTATCAGAACTACTTATGGAGAGACCTGCACACACAGAACGTCACTGGGAATGGTCTGAGGCGGTTCTATGAGAAGTTTTTCTTCTTCCCACTGAAAGTGGTTATCTGGACTGTGCCCACGGCTCTCTTTGTCCTTGGCATGGTTCTACTCATCACGTCGCTTGGTAGGCATGCCAAGAAGGCCCTTCTGCTTGTCTCAGGGTTCCGGGATACCAGTGCCCAGGCCCATATCAAGGCTCTCCTGGCCCTCGTCTCCTTTGCCATCCTCTTCATCTCCAATTTCCTGTCACTGATACTCAACTCTGCAGGTGTCTTTCCAACTCAGGAACTCCAGTACTGGATGTGGCAGGTGGTGATCTATCTGTGCATGGCGGTGCACCCCATCATTCAGTTCTTGAGTAACCCTAAGCTCAGAGCCGCGCTGCAGACACGGTGCTGCCCCATGTCTTGGGTATTGGAGTGATAAATCTCAGAGAGATGCTGAGTCAGGGGCACAAGGGAATTTGCTTCTCACTCTCTGCTTCCTCTCCTTGACAATGCATAATTAGAAGAATACGTTGTTGGTATTAGAAGCCGTTGAGTTGGTCCAGACTTTAGCTATAGGATGAAACAGTTTCCTGTCTTGCCCTATCTTCACACTCCATTTCATTCACGTCTTCTTCTTTTTCATTAACTTTCTACTTTAGCAAGCATGATGTCCTTCTCCACACAGGGACTGCTCTCTGCTGGTAACATGTTCAAAGCATGTTAGATGAAGTCTTGCCATCCTCGCTTCTAAGGAACATTCTGGATCTACTTCTTTTAAAACAGATTTGCATTCTTTTGGAAGCCCATAGTATTCGCCATATCTATCACCAATCCCATAACTCAAATGCATCGATTCTACAGTCTTCCTTACTCATTCTCTAATCTTTGCATGTATATAAGACAATTGAAAATATCATGACTTGGGTCAGTGCATTTTAGTTCTCAAGGTGAAATCTTTGCTTTTGACTCTAAAGAGGTCTTTTGCAACAGATTTGCTCAATGCGATACATTATATGGTTTTTTGACTGTTGCTTGTATATTGTTGATTGTATATCCAAGTAAAATGAAATCCTTGATGAATCCAATCTTTTCTCTGTTCATCATAATGTTGTTTCTTGGTTCAGTTGTGAGGACTTGTTTCCTTCATGTTGAGGTGCAATCCATATTGTATCTTCTTGGTAAATGCTTCGAGTCCTCTTTGCTTTCAGAAAACCAAGTTGTGTGATTTACATATCACAGGTTGTCAATGAGTCTTCCTCCAATCCTGATGCCGTGTTCAGACAGTCTTCTTCTTCATGTAGTCCAAGCAGCTCCTCAGATTGTTCAGTCAGCATACAGATTGAAAAAAATCAGACAAATGCCTTCAGTGATTTCGAGGTGAGACCTAAGGTCTTGCAATGTGACCTCAAGGCACTGGAAGACACTCAGCAAGAGTTCAGTTGATGTCATTGTGGAAGTGACGTGGGACCTGGTGTGGTCAGAGCATCAGAAAACATCTGCTTTCCCTGTGACTGACCTCTTGATGTTTACACTGTCCCGCGAACTAAGCACAAGAACTGTGATACACAATGTGAATCAGACTGGAGACGGTTTCTGGAACCTCCGTTTTGCCTCTGACTTCATCTTGTGGCCACTTTTCCCCTGTCTTCCCTTAGCTGTGTTGTGGCTGTGCCCACAGTTCTCTCCATGAGAGTTCCTGCTGCAGGAGCTTCTGGTCTGGGCTTTCTTCACAGACCATGGTGTCCTGAGTTTATACATGGGCCATGTGTGTCCACTGAGACTTAGGGCCTCTGAATGATGGAGCTGACAGTTTCCATGTTGTCTACAAGGCCCTCGTCTGTTTGTCTGTCCTAGGGTAAGTAAAGTCCACGAGTACAGCTGTCCCCTTTTCTATCACGTTGACATTGAAGCCTACTGCTGGTTCTTGTTTGGTGGAGGGTGTTTGGTTCCCAGTGCTCTGGGTCACCCCGACATCCCAGCCTTCAAACTTCTTATCCTGTCCCCTGTAGTTCACAGCTGGCCCTTATAATACAAGGTCAGGACTATTGTCATTGAGTGGGTTCTTCTTGTACCTGGGGAGCTTAGGTTTGCTTAGACTGTCCCATCTCAGAAGGAGCCCTATTGCTGTAATGGTTAAGGTGTTGAAGTGACAACTGAGAGGTGGGTAGCTTGAACCTACTAGTCACTCTTGGGGAGAAAAAATGTAATAGTCTGGTTCCACCAAGATTCTAGTCCAGAACCCTACGAAGCAGTTCTACTCTGAAGTGCATAGGCTCGCCTAAATCTGACTCAACTCAATGTCAAGGGTCTGTTTTTCTGGTTTTGTAAAGAGATAGAGAAGGCGAACATGTCACATTACAGGAAAACAAAAGCAGGTGAAGCCAGGAGGAGGCGAGACAGAAAGTGTTAAGATAGAGTATGGGAAGAGGAAGAGGGCCCAGTGTGGGTAGACCTAAGAAAAAGCCAGCAAAAAATGCCCTCTCTTTATAAAAGAGTCCCATCCCATAATGCAAAAGCCCCTTGTTGTGCATGCATTCGCTATCCATATGGTGTAGCAAATCCCCCCAAATTTAGTTCCTTTAAACAACACCATTTATCAGCTCACGGTCCCTGTGGGTTAGGGGTCCAGATGTGCTCTCTTGGCTGGGCCAGCTGGCTCTGGACTTCTCCCAGGATTCCCTCATTTCAAGCGTGAACGGGGAAGTGTCTGCTTCCTTCTTCACGCATGTGGTTGTTGGCCGGGTTTCGTTCCTCATGGATCACAGCTCTGAGGCCTCAGTTCCTCAAAGGCTGGGTCCCTGCTTCAGTTCCTTGTCACATGAACCTCTCCTTAGAGCCTGCCACTTCATCAGAGTGAACAAGTGAAGGGACAGCTGAGAGTGAAAGAGAGAGACAGAGACAAAGAGATAGACATAGAGAGAGACACACAGAGAGACCAAGAGACAGAGACAGAGGGAAAGACAGAGATAAATAGAGGCAGAGAGACATACAGAGACATATAGAGAGACAGAGACACACACAGAGACAGAGACAGAAAGATACAGAGACAAAGAGATTCAGAGAGAGAAAGAGAAGAGAGTGGATCTAAGACGACAGAAGTTGAAGTTTTGTAATCGAATCAACAATAATAGTGTGCCCTGTAAAGTTGATAACAATACCCTTGAAGGACGTGCTCCCTAGAACAATGAACTATATGGACCAAATGGGCAACATTTGTCTAAAACCAAAGGTTAGAAGGACAGGAAGTCAGGGTCCTGGAGGAATAGAAACGGGGAGGGTGGGGTAGAAATGGTGACTATGCTCACACACTGCTGGGAGTGCAAACAACCTCACAGAACAGCTCTGCATAAAGTGTTGACTGGGAAACTCCTCTGTGGTGTAAACCTTCACCTAAAACGTAATCAAATGTTCACACAGGAAAACTCTATAAAGCAGTTCACCTACAGCAATGTTGACACTGGCAAGAGAAGGCAGAAGAAGGGCAGGCAAATTCACGGCAGCGGGGGGCCACTGGGGGCCACTGGAAACTGAGCCTGGATAACATTTGCATTGCTTGTGAGATGAAGAAGCTCCCCTTGTCCAGAAAGTGTGGGTCCTGGACTCTGGCTCCACCTCTGCAATAGGACAGCTGGAGAGGACACACACACACACACACACACACACACACACACAAAGACCTTCTGGTAGGTACCAGGGTCTTTCAGACAAGCTCATCAAGAATCACCTCACTGTCTGGGGACCGTCTTGCCCCCCAGAGAAATGGATGGAGATGACACGCTCCCAACTCCCTTGGGGATGGACAGGAGGACCACTATCCTGGCTGGCTTTTTGTTCCTTTTGTGCCTGGTGGCGGTGGCAGGCAATGGTGCCATCACCGCAGCCCTGGGCATTGAGTAGCTGGTGCGGAAGAAGCTATCACCCTGCGATACATTGCTGGTCAGCTTGGGGGACTCACGCTTCTGCCTGCAGTGGGTGGTGATCTGGAAGAACGTTTATCTCTTTTTGTACCCTGGGGCATACCCCTACAACCCCTTCTCATTTCTCACCGGGACTGCTTAAATTCCTCTTCACCAGCTGCTCCATCACTCCCTCCCTGGTCCAAACCATCATGGCCCCTAGGAATCTCCTAAAGGTGCAACTGCCCCTGCCACCCGCGGTCCTAGCACTTCGTCTGAAGCAGTCACAGCTCACAAGGTCCCTCAGCTTGGCCTCCTAGGATCTCCCCAATGCACAGACAATTCTAACGTTTAGAGTTTCCATTCTGGTAGAGGTAGACTTGGCAGTGGAATCTGGCATATCATTGTTTTCTGGATGGACCTGGGACTTTCTCACCAGCAGGCTGTAATGTGCTCCTTTACTGCCATGTTGACTCATCAAAACGTTATCATTTTGTCCCCCTTTAGCTGTTAAAGGGCAATTCCAATGTCACTGTCCCATTGCAGCTGTACTGGGTGACCCTTAAGCCACTAGCGTTCTCCCACCTTCGAGGGTTTATAAATGAGGTGACGGAAATTCTGACTTTTCGTGCAATTTGCATCTTTGTCTTATCTGCCCCTGTTGTTGTTAAATACTGTCAAGTTGGTTCTGACTCACAGTGACCCTGTATAGGTCTTCCAAGGAGCGACTGATGAGCTTGAACCACTGACCTCATGGTTCAAACTGATCTTGCGGTCCACTGCTTTATCCCACAGTGCCACACCAGGACTCCCTATCTGCCCCTTGTTGTTGTTGTTAAGTTCTGTTGAGTTGGTCCTGACTCATAGCGACCCTGTACAAGGTTTCCAAGGCTGTAAATCTTTATGGGAGCAGAAAGTCTCATGTTTGTCCCACGGAGCAGCTGGTAGATTCAAACTGCTGACCTTGAGATTAGCAGCCCGATTCGTAACCACTACGCTACCAGAGTTCCTTTATCCACCCCTGTTGTTGTTGTTGTAATGTGCCATGGAGTCAGTTCCGGCTCATAGTGACCCTGTACAGAGTTTCCGAGGCTGTAAATCTTTAAGGGAGCAGAAGGCCTCATCTTTCTCCCATGGAACAGCTGGTAGTTTCGAACTGCTGACCGTGAGGTCGTAGCCCGATTCATAACTACCCCAGTAGACTTTAAATGTCCTGAATGCACGGCTGCCTGTACTTGCACACGCTCCTGGAAGCCCGCAGACAGTGTGCCGCACGGCACCGAGAGTCTGCTGCTCCTGGACCCCAGCTGTCGTG
>NW_006408559.1:16373092-16378969 GCF_000296735.1 Chrysochloris asiatica
ACAAAACCACAGACTTCGTTTCATCTCAGTGATTGCATGAGATGTACCATCCATGTACCAACCATGTACCATGTACCATGAGATGTACCCCTCCATGTGCCATCACCGGTCCCATTGTTCCCTGTGTTGTCTGCTTCCTGTCCTCCTGAACTTTGTCCTTGGGTAAACGCTGCCCTTTGGATCTCGGATGGTTGACCATTCTCTAGTGTGTTTCCCTCACTAGTGCTGTTATCCCCTACAGACCTACCTGTTGCTGGGCTGAAAACTGAGTCAGGGGGCAAGTTCAATTCCAGATCTGAAGGGGGACCAAGGGCCATAGTTTGGTAGACTCTCTCTGACCAGTAAGATTTTGAGTTTTCTCCTACACTATTTAGGACTTCCTAATGTGAGCTTTCTTTTCAGAACAGTTAATAGAGGGTGTTGTTGTTGTTGTTAGGTGCCATAGAGTCAGTACTGACACATAGCCACCCTATGCACAACAGATAGTGGTAGGCGGGTTACATTTAATTCTGGTAGGTGGATACTATCTGGTTCTTCTGGTCTCAGGGTCAAGAAGACTGCTGTTCACGTGGTCCATTAGCCCACTGGGCTAATTGGTTCCATGTGTCTACTGTTTTCACCACTCTTTTTGCCTCCACACTGGAGAGACCAATAATTCCACCTTAGATAGCTGTTCAAGAGCTTTGAAGACCCCAGTTGCTACTTTCCAAATAAGATGCAGACCACCGTCTTTGTGGGCTATGTTATTCCAATTGTGTATGCCATGTCCTATTGTTGCCTCAAGCCCAGTAACTCTTTCCCTCAAGGTGCTTTGTAATGCTTAAGAAGTCTTCTGTATGCACCACCACATTCATGGATATGTTTGCAGAAAAAGTAAATTCTCATTTACAAATATCTTCTGTCAAATCTTTGTATCTGTGGGTGTACTCCCAGTCTCCCACCCGTGCCCAGTTAGCCTGTGTATCTGTCTGTGTATCTCCCTGTAGGTCACTGTTATTACAGCATTGTGTGAGCAATGGTACTTACCTCTCTTCCCTTTAACACCTGCACCTCTCCCTGCGTCTCCCCCTGCCCCATCATGCTTCTGCCAACCTCCCTCTTGCTTGGTATCGCCTTCTCTATCACCCAAATTAATATGTGCCACAACACTTGTGTTTGGTTTTTAACTTTTTATTTTGGAATACGTATGGTGGTGGTGGTATGCTGTGGAGTCGGTTCCGACTTACAGTGGCCCTGTGTAGGGTTTCCGAGGCTGTAAATCTTTATAGGAGCAGAAAGCCTCTTTCTCTCACAGAACATCTGGTAGTTTCAAACTGCTGACGTGAGATTAGCAATCCTACTTGTAACCACTACGCTACCAGAGCTCCTTGGAATGTGTATAGATATACCGAAAGTTGTCTGTTGGTTACATTTCATAAATGGAAAAAATTCATGAGCTTAATGCATTGGCTTTCTGGAAACAGCTCAGATGTGTAGATTTAATAGGAGCACATTGGTGGGTTAGAGGTAGAATTCTCACCTTCCAGGAGGGAGACCCAGTTTCCATTCCCAGACAACGCATCTCACACCCAGCCACCATCTGCCCTTCAGAGGTGCCTTGACTAATGCTTCTGTTATCGAGCAGGTTTCTGAGGAGCTTCTAGACCAACACAGACTAGGAAGAGTGGCTGAGTGATTCACTTCTGAAAATACCCACTGGAGCTGTATGTTTATCTTGAAGCTTCATTCCCTTCATAGGCTGGCTGGCTGAATTTTTTTACTTAATTTTTTACTGTTAAGGTGCTTTTTCCTTGCTTGATCACAATTTTCATTTTTCATCTGCCCTTAGATTTAAAATATGGAACTTTCCATGATCTCTGTGCATTTTTTTTTTTTTTAATTTAAGGTTTTTATTGTGGATTGAGTAAAAGTTTAAAGGGAAAATCATCAGTTTTACATTCAACAAATCACACACCTTGTTTCATTACAATGATTATAATCCCCTCCATGTACCATCAGTTAACAGGATTTCTTGCTATTCACTTTAGCTCTCTTTTTTTAAACATTCAGGCATATATAGTAATTTACACCACCAAAGGACACATTCTGTAAGTCTGCATCCTGGCCACCAGCTCTTTCCACAAATCGAGAGTCCTCAACTGCTCCTTCTCTCCATGTTCCCATCTCTGCCTCCATCTCTGGTGTCGCTGCTTCTCTGGATAAGGTCTCTCATTCCTCTTGTGCTCTTCTCCCTTGATGGTCCTAGGGTCCTGTATTTCTGGACTGTAAGATTAACTACTCCCCCGTTTTTGTTACAAAACTTCTACCTTTACAGCAATTATGATAACGATTACTCACTATTGAATCATAAGAATCTTGTCCCCATCCCTTATAACCAGATCCATCTAGACAAGATGAAAACTATTCAGTGGGGACTCTATCTTTCCCACATACCCTTAAACTAAACTCCCCTTTGAAACCTTGTAAGCCAGTCACTTCATGCCTTTATTGCCCCCTCATTTTAGGTAGGCTGGCTGATTTTTGAAGTTAAATTTATATTCTGTTCTTCTTTGGCTTATGCACAATATAAAAATAATCAATGGGTGAGTGAGAGTAAAAGTTGCTGCATTTGATGAGGCCTTTGCCTTCCTGCTTTCTTGCCCAGTTGCATGTTGCTAAGCAACTGTGGCCTTCAGGCTTTTATCTCCTTCCATGGGGTACCGAATGAAGTACCAGTTCTGCTCTTTGTGATTAATCCCAGCTCTCTTTCCAAAGCACCTTGTCTGAGCTACTCCCTGTTCCCTCCACTCTGCACATTGCTAGGCCCGGGAACAGAACATCCACCAGGATCCCAATGATCCTCCTAAAGGGATGGGCTCCCTGGAACCGGGACACACAGAGATAGCAGAGATGCACAACTTGTATTTTTAAAGGATCTGCTAACACTATTATTATCATCCGTTTTTGTCCTGGTCTAGTTTCATTGTGTGGTGCTGTTGGTTAATGCGGGGAACTGCAAAGTCAGTTCGAACCGGGAGACCTGGTGGTTCAAGCTTACCATCTGCTCCTTGGAACCCTAACCAGGGTTGCTATGAGTTGGAACCGACTCGAGGGCACTTAACAGCAACAGCAATTTCATAACATACAATGTTGAAGGCATTAATCATCACTTATTAGATACCTATCTGATACGTTTAATTCTGAAAACAATACTGCAAAGTGGGAGCAGAAGTTTGGGGTTTTTTACGGAAGTCTCACAGCTGGTCAGTGATAGAACGAGGACATGTGAGTGCTACAGTATTTAAACAAGTCATTGTTGTTGTTGAATTGACACCAGGGCACAGTGTGGACCTGCTGCATGTGGTTTGCAAGATTGTGAACTTACAGCATCGGCTCTCCAGCCTGTCTTCTGAGACGTCTCTGAGAGGACTGGAACCACCAATCTTTCTACTAGTCGGTGACCGCTTAACCGTTTGCACCACTAGGGACTCCAACATGGAGGTAGTGACGCAGGATCAGACAGAAAGCCTGAAAAATAACAGCATGCGTGAGTCAATCCGAGGAGGAAAGCATTCTAAACCAGAGGAGAAAGACGGATCTTCTCCTAAACCAGAGGAGAAAGACGGATCTTCTCCTAAACCAGAGGAGAAAGACGGATCTTCTCCTAAACCAGAGGAGAAAGACGGATCTTCTCCTAACACCGCATCACACTGGTCCTCCAACTGGAAACCAGTATTGCAGTCAGAT
This sequence comes from Chrysochloris asiatica, assembly GCF_000296735.1. Lineage (NCBI taxonomy): Eukaryota > Metazoa > Chordata > Mammalia > Afrosoricida > Chrysochloridae > Chrysochloris > Chrysochloris asiatica. The sequence continues at coordinate 16,376,819 of NW_006408559.1, forward strand.
AAACCTTTCTATCATAAATATAAAAATTAAAAACCTTTGTCCTTTTTCTTTTTCTAAAATTCAACTTCCTCTACCTTTTATTCTATCCACTGTCGTTCAGTCTTGCAGAAGTGTGGGCAGAGCCTCCCAGGCACCAGAGATGACCTGTTTCCTGTGCCCTTCTCAAGTAAGACTCTAAACACCAAGTCATTCTGGAACCAACTGGAAAATTCTACTGCACCAAAAAAAAAAAAGAAAAAGTGTTGTGAATTTAGGGACTCCTGGGGTTCTTTCCAAGTTTAAAAGACACTTCACATACATTTTAAAAGGTAAGCGCTAACACCTCTGATAGATAAATAAGTTCTGAAATCAATAGGGAAAACACAGAACACTGATCACACTGATAAAAGCAAGGTTAGATGACAAAATGGCCAACCCATGCAGAAGAAAAGACAGACTGCCCGCCAGTAGGTTAGCGCATTCCTGATGGGAAAGGAGTGGCAAAGGTCTGCTTCTATGGATGCAGCTGTTGTGTCACTTGTGTCCCCCTGCTGACACGGGGAACCCCAGAAAGCCAACAAGAAGATGGACAGAGAGAGAGAGAAAGAGAGAAGGAGCCAGACAGAGGGAGACAGAGGAAGAGAGAGGTAGAGAGAGACAGAAAAGCAGAGAGACACACAGAGACAGACAAACAAGGAGAGAGATATATAGAGAAAGACAAAGATAGAGAAAGAGAGGGTGAGAGAAACAGAGACAGAGAAAGAGAAACAGAGAGAGGGAGACAGACACAGAGAGAGAGAGACAGAGAGAAGGAGACAAAGAGAGGGAGGCACAGAATCACAGAGAGAGACAGAGAAATGAAGACAGAGCAATGAGACAGAGACAGAAAGCGCTAGTAAGACGAAAGCGACAGGATTTGGTAACCAGATCAATGACTGTATTCATCATTGCTCATTGATGTGATCCAAAGAAATAGAGGACTTAGAGGATCCTATAAAGTTATAAAGTTAAGCACTACAAGATAAAAAACAAATGCTTTCCTAACAATTAATAGAACCGCAAACAAAAAGGAAGAAACGGATAACATAGCAAATATCCTTAAAAAAAACCAACCACACAAACTTTAAAAAAGAGAAAAATCAGGCATAAGATAATGTACCGGAACTAAGACCAAATATGTTGTGCATATAATGAAATGAAAGTGGTATTACATCTCAAAGACAATGATCCTTCTGATTGGTTGAGAACCTGGAACACAACTCTCTGATGTTTCTATGTGCCACAAATAAAGCGTTAGAGAGAGGCAGAAAATACAAGCACAAAGACCAACGTATCAGGTAAATGCTAATTAAAGAGATTCATGCCTAAAATTATGAAATGAGATAACTAGGTAGGTTTTTAATTCTATGAAGCATAATGTAAAATTAAAAATTAATTGGTATAAAGATCTATATAGCAAATAATCTAACAGCAATATTTACAAAGAAGAAATTATAGGAAATAAAAGAGCTGTAGGCAGAAACACTAAAAGTAAACAGCCTTTAATTATCTCTGTCAAGCAGACAAAAAAAATCTAGCAAAAGAGATTGGCTGCTATTGGTACATATTAAAGTCTGCACACACCCAGAATCCCCTGTTCCTTGAAAAGCTGAGGCTGACTCTCTTATGAAGCTTAATCGCCTCAGGAACTCCACAGGCTTGTGATGAATCGGAATGACTTGATGGCAGTGAACTTGTTTTTTGAGAGTCATGAAAATGAATTGAATGAACATTGCATACAATAGAAAATGACAACACAACCCACTTATGTTGTTGTTGTTGCTGTTAGGTGCCATCGAGTCGGTGTTGCGACCCTCTGCCCAACAGAAGGAAACACTGCCCGGTTCTGCACCAACCCCTCAATCTTCGCTATGCTTGAGAACATTGCTGCTCCCACTGTGCCAGTCCATCTTGCTGAGGGGGGGGGGTCTCTCTCCTTTTTGCTGACCCCCCACTTTACCAAGCATGATGTCCCTCTCCAGGGACTGGTCCCTCCTGATAACATGTTCAAAGTGTGAGAGATGAAGTTTGGCCATCTGGTTTCTAAGGAGCATTCTGGCTGTACTTCCAACACAGAGCTGTTTGTTCTGCTGGCAGTCTATGGAACTTTTAATATTCTTCCCCAACACCGTA
>NW_006408559.1:16380664-16385779 GCF_000296735.1 Chrysochloris asiatica
AAACATCTTTCTGATATTCTCTGCTTTCAGCCAAGATCCATCGGACATCAGCAATGATATCCCTCGTTCCATGGCCTCTTCTGAATCTGTCAATCTTTATATTGAGCCAATAATCTGACAGACTGGATTACCTAAAAAAGAACACACATCAGGATTGGAGGAAGCCTCATTAGCAGCCTGTGATATGCAGATGATACAACCTTACTTGCTGAAAGTGAAGAGACCTTAAAATATTTACTAATGAAGATTAAAAACTTTAGTCTTCAATATGGATTGCATCTAAACAACCGGACTAATAAGTAACATAATGATAAATGGAGAAAAGTTTGAAGTTCATATAAGACTTCATCTTATATGAATCCGCAATCAACAATCTTGGAAGTAGTAGTAGCTAAGAAATTAAATGACATCTTGCAGTAGGTAAATCTACTTACTGCACAAGACCCAAGCTATGGTATTTTCAATTGTCTCATGTGCATGTGAAAATTGGATCATGAATAAAGAAGATGGTAGAAGAATCGACGTATTTGAGTTACGGTGTTGGAGGATACTATTTAAAAGCACTGTGGACCTCCAGAACAAACTTATCTGTGTTGGAAAAAGTACAATCTGAATGCTCCTTAGCAGCCAGGATGATGAGACTGTGTTGCGTACTTTGGACATGTTATCAGGAGGGATCAGTGCCTCCAGAAGGACATCATGCTTGGTAAATGGAGGGCCAGTGAAAAAGAGGAAGCCCCCAATGAGATGGGTGGGCACAGTGGCAGCAGCGATGGGCTCAGGCATAGCAACAATCATGAGAATGGTACAGGATCAGGCTGTGTTTTGATCTGTTATGCATAGGGTCACTATGAGTCACAACTGACTCACTGGTACCTAGCAACAACAACAAAAACAATGCAGATAAACACTCAGTAACCTGAAAAACATCTCCGTCTCAATCCCAAACTTGAAGCATATTAAATGAATCGAGAGATATTTTTATAAAACTTCAAATATAAAGAATGAGCCCTGTTCTCACTATTCACATTTTAGTGGGGATACTCAGGGCCTCCATCCTTAAAGTTTCTGTAACAGAAATACCACAATGGGTGGCTTCAGTGAACAGATCGAGGGACTCTCCCAGCAAGTCTGAATTCAGGGCACTGGCTCTAAGGCAAGGGTCTCGCTGTTCTCATTGGAGACGCTCGAATCGCTTTCAACTTTTAGTCCTCAGTTTCTTGGACAGATTCATGTGCCACCAATCTTTCTCTATTTGTACTTCATCGCTCTGTGCTTAATTTACTCTTGTTTTTTTATCTCAAAAATGCCCAGTTTAAAGCACACCTTAAACTGATAAGGTCTCATTAATAGTAGGGAAAACAGTGTTCTCAATGTAATAACATCAAGTATGCCACTGTTAGCGTAGTGGTTACGAATCGGGCTGCGAACCTTAAGGCCAGCAGTTCGAAACTACCAGCTGTTCCACGGGAGAAAGATGAGGTTTTCTGCTCCCGTAAAGGTTTACAGCCTCGGAAACCCTGTACAGGGTCGCTATGGGTCGGAAACGACTCGACGGCACATGACAACAACAACAACAATGTCGCTGTTGTTGTTGTATGCTGTTGAGTCACTCTGAGTCATAACAACCCTCACGGGGTTTCCAAGGCTGTAAATCTGCTGTTTTGTCCTAATCATTTTTTTTTTTTTTTAATTGTGAACTGAGTGATAGTTTACATGGAGAACATCAGCTTTACACCATCATTTTATTACAATGATTACAATCTCCTCTGTGTATCATCATTCAACAGTAGTTGCTTCCATTCCCTCTGTTTAAAAAACTTTTTTGGGTAGGAGGGGTTAGAGGTATACAAAAACACTCAGGAATATATAATAATTTAAACAACCAAAAGGCACATTCTACAAGCCTGCCTCATGGCCCCCAGCACTCAGTCCCTCTCTTTCCATGAATCTAGAGTTCCCAGCTGCTCCCTCTCTCCATGTCCCTATCTCTGCCTCCATCTCTGGTGTCACTGCTTCTCTAGATAGGATCCTACATATCACTTGTGCTCTTCTCCCTTGATGGTCCTAGGATCCTCTGTTTCTGGACTGTAAGATAAACTACTCCCCCGTTTTTGTTAAAAACTTCTACCTTTACAGTTGTGACAGTCACAATTAATCATGATAAGTCATTCACAATTGAATCATAAGAATCTTATCCCCATCTCTTTTCACCAGACCCATCTAGACAAGATGAAAACTGTTCAGTGGGAACTTTACCTTGCTCCCATGATCTTAAACTAAACTCCTTCTTGGAAACTTGTAAGCCACTTGCTTTGTGCCTTTATAGGCCCCTCATTTAAGGTATCCAGTGTCTAAGTTGCCCATCCCTACCTACTCTATATACAGAGGGGATAGGATTGACACTTGATGTGAAGACTCATTCCCTCTTGGTTAGTATTTTGAGCTACTATATCTATATCCATAAGTATAGGTCAAGTTCATCAAATTGTAACAATTTACATTCGTTTCCTTTATCAAAAAAGTTTTTTTAATCTTCCTCTAGTCGAGTTCTGATTATCAAGCCACCAAGGCTAGGTCAAATAGGTATTATCTGCATGTCTGGGTGTTCTTGTGCATCTACCATCACTTCATATTAGCTCTCAACTCTAGCCCTCCATGGCTATGTCTTTGTCATGGGCTCAGGAATCCCCAGGTCTCACCACACTTCAGACCAACCAGCCCTTCCCTTTTCTTTCTCATTGCCAGGTCAATGGGAGTCTATGGAACATGGTTGAACTCAGCCCACTTCTTCATTGCTGCCTTTCCCCCTTTTCCACTCACCAGTAGACCAACATGGTTGCCAGCAAGCTTACATGCCTGCTCACGTGTTCCCTTTGAGTTTAATTCTTGGAAGGGGATTTGTCCTGAAGGGACTTAATTACTTGCCTTTATGGCTCCCGGCAAACAACTTGCTTGTTCTTGTAGTAGCCAATCATACTGCCATTTTTGTTTTATTTATTCCCTGCTGATCATGTTTTTGAAGATGTATCTTCTGTTGCTTTAGCTGTTCCAGGTTGGTCTGCTTGTCCTTTCTTGTGGGAATTTCCCACCTCAAAAGGTTCTGGAGGGGGCTCAGGATTCCACCTAAAGTCCTATACACTGAAAAGGCTCCACAAGAGGCCTCTTTCACTGGGCAAGTTCTAGAACCCTTTGTAGGTATTCTAGTTAGAAGGCTGTAAGTCTTTAAGGGAACAGAAAACCTCATCGTTCTCATGAGAAGCAGCTGATGGATTTAACTTGCTGACTATGCAGTTAGCAGTGCAACACATAAGCCATTATCCCACCAGGAAGACTAGCAATGCACATTCATAGCTCTAGCTCTGGAGAAGTTTCTTGTCTCCTTTAAGCATCTGTAGACCCAGCATTCCTTGGAGAGCTCCATGCATTTTGGCATCTATCTTCCCCTGGACCTACAGCTGCCCAGTGCAGGGACTCTCTATCCAGAGGACACACGCCACCCCTATCTCTTCTGTCTTGGTGGTAGCAGATCCCTCTCTTTCAATAAGTAAGTTGTTGTTAAGTGCCGTTGAGTTGGTTCTGACTCATAGTGAGCTTATATAGGGTTTGCAAGGATGGCTGGTAGGTCTAACCTTGTGATTAGCAGCCCAGTGCTTATCCTACAATGCCACACAGGAGTCCTTAGACTGGAAATTGGAGATCAAAATATACGCTTGTATACTTTGGAAATGCAAGCAATCAACATGAAAATTACCGCAGAGCAGTAAGAATTTAGTAAGGGAGTAGAGTGAAAAATAAATGTATATAAATCAGTATTGTCTATATTACAAATAACCACTACTTAGAAGACAGAGTGAAAGAAAAGATTTTATTTGCAATTGCAGTGGAAAGACCAAAAGACTAGGGATCAATTTTGAAAACAATGAATGAGACCTAATGAAGGAGACTTTAAAGCCTTTGGGTGAGACATGAATGAAGTCATGGGCTAATGGAATATGGCACCATGTTCTTGGATATGAAGACTTAGTATCATAAAAATGTCAATTATCCCTGAGCTAATTTGGCAACTTTGTGCGAGACCTATAAAAATACAAATGTTGTTTGTTTTATTTCAAACGTATAAAATAGGACTAACATATTCTAAAGTTATTAAATTGAATCAAGTCAATAAGGAAAACAATGCAGACAGACAAGTTCTGTCATATTTTGAGAAGTATTGTGAGACCCAATAACTAAAAACTGTGAGAGTTACACTAAATCATAGAACTGAAAGTCCAGAAAATGGATCCATGTACGAGAGGGAAATTAATATAAATTTAGTTTAAATAAAAATAACATTTCATTCTATAGTAGCACCATAGCACTGGAGTGCTAACCACAAGCTAGGCAGTTCAAACTCACCAGCCTCTCCTTGGAAAGCCTATACAGGATTGCTATGATGGCACTTAACAACAACAACAATGAGATGAAAATAACAGAATAGCTATCTGAAAACAAAACAAAAATCTAAGGTGTTTCTAGACTTCAAACTTTACACCAGGATAAAGTCCAATGACTCACATGTTTTAATGTTAAAAAAATGAACAATAAAATTACTAGAAAAAAAAGCATGAAGAGTCTTTCAAAACCTTAGCATATGGGAAAACTTTTAAAGACATAAAAGATTGATCAGTTAAAATAAGAAAATTTCTGCATAGCAAAATTGTATAAGAAAATTACAGCAAAACTAAGACATTGGGAAAATATGTGCAACACATATTAAAATAAAAGTTCCATCTCTAATATATAAAGAGCTCTTAAAAATTTATAAGTAAAAGATCAAAAGCCCAAAAGAAAAGAAAAGAAAAGGCAAGTGTGATGTTGTGAATTACTTAATGTGGCCTTCTAGCCATTGTGTTAGTAACTCCTGCCAAATGACTGAATTGGACTGTGCAAATGTGAGGTACTTGTGGCCCGCCAAGGGACCTCCGCTCCTAGACTGCAAAGTCGATCACTTCCCTCCTTGCTATAAAACGTTTGCTATAAACCTTTACATTTCCAACCCTCACAATCAGTCTTGATAACAATTATTCACTATTTTACCACAAGGGACCTATCCCTATCTCCTTTTATTAG
>NW_006408559.1:16386035-16389858 GCF_000296735.1 Chrysochloris asiatica
TTTGTTTGTTTGTTTGTTTTTGGTGTCTTCCAAAGAGTTCAAATTAAAACAGTGGTTTCTGAGGGGATCTGCTGGGCCAGTTAAGCTCAAGGCTGAGGGGACAGCACAGAAGGGTGTGGTGATTGTTTTTTAGGACTTCAAAAATGTTATCTTAGTAGATTTTCTCTAAGAATACAGGATGGTCATGGGGCTTATTGGGAAGAAGTTTTAAGAAAATGGAAAATTGTACTGGGAGAAAAAGGCCAGGCGAGTTGTGTTAAGGAATTTGTTCCCACTATGACGATACACCTGATCAATCTTTGAGGGTAGAAAGGGCTGATTTATGAGAATTTAATTGGGAAACATTACCCCATCCACCCTACAGTCCTGATCATTCCACTCGAGAATCCTTTTTGTTCCCCAAACTCAAAGAACATTTAAAAGGAACATGATTTGAGTCCCTCAAGAGTACACAAACTGCTGTTTTGATGTGATATAAATCAAAGAGATTAGGGACAAGTTAGAGAGATGGAAATACCACCTTCAGGTATAGAACTAGTTGTAGGATATGTTGAGAAAAAATAGCTTCATATTTTTCTATTCTTGTTTAATAAAATAGTCTGTGATTTTGTAGCAATACTTTTTGACTAATTCTAGTACACACAATAAAGGCTAATGAAGAATTCATGAAACACCTCATAACAACGATGAACCTGGAGAACCTTCTACTGAGTGAAATAAGTCAATCACAAAAGGACAAAATCGTATGAGACCACATTTTGTAAGGGACAAAATTGTAAAAAGCCAAGATGGTTACCAGGGCTGGGAAGAGCAGGGAGGGAAGACAGAAGACATGCATTAACTTGGATGAAGGAAAGACAATACACAACGTGAGGGAGGTCAGCACAACATGACAACATGGCAAAGGGAGACATTGGGAGGTGGCCAAGAGTAAAGACAGTGGAGGAAATACTATTGCAGACACACTCCTTCATTGCTGCTAATAACAAGCAATAGTCTACAGGTAGATAGAGCAGACATGCTAGCTGAACAGATGTGAGGAAACAATTGGAAATATATATAAACAGGTATGTAGAGGATATTTCTACGTCTGAATTTGTATGTGCTGTAATATATCCATGGATATAGTAGAACATGTTGCTGTTGTTAAGTGCCGTCGAGTTGGTTCCAACCCATAGCAACTCTGTATAGGGTTTCCAAGGAACGGTTGGTGAGTTTGAACCATCGACCTTGCAGTTCAAACAGACTTTGCAGTCTGGTATGTTAACCCACAGCACCACACTAGGACTTCTTAGTAGAGCATATTGTTGTTATTGTTAAGTGCTGTCGAGTTGGTTCCGACCCATAGTTACCCGGTATAGGGTTTCTGAGGAGCGACTGGTGAGCTTGAACTGCCGACCTTGTGGTTCAAACCAACTTTACAGTCATACAGGAGGTAAAATACAGTCTTCAGTATGAATTGCACCTCAATGTAAAGAAAATAAAAATCCTCAACCACTGGACTAATAAATAATATCCATATAAATGGAGAAATATCAGAGAATATCAGAAAGATGTTTACCTGTGTTTTATTGACTATGAAAAAGCTTTCGATTGTGTGGATCATGACAAGCTATGGACAACATTGGGAAGTATGAGTATTCCCGCAACACTTAATTGTGCTCATGAGGAATCTGTACCTGGACTAAGAAGCAGTTGTTCAAACAGAACATGGGAACACTGAATGATGTAAAATTTAAAAAAGTGTGCGACAAGGTTGTATTCTTTCACCATACTTATTCAACCTGTATGCTGAGCAAATAGTCCGAGAAGCTGGGTTCTAAGAAGAAAAACGTGGCATCAGGATTGGAGGAAGACTCATCAACAACCTGCGATAGATATACAGATGATACTACCTTGCCTGCTGAAAGCGAAGAGGACTTAAAACATTTACTGATGAAGATCAAAGAGCAAAGCCTTGGGTATGGATTACATCTCAATGTCAAGAAAACAAAAATCCTCACCACTGGACCAATAAACAACATTCTTATTAAGGGAGAAAAGATTGAATTTGTCAAGGACTTCATTCTTCTTGGATCAACTATTAACACTCATGCAAGCAGCAGTCAAGAAATCAAATGACGTATTGTGTTAGGCAAATCTGCTTCACAAGACCTTTTTAAAGTGTTGAAGAGCAAAGACGTCAGCTTGAGGACTAAAGTGCACCTGACCCAAGCCATGGTATTTTCAGTAACCTTATAAGCATGTAAAAGCTGGACAGTGAATAAGAAAGACCATAGAAGAACTGATGCTTTTGAGTTATGATGTTGGAGGAGAATATTGAAAATGCCATGGACTGCCAAAAGAACCAACAAATCCGTTTTGGAAGATGTACAACCAGAGTGCTCCTGGGAGGCCAGGATGGCCAAACTTCGTCTCTAATATTTCAGACATATTTTCAGGAGGGACCAGTTGCTGGAGAAAGATATCATGTCTGGTAAGGTGGAGGGTCAGAGAAAAAATAGGAAGACCCCCTATGAGATGGATTAGCCAAGTTGCAGCATCAATGGACTCAAGCGTGGTAACAGTAGTGAGGTTGGCCCAGGATCGGGCAGTGTTTCGTTTTGCTGTGCATAAGGTCGTTACGGGTTGGTACCGACTAGGTGGCACCTAATAACACCAACAACAAATGGAGAAAAGATTGAAGTTGTCAAATACTTCATTTTGCTTGCATCCACTATCAACGCTTATGGAAGCAGCAGTCAAGAAATCAAACAACATATTGCATCAGGCAAATCTGCTGCACAGGAACTTTTTTAAAAAGAGTTCAAGAGTAGGTGAGCTTGACTTAAGCCACGCATTTTCAAAAGCCACATATGCATGTGAAAGTTGGACAACAAATAAGGAAGATCATAGAAGAACTGATGCATTTGAGCTGTGGTGTTACAGATGAATTCTGAAAGTGCCATGGACTGCCAAAAGAACAAATAGATCTGTGTTTGGAGGAAGTACAGTCAGAAGGCGCCTAAGAAGTCAGCATGGCGAGACTTCATTTCTCGTATTTCATATTATTGGATGGGACCAGTCTCTGGAGAAAGACATCATGCTTGGTAAAGTGAAGAGTCAGTGAAAAAGAGGAAGACCCCTGATGAGATGGAATTTCACAGTGGCAGCAGCTATGGGCTCAAACATAACAACAATTGTTAAGATGGTGCAGGACCTGCCAATGTTTGGTTCTGGTGTGCACAGGATGGCTCTGTGTGGGAACAGACTTGACGACGTCTAACATTACCAACAGTGGCTAACGATCATGAGTATTTCTTCAGATGTTTGTTGGCTGCTTGAAAGTTTTTTTTGTGATGTGTCTGTTAGTATTGTCCCATTTTAAATTGGATTTTTTGTTTTTCTTTTGTTGAGGTGCTTAAGTTTCTGTAAAATTTAGAAGTCTGTCTGATATGTCATTGCCAGAATTTGTTCCCAGTCTGTGGCTTCTCTTGTTACTCTTTTGGTGAACTCTTTTGATGCACATATGTGTCTAATTTTTAGGAGGCCCCGTCATGTATTTTGCCTTCTGCTGCTTGTGTTTTTCAGTGATGTTAGATAGTGTATTTATACCACGTATCGGAGTTCCTAAGTTTATCCCTATTTTTCTACTGATGATCTTTATAGTTGTAGGTTTTATATTTAGGTCTTTAATCTCCATTCTTTTCTTTTTTTTTTTAAGTTTTATTGTGAATTATGTGATAGTTTACATGGGAGAACATCTGTCTTACATTCATTCTATCGTATATCGTCTCATTGCCATGGTTACAATCCCCTCCATGCAATCCTTCCCCCGTACCCC
>NW_006408559.1:16390121-16439795 GCF_000296735.1 Chrysochloris asiatica
AACCCTCACAATCAGTCCTGATAACAATGATTCACTATTATGTCAAAAGAGACCTATCTGCGTCTCTTTTCATCAGCCCCATCCAGACAGATTGGATACTACTCACTGGAGATTCTACCTTCCTCCAGGCCTTCTGGATCTAGGTTTCCTCTTGAAAGCTTGTAAGCCAGTCACTTCTTGCCTTTGTAGACCCTCACCCGCCATTTTGGGTAGCCAATGTCCAAGTTGCCCATCCCTGTCTACTCTGTGTGTGGAGGGGTTTAATCTCCATTCTTGTACCTGTTGTGATGTATGGGTCTAGTTTCTTTTTCTGCAAATGGATTTCCAGTTTTGCCCACACCATTTGTTCCAGAGACTCTCTCTTCCCCATTTAATGTGTTTTGGTTCTTTGTCAAAGATCAGCTGGATGGATTTACTCCTGAGTTCTCAACTGTATTACATTGGCCTATATATCTTCAACTGTACTCGTACCAGGTTGTTTTGACCACGGTGTAATAGGTTTTGAGATTGGGTATTGAGAGGCCTCCTACTTTGTTCTTTTCTTTAACAATGCTTTGCTTATCCAGGGTCTCTTTTCTTTCCAGATAAAGTTGTTGTTGTTGTTGTTAAGAGCTGTCAAACACTTTCCGACTCATAGCGACCTTGTATAGGGTTTCTGATGAGAGGCTGGTGAGTTTGAACTGCCGACCTTGCAGTTCAAATCGATCTTGTGGTCGAGCACTTATCCTACAGTGCCACACCAGGATAGTTTTTTCATCTTTTTAAAGCAGGGGTGGAGAAATTTTTCTTCCAAGGCCCATTTGGATATTTACATCATTCCCATACAAAATTATCAACTTAAAAATTAGCCTGCTACAATAACCTAGCTACAGAGGGCTAGAGCTGAGAATGAAGCATCCAGTTGCTATGAAGTGAGGGGAGATACACAAGAACGCTGAAACTTGCAGATGGTACCCGTTTGAGCTTGCTTCAATGGCTGGATTATCAGAACTTGATTAGAGGAAAATAAACAATTTTGATAAAGGAAGCAAGTGTAAATTGCTACAATTTGATGAACTTGACCTATACTTATGGGTGTAATAGCTTAAAATACCAACTGAGGGAAGGAGCTAACCTATCATATCAAGGACCAAACCTATCCCCTCAGTACTCAGGGTTGAAAGGGACAGGCAATTTAGATGTTGACTGCCTAAAAGGGGTGGGTGGTGAGGAGAGATGAAGCCTTTGGGTGAGGTGGGACCTGTGAGGTGGGAGAGGGGGGACAGCTGTGATTCTGGGGCTGCTCCTGGGCTGGCTTCCCCTCAGGTTTGAGTTCTGATGGTTTGGATGAGTGGCTTGCTCACAGATAAAAGCTTCTGAAACTAGGCTTTAGCAGGGGTGGTAGTGGGAGGGGGGAGCAGGGCGCTGAGAGCATCCTGAGCTTTAGTGAGCTGAGCTGACTGACAGAAACATCTTTTAACTATAAATAATAGCTGTCCTGGACAACAGCAGTGGAAACTCAAGCCTGGTGGTAGGGCCCCTGGGGGTACCTGTTTTTTATTCTGAGGATTTTATTTCCTCCCAGTAAATGTAACAACCACTTTTAAAGAGGAGGTTGCGTAATCTATTTAAGATACATGATTTATCCAATAGAAAAATGGGTGTGGCTCAAACCCACCAGCCACTCCTTAGTCTTGGAAGGAAGTTTGCCCTGAGGGGACCCGACCACTTGCCTTGATGTCTCCTGGGCAAGCAACTTGCTTGTTCTTGTAGTAATCAGTCAGACTGCTGATATAGTTTTATATTTTTCCTGTTGGTCAGTGGCTGACTTTTAGAAAGTACATCACCAGGTCTTTCTTCCAAGGTAACTCTGTGGATTTGAACATTCAGCCTTTCAGTTAGCAGCTGAGCACATGAATGTTAACTGTTTTCACCACCCAAGGGCTTTAAAATAAAGGAAGAAGACTTCCCTTTTTGATGTTGGTAGCTTCCTGGTCTACTTACAACTCCTTCTCATGGAAGCCCTGTGACATGGGCCCCAATCAATCAAGGGGAGACCAGCTGCAAGAAGACTATGATCCTTACAGCTGCAAAGTTTCACACGGAGAAGAGAAATAGCTGCACCAAAAGCTTAGAACAGGAAATAATTTAGATCCAAACTTTTCTGAACAGTAATTGAAAGATCTATAAGGAAGCAGGGAGGGGGGTACTGAGGAGTGGCCGTTCTCAAGCTAAACTAATGGCTCACAATTATTTAAGTAAAGAATATTGTGTTTTAATTGATCTATGTCATGATGAGGATTTTTGTTGTCTTTACATTGAGGTGGAACCTATACTGAAGGCTGTGTTCTTTGACTTTCTTCAATATTTTAAGTCCTCTTTTCTTTCAGCAACATCATGATAAATGGAGAAAAGGTTGAAGTTGTCTAAGACTGCATTTTGCTTGGATCAAGTATCAACATTCATGGAAACAGCAGTCAAGAAACCAAATGATATATGTTGTTGTTGTTAAGTGCCGTTGAGTCAGTTCTGACCCATAGCGACCCTGTATAGGGTTTCCAAGGTGCAGCTGGTGAACTTGAACTGCCGACCTTCCAGTTCAAATGGCTGTGCAGTCTGGTGCATTAACCCCTAGTGCCACACTAGGACTCCATAAATGATGTATGTTGTTGTTGTGTAGTGCTGTTGAGTTGGTTCTGACCCATAGTGATCCTGTATAGGGTTTCTGAGGTGCATATGATGTATGTTGTTGTTAAGTGCCGTCGAGTTGGTTCCGACCCACAGCGATCCTGTACAGGGTTTCCGAGGCTGTAAATCTTTACAGGAGCAGAAAGCCTCATCTTTCTCCCACGGAGCAGCTGGTAGTTCCGAACTGCTGACCTTAAGGTTCACAGCCCGATTCGTAACCACTATGCTACCAGAGCTACCGTTATGTATTAATTAGATGTATAGCATTAGGTAAATCTGCTGCCCAATACCTCTTTAAAGTTTTGAAGAGCAAAGATGTCAGTTTGAGGACTAATGTGCGCCTGACGCAAGCCCTGATATTTTCAATAGGCTCATATGCATGCGAAAGTTGGACAGTGAATAAGGGAAATCGTAGAAGAATTGATGCATTTGAGTTATGGTGTTGGAGGAGAATATTGAAAGTTCCATGGGCTGCCAGAAGAACAAACCAATCTGTGCTGGAATAAGTACAACTAGAATGCTCTTTCAAAGGTAGGATGGTGAGATTTCATCTCTCATACTTTGGACATCATTATTAGGAGGGATCAGTCCTTAGAGAAGGACATTGTGCTTGGTAATGGAGGGTCAGTGAAAAAGAGGAAGACCCCAATGAGATGGATTGGCACAGTGGCAGCAGCAATGGACTCAAGCTTCACAAAGATTGTGTGGATGGGGCAGGGCCGGGCAGGGTTTCTGCTGGGTTTAAGTTCACTATGGGTCAGAATCGACTCAACAGCACCAAACAACAACTGATCTATGTTTAGGAAATTTTATGATTTCTAATTTATTGTTAGGAGCTCTGGTAACGTAGTGGTTACGAATCGGGCACGAACCTTATGGTCAGCAGTTTGAAACTACCAGCTGCTCCGTAGGACAAAGATGAGGCTTTCTGCTCCTGTAAAGATTTACAGCCTCAGAAACCCTGTACAGGGCTGCTATGGGTCGGAACCGACTCGACAACACTTAACAACAACAACAACAACAATCTATTGTTGGAGTCCTGGTGTGGTGCTGCGGGCTAACACGTCAGACTGCAAAGTCATTTGAACTGCAAGGTCAATGGTTCAAGTTCACAAGCTACTCTTTGGAAACCCTATACAGGGTCGTCATGGGTCGGAATCGACTTGCCAGCACTTAACAACAACAACAACAATAATCTATTGTTGTGGCTGAGTTTTTAGGAATCTGTTATTTTGGAGAAAATCATCATGAATCTTTAATAGAGACACCAGACTTTCAGGAATTCAGCAAACAAGACCGAAAACATCTCTGGGTGCAAGACATACCATGCAGACATTCCAATCATGTATGGTTCTGGGAGCGGGGGAGCACTAAGATGAAAGTGTCCATGAGCTCCTTCTTGGCATTCCTGAGCCGGATGCCAGAGTCTCTGCTTCAGTTATCGCAGCATTTGTAGAAAGCCTTGCCAACTCAGCCTCCTCAAACAGCCACATGTTGAGAGCATCTGCGTCTAAATATGCCAGTAATGCAATCTGTCAAGTGGTGACAAATAGGGATCATTTAAAGAAGGAATGCCACCATGCTCATCCATTCAACAGATACTTCTTGAATACCTATGACAAGGGGATGGGGTGATGAGACACAACCATTCTCCTTTGAAAGGACAATGTGAAGATACATCTTGAAAATATTATGGGTTTCAATATTGCAATAAAGCCAGGCACACAAACTTCTTGGTTTCCGTTGACACGAGACTGGAGTCCATGACATGATGCCAACCTTGGAGATCCAAAACAAGACATCTTTCAGGAGGCCATCGCCGGCCAGGCCTACCCAGGGCTCTCAGTCAACGCTATTCTGAATTACTTATGTTCCAAGGTGCATGCTCTCTTGTGTATTAACTTTATTATTTTTAACCACCAGAGGTAAGTGTTATATTAGCCAAGACTGTCCCGGGCCCTATATTTGTCCATAATATTTTTGACTCTCTGCCACTTTGGACACAATTATTTTGAGCATTCTATTTTGTATCGTAAGTCTCAATGACTCACACACACAAATGGTCTTTCTTTCACACACATACACAACTCACATACACACTCTTTCCCATTCTCACACATTCACACACATATGTACTCTCCCCCACTAATCTTTCTGACATACACACTCAAACACACTCCCAGTCTCTCTGTCACACCGTGTCATGCACACACACGTCTCTCTCACACTCACACACTCAACCTCTCACACATAGTCTCACACACATTCTTGCACACAATCATGTGTCTTACAGAGATACACACACAGTCATAACAGTGTCTTCTTGTAACATAT
This sequence comes from Chrysochloris asiatica, assembly GCF_000296735.1. Lineage (NCBI taxonomy): Eukaryota > Metazoa > Chordata > Mammalia > Afrosoricida > Chrysochloridae > Chrysochloris > Chrysochloris asiatica. Next base: position 16,395,123 of record NW_006408559.1, read on the forward strand.
ACACACCTCACAATGCTCGTACACATATGTTCTCTTACATGCACACACTTTCTCACACACATACTCTCTCAACCCAACATACACACTACCTCTCTTACACACATGTTGTCTCTTTCTCACACACACACTCTGTCTTTCACATACAAATTCTGCAGCTCTCACAATACACTGTCTCACCTCCACTTACTCTCTTTCTCTCTCACACAATCTCTTTCACACATGTGCTCTCTCACACACTTGTACACACACTCTTTCTTACACAAACTCACATACTCACCCAAGTGCACACACACTCTTACATTCCTTCTGTCACATACAGCATTTCACACATTGTCTTGCATGTACACACTCTTACACACACTCTGACATACACACACCCTCTTTCTCCAGCATACTCATACACACGGTCTCACTTTTTGTGTCTTACACAATTATCTCTCTCTCTCTCAGTTTCTGTCTTTCACAGTCTCTGTCTGTCTCTCACACAGTCTCTCTCTCACACACATGCTCTGCAAACAATGGGTAAAGCACAGGACAGAGGCCAACACTGAGACTCCATCTGCTCAACTTGGGTCTCCACCAAGGGTTCCGGGAAATCCAAGTGTCATCTTCCAGGACAGCCTTTCCCTTTGGCCCTCACCCCAGAGCACATTACTGTACCCACCTCCAGGTGTCTCCCAGGGAGCACAGCGGCAGGCCCTGGTGCAGATGAGTCACCCAAAGCACTGGAATCTCTGCAGCATGGTTCTCATTCCAGCCTGACCACCCCTGCGGACCCTGTCCACCCCCACGCCTGAGCTCAGCCAAGTCCCCGGGCCTAAAGATGGAGGTGCAGGCTTGACTCCAGCCCCTGTGTGGCCCCATCTAGGGCCTCTTCCAGGATGATCTCATCCAGTTTAACGGCTTTGAACACCACGTCACTGTAGATGACTCTGCCGGTAACTCCAGCCCTACCTCTTCACTGAGGCCCAGACTTCATTTCAAAAGTCTGCATCATGTCTCAACCCAGAGGCCCAACAGGCTTGTCTAGCTCAACACAACCAAAGCTGAATTAGTGACTTCCCACATGTGACTCTCCTCTGTCTCTTTTGTCTCAGTAAACAGCTCCATACTGGCCCCATCTCCCCCCATGGGCTCCACACACACACACACACACATACTCACACTCTCTCTTACACACAATTCCTCTTACATATACATACTTTTTCACTCACGCTCTCTGAACACACACGTAATCTACCCCCCCCACTATCTTTCTCTCACACACTCTGTCTCTCTTACACACTGCTTCTTTTGCACACCATGTCACTACACTGTACACACTCTTTGTCTCTCTCACACACACCATTTCTCCCACACTCAGAGACCCAAGTGGAGCAGCTGGAACCTCAGTGTTGGCCCCTGTCTTCTTGAGCTTTACCCATTGTGTGTAGAGTGTGTGTGTGAGACAAAGAGACTGTCATTCACACACTCACACATGTTTCTTCTCTCCATTCCACACACACACAGTGTGCTCCATAAGTGACTCTTTTACGCACACACTTGCAAGCACACACTTCCTTTCTCACCCACACATGTTCTCTGCATTCTTGTGCTCTCATTCCGGCACGGTGCCTTTCCCGTCACCTCTCAGCATTTCCAGGGCTCCCTCCTCTTCCATTCAGCCTTTGTGGAACTTCCTTTGGGGCCTGACTTCCTTCTGGCCAACAGATCATGATGGAGGGGAGGGGTCTTCACTCCCACAGTTGGTATGGAGACTCGTTTTGGCAGACGCCCTCTAGGGTAGACCCTCTAGACTATTTGGCAAAGAGTTGCAGGTGGCCGTGGGAACTCTGTTGCCTTGTAACTGCAGAAGATGGATTTTCACCGAGGCTGAAAATTATTTAAGTTTTAGAATCATTCATGTCTCAGTGACCACGGAAGATTTAAGAAGAGATGTGAACGGAAAGATAAGAGGCCCAAGTCTTAGATCCGGAAGGTATGGCTGCACGAAGTTGAGTTGGACATATAGAAAGCCGTGTTTACCAGAGCCGCCTTCTCCAGCTTCTAGCTTTGCTATTTAGTTTATGAGTCTTTGGGTGATGCAGACAGTGCAGTGCTTTGCTGCTGACTGAAAGGTTGGAGGTTCCAGCCCACCCAGAGTCTTCTCAGAAATAAGGCCTGGAGACTTACTTCTGAGAAATCAGTCTCTGAAACCCTAAGGACATTGGGTTTTTTGTTTTTCTGGTGTATGAACTTGCTGCCTCTAGGTCTGCAGCCTTGAGAATGGTCTGTAGGGGAGAGGCTGTTCCCAGGGAATAGGAATTCCAGAGAAGAATAAGTCACAGATACCCCGACAATTCCAACTGTGGCAGCAGTAGGCAGGCAAAATGGGGAGGCAAGTCAGGGACCTGGGGCAAGCCATGGTTACCCAGTCTGGGGACATGTGCATCCTGACTGGGCCTGGCTGCTGCCTTCCTCCTTGTCTGAGCGCGCTCCTTCCCTGGAGCCTGGTTGATGCAGAACTCTGGTGCTCAGCCTAGCCTTCTCCCCATACAGACCCAGAAAGGCTGGGTCTCAGGGTGGCCGTGGGATGCAGCCGGGGCTCTTGGCTTTCTTCAGGCTGCTAGTCATGTTGTTGTGCCTACCGGGCATCGCCACAAATGGCTTCATAGTGTTGGTACTGAGTGGCAAGTGGCAACTGGTGCATCTCAGCCTGGGTTCCTCGCAGTTCTGCCTGCAGTGGGTGGGCCTGGCCAACAAACAACGTCTACGACACACTGCACCTGGTGCAGTACTCGAGCGGCCTGTGCGCCAACACTTCAGCCTACACTGGGACATCCTCAGTACAGCCACCTTCTGTCTGGGCACCTGGCTTGGCATGCTTTTCTGCGCCAAGATCACCGGCTTCGGCCACTCTGCATCCTCTGGCTGCAGGGGAGGCTGCCGGCCTGAGTGCCCTAGTTGTGTCTGCGGTGGTCACCCTCTTGTTCTTCTGGGGGAACCACATGGTGTACCAGAGGTTCTTGATTGGGCACTTCGAGGGGAACAAGACCTACCAGGAGTGGAACCATAGGCTGGAGATGTATTATTTCCTGCCCCTGAAGCTGGCCACGCTGTTCCTGGCCTCTAGGACTCAGCTCATCAACTTCCCTCCTGAGCACAGGATGCGGTAACTGGCTCCGGGGCCTGCAGGACTCTCGTGCCCAGGTGCCCAGGAGCGCACTCCACTCCCTCATCTCCATCCTGGTCCTGTATGCACTGCCCTTCATGTCTCTCATCATTGATGCGGCGGACTTCTCCTCTGAGAGCGACTAGTACTGGCTGCAGCAGATTCTCATCTATCTGTTTATCTATCTGTTTCTCCCCTTCATCCTCCTCCTAGGCAACCTCAAGTTTCCAGCTGTGTGCCTGCAGCTACTTCTGCCGCCCAGAGTGTTCTGGGGGAGCTAGGTCATGGGGTACTTAGCTAGACCCCCCACCCCAAGAAGCTGGTGCAGGTTGCAGGACCACAGCCCGCCCATGGAAATGTCACCTTGGGCAGAAAGTGTTACTGGTTGAGAAGGATCTAAACCTACTGCCAAGTCAATTCGGACACTTAGAGGCTCTAGGACACAGTAGCCCTGCCCAAGGCTTCCCAGGTTGGCAGTCTCTGAAGATGCAGACTGCCTCATCTCTCTCCCACTGAACCACTGGTGGGTTAGAACAGCTCACCTTTCGGTTAGCAGCCGAAGTGCTTAACACATTGCATCACCAAGACTCTTCTTGAACCTCTGTGATCTGCTTCCTCTCCCAGTGATGCCATTAAAATGGGGCTGAGAGTCCCAGGGAACCTGTACTGCCCAGGCCTTATTGTGGGTTACTCTCTGTTTTCCCCACCTGTGTTATCTGGATGAATGTGGGATACTCTGTTTTCCCCTCTGTTAGCTAGACGATTGTGAGTTGCTCTCTGTTCTCCATTTCTGTTATCTGGGGTCCTGCTGCTAAGGTCATGGTTGAATGTTCCAGCCCCTCTGAGAAAATGTGTGTGCTGATGGGGTGCAGTGATCTTGGGGGGCAATATAATGTGAAAGGGAGAGGCATGAAGGGCACCTTCCCCGGGTGGAGGTACGTTGCTTCTTTCTGAATCTGGAGAGTTTGCTTCCCATTTCTGATCACAACTCCGCCCCCTCTCCTTTCTCCTGCATGGTTCCATTCTTCTGTCTTGCATTTTTCTTTTTCTGAAGTCAGAGTGTCAGCCAGACCTTTTCCATGTTTGTGATTCCTGACACACTGGGAAGCACTCTCTGGGCCTTTTTTTTTTTTTTTTTCTTTCCCCAAGCAAATGTCACAAAGTCACATCTGCATTGAATAAACATGTAATTTTCATTCTGAAAAACACTCAAGAATTTCACTTCATTTGTATCTAGAAACTAATTTTTTTAAAGTACTACCCTATTAAATTTCATGTTTTAATATTGCTTTAAAGTGATTTGCTCCAATTACAGTGGAAATTTTTTAGAAGCAAATTTGGAGAAAATTTTAATTGGATTTGTGTGCCTCTGAAGCAGATTCAGAAGGTTTTGCTATAAAGGTATCAATGTGCAAGTTTCAACTATTTTTCCAATGTGGCACTGGTGGTGCAGTGGGTTAAGTGTTGAGCTGCTAACTGCAAGGTCAACAGTTCAAACCCACCAGCTCTACTCAGGACAAAGATAAGTCTGTCTGCTCCCAAAAAGATTCATTGTTGTTAAGTACCATTGAGTTGGTTCTGACTCAGAGTGACCCTGTATAGGGTTTCCTAGGAGCAGCTGCTGAGTTTGAACTGCCGACCTTGAGGTTCAGACTGACCTTGCAGTCTAGTGCATTATCCTACAGGATCACATCAGGACTCCCATCAAGATTTACAGTTTTGGAAATCCTAAAGAGCACTTCTACTTTGTCTTATAGAGTTTTCTGAGTCAGAATTGGCTAGACAGCAGTGGATTATATATATATATATATATATATATAATTTTATGATATATTATATTGTTAAGTGCTATCTAGTCAGTTCCAACTCATAGTGGCCCTTTATAGAGTTTCCAAGAAGCAGCTGATGGGTTTGAACTGCTAACCTTGTGGTTTTCAGACCAATACTGATCCTATAGTACCACACCAGGAGTCTACTGTATGTATATATCTTCAAAACCCACTGCCAATGACTCAATTCTGACTCACAAAGACCTGTACAGGATTTCTGAGGCTGTATATCTTTATGGGAGCAGAAAGCCTCATCTTTCTTCTGAGGAGCCTGTGGTTCGCAGCCCAGTGCCTGTCCTATACACTACCAGGGTTCCTCAGTGTGTGTATATACAGACCTCAAATATAGCACGTGAGGTGGGGCTTGATGGAAGGTTAAGGAGAGGCACCGTGCAGGCCTTTGTCAGTAATAACACAGAATACTGGATGAAGGTTCAGAGGATGGTCCAGGAACTACATACAAAGGAATATTTACAAGGATCGAAGGCTTACTGCTTCGGGATTTGTAGCAGAAGCAAGAAAGGTGGTGTTTTCTGATCTGTGGCTACTGGTGGTCCCAGAGTGGCCCTCTTGGCCGTGATGGAGCTGATACAAGAGCAGGGAGGACTCCTATCATAGGGGTCTGGCTGATCGTTGGAGATAAAGTCATGAACGGTGTTTCCCTAGTTCATTTGTCTCTCTCTTTCTGTGTACCCTTACTTTGGTGACTAGAGGGGGTGTCTTAGCCAGTGGGAACCCCTCTGCCCCTGGAGGGTTCTACTATAAGATAAGCACTATAGGATAAGCACTGGACTGCAAACCACAAGGTCTGCAGTTCAAACCCACAAGCTGTTCCAAGGAAACCCTGTACAGAGTTGCTATGAATAGATCTGCTCAGCAACAATCACTGGGCCCAAAACAACAGAAGGAGAAGGAGTCAACAGGAACTGCTTAAAATGGGAGGGTCTCCTAAAACCAGAGCCGGCCCTAGGCTGTTCCTCACTGGGAGAAACACCTGGACGGGCTTCAGGAAAGGTGAGAGAGACCCACAAAAAAGGAAAAAGGCCAAAAATGAAATCTTGAGTTGTGTCATAAGGAGCAACAGTAACATCTTGAAATTTTTCAGGTGGCCTTGAAGCTAAGAAGCTGAAAAAGGGACGTTGACATCGATCGTAAACTTTAGTGTCCAATCTATTTTTGTTTTTGTTTTTTTTTGTGTGTGTGTTTGTTTTGGTTTGGTTCCCCTTTTACATTGGGGGGGGGGCTTTTTATCTCCTTACATTGCTCAAGTAGAGACAATTGTGGTCATATAGCCAAACTACAGTCACACCTTATAAAATTCCACCATCCAGGAAAGATCCTTACGAATCGGGCTGTGAACCTTAAGGTCAGCGGTTCGAAACTACCAGCCGCTCCACAGGAGAAAGATGAGGCTTTCTACTCTCGTAAGGATTTACACCCTCGGAAACCCTGTACAGGGTAGCTACGGGTCGGAACTGATTCGACGGCACTTAACAACAACACAACAACATACACCAAATAGATAGGCAACATTTGCTAAAATTACTCTGAGTTGAGAAAAAAAAAAAAAAAAAGAAAGAAAAGGGAAGCCCATGTCCTGAACACATCTACCAGGAGGCAATCAGAAAGCTTACTAAAACACTGACATATATTCCTCTAATTATTAAAAATATATCTAATTATTGAAAATGCCCCCAAAGCAACGAAAAGTCTCAGCTCATGTCCAGAAACAAGATAGAGTATCTGAAACAAATTAGCTAGAGACAGACCTAGACTTTCCATTGGAAGGAGGGTAGGCTTTGAAACTGCCTGAGAAGGAATTCAGGAAAATGATATTGAGGTTCATCCAAATGCTCCACAGAGGGGATGAGTAAATAAGGAAGAAGTCAGGAAAGTGCTACAGGAACAATCAAACAAGATAGAGGTAGCACTGGAAACAATTCAAAACCTGCAAAAAAGTCCAAAAAATGACAACATTAAAATGATAAAGAAACTGGTAAGAAAGAGCACCAAAAACATGAACTCAGCACAGGAAGGTGTGTATAACAAAGAAACCAGCAACACTACACACAAAAAAACAAAAAACAAATGTAATGACAGCAATGAATTCATAACTGCTGATAATGACACTGAATGTCAATGGATTAAATGCACCAGTCAAGAGACAGAGAGTGGCAGAATGGAGAAGCAAACAAGATCCTTCAATAAGAGACTATCTATAAGAGACACACCTTATGCACAAAAACAAAAACAGATTAAAAGTTAAAGGATGGGGAAAAACACACCAAGCTAATTGCAATAAAAAGCCAACTGCAGTGGCAATACTAATCTCTGAGATAATAAACTTTAAGCCCAAACCCAGCAGAAGCTATAAAGAAAGACATTATCTCATGATTAAAGGGCCGATTGAACAAGATGACATAACCATAATAAATATCTGTACTCCCAATGAAAAAGGTCCAAAATATATAAAGCAAATTCTAATATATTTGAAGAAAGAAATAGAAAAATCTACAATAATAGTGGGAGAGTTCAATACACCACTTTTGAAAAAGGATAGAGCAACCAGAAAGAAACTCGACAAAGACACAGAGGAACTAAACAACACAGCCAACTGGACCTCATAGAGGTGCACAGAGCGTTCAACCCAACAACAGCACAATACACATTCTTTTCCAGTGCACATGAAATATTCTCCAGAATAGACCATGTGTTAGGTCATAAAACAAGTGTCCATAAATTTACAAAAATCAAAAGAGTTCAAGGCATCTTCTCAGACCACAATGTTATAAAATTAGAAATCAACAAAAGTCTTAGTCGGAGGTATAAGGCAAGATAGGGAAATTAAAGGCATCCAAATTGGCAAAGAAGAAGTAAAACTCTATTTGCAGAAGATATGATCCTATACACAGAAAATCCCAAAGATTCAGCAAAAAAAACTTACTAGAACTTCATTGAAAGATTCAGCAAAGTGATAGGGTACAAGGCTAACATACAGAAATCAGTTGATGTGTCTGTACTAATAATGAGAGCTCTGAACAGGACATGAGGAAAGCAATACCATTTACAATAGCTGCCCAAAGGATGAAATATTTAGGAATAAATCTAGCCAGAGAAACAAAAGACCTATGCAAAGAAAACTACCAGACACCAAAAGAGACTTACAAAAATGAAAGACTATACCATGTTCCTGGGCAGGAAGATTTAATAATGGTGTGAAAATGTCAGTCCTACTCAAATATAGCATGTGTGACTGAGATGAAGAAAAGCATGGGGCAGGAGCTCTGTGCTGAAGTGAACCTGGAGCTCATGAGAGGTGGGGCTAGAGGACCAATTCTCTCACCTGGGGTGTCACTGTGGGAGCAGCACTGGACTGTTAACCACAAGGTTGGTGGTTCAAATCCACCTGCCACTCCTTGCAAACCAACTTAGCAGCACTTAACAACAACAACAATAACAACATTTTGATAACAAATGAGGGAAATGAGAGAAAAGAGATCAGACTTTTTCTACTTTGGTGACACAAAGAGGAAAATGATGATAGCTGAGAATATTATAGATGGATAGTTATGATATGATATAACACTAATTATAGTTGGACCTATTTTATGGCATTATAACATTATGTAATTATTAATTATACAATTAATAATTCAATTCAATCACTTAATAATGTAATTGCATGCAGGCATTGTATAATTATATGCACATTATCACATTTCATAACCAAGAACAGTGGTGATGTGCCGTGGAGATGGTTCTGACTCATAGCAACCTTGTATAGAATTTCTGAGACTGTAAATCTTTATGGGAGCAGAAAGCCTCATCTTTCTCCTGTGGAACCACTGGTAGTTTCGAACTGCTGACCATAAAATTAGAAGCCTGCCTCATAACCACTACGCTACCAAAGCTCCTTATTCAGGAACAGGGAAAGTTACTAAATAACTCTTCAAGCTTCTGGTTGGTACAATCAGTTAATGCACTTGGCCGCTAACTGAAAGGTTAGTGGTTGGAGTCTACCCGGAAGAGTCCTGGAAACATGACCTTGGGATCCCCTTCCCAGAAAGCAGCCATTGAAAACCTGAAAACCCTGTGGATCGGAGTTCAACTCTGACACCCATGAGTCAGAGTTGATGCCATGACAACTGACAGACTCCCCCAGAATACCTAGTGCACCATACACTGAGGCCAAGTCTAGTTTCTAACACTGACTCGTGTGCACCAGCTGCAATCCAGAAAATGTCACATTCAAAGTATACAAAGACTCCCAGGGCCCAGAGCTTAGCCCCAAACACCAGCTTCTACCAACTCATGGAGGTCTGGCTCATGTGGGAGCAGAGGGCCCAGCAGGAACAATCAACTCCTCTCACATTGACCAGGAGCCTGAAAACTCTTAAAGAAAGCCAGCATTCACCTAATCCAACTGCAGACACACTGCATCACTAAGCTTCTATGAAGTTGGTTCAGTCAAGACCAGCTATGGCCCTACAGCTGCAATTTCAACAACCACCTGCCCATGAGTCAACTCTGACTTACAGCAACCCTACAGGAAAGAGGAAAACTGGTCCATAGGGTTTTCAAGGCTGTGAAGCTTACTGGGAGCAAACAACCTCATCTTTCGCCCTTGGATCGACTGGTGGGTTTTGAACTACAGATTATGTGGTTAGCAACCTAATGCTTAACCCACTGTACCACCAGGGATCTTTTCCATTTGCACGGGACTGAGATAATTCTGGACTCCTGGTATGGCGCTATAAGATAAGCACTGGACTGCAAACCACAAGGTCGGCAGTTCAAACCCACAAGCTGTTCCAAGGAAACCCTGTACAGGGTTGCTATGAGTCAGAATCGACTCAATGGCACTTAATAACAAGAAGATCATTCTGGAGCCCTGGTATGGTGCTGTAGGATAATGCACTAGACCGCAAGGTCAGTGTGGACTGACCAGTTCAAATCAGCCGCTCCTTGGAAACCCTACACAGGGTCGCTCTGACTCAGAAGCAGTTCCACAACACTTCAACAACAACAACAACAAGATAACTCTACAAAGACATCGAAGGCAAAAGGAGCCTGCCCAGACTTGACAACAGACATTTCTTTCTTTTTCTCCTTTCATTGTACTCTATATGGTATCTTGTAATGCCGCTATATTGCGAAATGAAAAGACTAAAAACTTGTACTGGGAATCAGAATTGGCCACTGAAAGCGGGCTTTCTGCTGGACCCTGGACCATGCTTGGCACTGCCCTGCCCCCTGCTGGCCCAGGTGTGCATGGCCATCCAGGTTTTCTGAGTTCAGAGCTGAGACAAAGTGCACCTGGTCTGATCTTAAAAACCAGCAGTAAAGCCCATGGTCCAATAGTAAAGGTTTTATTTTATAGTATTTAAAAATGTATCAGTACATGATGTGGAGAGATGGAGAGGGGCTGTGTGCCTACAACTGGGGGACAGGGGACAGGCTTGCAGGGTGTACTGTTTGGTTGTTTGATGATGCATGGAGGGATTGTAACCATGGCGATGAAATGATATACAATAGGATGAATGTAAAGCTAATGCTCTCCCATGTAAACTATCACATAATTCACAATAAAACATTAAAAAAATGTATCAGTACAAATTGATGTGTAAGCCAGACTTGTTTACTTTTTGGGGTCTCAGACTGAGAATTTATCCAGGTAACCTGCATTGTTTGAGTGCTGGTGGGGGTGATGTGGTGGGTGTATCCCCTCACGGGGCCCAGAGTCAGGAAACAGTGTGAAATGCCTTCCGTGCACTGTGATGACGTGGGGTTGGGGAGCGCGCAGAGTCAGGAAGCTGTGTGAAGTGCCTTCTGTGATGGCGTGGGGTTGGGGGCACACAGAGACTTCCTAATGGAGGGTAGGACTAACTTGTTTGAGACACGCTTTCCTCAGGCCTCGATGTATGTGGACCCCTGAACCTGAGAACACAATGGGTTTGGAGTAAGAAGTTGGGTGACTCCCCCAGACAAACAGGAGGACTTCATTTAGGACACTCTGGGGGGCCATGGGAATGTCCATCAAGTCTGTCCAGCCCACCCCTCTCCTAGGTGACTCTAGTTCTAGTGCCTCCCTCACTGCCCCCTCTGGTCTGTACCAGGCTGTGTGTTACTCTCTGGGCATCTCAGAACTGGAGATTGGCTCTCCTGAGCTTTAAGCATTGAGTTATTTTCATGGAAATAAAAGAAAAGACTGGAAGGTCACCAGACAGGTGTTCGTAATAGTTTTGGGAAGATTCAGACTCTTCTTTGTGAATCAGGGTCAGAAAAGCTAGCTGTACCTCCCACCCCCCGTTTCCCCAGCAGGCTGAGCCCTGTGCCACCAGGGGTTTGCCTCCTGAGGTTCGAGGGAGACAGAACATGCCGGGCTGGGGCCACAGCAGAACCCTGAGCGATTTCCTCTAGCTTTCAGAGTGACACCAGGTTGGCAGGGCTGTCTTTTCACATTAAAACATCGCAAGAGTCGTAGAGGGCCCTAGAGCTACAAAAAAGGAGCCCTGGTGGCTCAGTGGGCTCAGCACCGGGCTGCTAACATGTAGGTCAGTGGTTCAACTCCACCAGCTATTCTGTGTGAGAGGAATCTGTCAAGTTGTATAGTCTTGGAGAAATAATGGAGCCCTTCTTCTCTGTCCTGTCAGGAGGCTGTAAGTCGGGATTGACTTGATGGAAGTGTTTTTTTGTTTTCTTTTTACAGTTACAATCAGTACCCTTTGATCTGCCACCCTCTATTTAATTGTCTACTCTGAGATCTGGTCTCTCCATTCTAAATAACGCCCAGTCTCTACTCTCTAGCTTCCCCTCCTGGTTTTTGAGCTCTGTCTTCAAGTCTGCCTGCTTATGAAGTCTTCCCCAGTTATCATGGAAAACTGAGTGCTAAACAATTGATTCAATTACTTTCTTTAGCATTAAAAAAAGAGTATGTTTGCACTCAAAGGAAATAATGGATGATTTACTTTTGTCTCAGTTAATCTAGCAGGCCGGGTGGAGAAAAAGAGAATAGCTTCCGGAAGACTATAATATATATACTAATCTCCCAAACTGGACGAATACATCACAGTAAAGGGAGAAAAGATAGAAGCCATCAAATATTTTATTTTACTTGGATACACAATCATGCTCATGGGAGCAGCAGTTAAGTAAACAAATGACGTATTACCTTGGGTAAATCTGCTGCAAAAGAGCTTTTGAACGTGTTAAAGAGCAAAGATGCCATTTCTACAACTCAGATGTACCTGACACAACCATGGCATTTTTCAGCTGTCTCACATGAAGGTGAACGCTTGCTGGGAATAAGGAAGACTGTAGAAGCATTGATGCATTTGAATTATGGTGTTGATGAAGAGTACTGAAAGTACCATGGACTGCCAGAAGAACAAACAAATCTGTTTTGGAAGAAATGCCGCTGGATTGCTCCTTAGAAGCAATGATGGACACATTTCATCCCTCATACATGATAGGAGAAGCAATGCACTGCTAACTGCAAGGTCGACAGTTCAAACCCACAAGCTGCTCCTTGGAAACCGTATCCAGGGTCGCTATGACTTGGAACCGATTCAACGGCACTTAACAACACCAGCTTTGGATAAGGGAGAGTGTCGCTTCCTAAAGATAATCACTGGATTGCAAACAACAAGGTCAGTGGTTTGAACCCACCAGCCTCTCTGTTGGAGAAAGATGGGACTTTCTGCTCCTGCAAAAGATTTAAAGCCTCGAAACCCCCTATACAGGGTCACTGTGAGTCGACACCCACCCTATGACACACAACAACAACGTGGGATGTTTTGTCAGGAGGGACCAGTCCATGAAGAAATCCCTTATGGTTGGTAGAGTTAACGCAAAAGTGGAAGATCCCCAAAGAGATGGACTTCAGCAATGGGCTGAAATGCGACAATGACTGTGAGGTGGGGCTGGACTGGACGGCATTTCACCTACTGTGCATGGGGTCACTGTGAGTCAGAACCAACTTGATGACACCCATCAACGGATCCAACACATCAAGAACACGTCTTTCTCACCGCTGCCCCTCGTTCTGCCTCTGGCCTTGCTTGCACACTCCATGCTGAAATCTTACCATTCTTGAATGAGTTTTCCAGTCCCTTCAGCCCCTTTTATAAACCACACGGACCTACCCTTTACAGAATTTCACAGGCTTTGACGCTTTAAGAAGAGCTGGTGGCACAGTGAATTCAGCACTGAAAGGTTGGTGATTTGAATTCATCATCAGCTCTGCTTAGGAAAGACGGGGCAGATTAGTGTTAAGTTGTTGTGAAGTGCCTTTGAGTTGGTTCTGACCCATAGCAACCCTGTATAGGGTTTCTGAGGAGCAATTGGTGATCTTGAACCGCCGACCTTGTGGTTCAAACTGACGCTACAGTCTGACACATTAGCTCACAGCGCCACACAGTAGTTGTTCAGTTACGTCAAGTCGGTTCTGACTCATAATGACTCTGCATAGAGTTTTCGAGGAGCAGCTGGTGAGTTTGAACTTCGGAACTTGAAGTTCAGCCAATCTTGTGGTTTAAACGGCCCTTGCAGTCCAGTGCATTATCCTATATCACCACACCAAGTTTGTTGTTGTTGTTAAGTGTTATTGAGTTGGTTCTGACCCATAGCAACCCTGTGTAGGGTTTCTGAGGAGTGGCTGCTGAGCTTAAGTGGACACCCTTGAAGATCAAACCTTGAAAATTCTCTGTCTTACTGCAAATCACAATGTTGGCAATTCAAACTCACTAGTTGCTCCTTGGAAACCCAAACAGGGCCACTGTGAGTTGGAACCGACTTGACAACACTTAGCAACAACCAAACAACAAGAGGGTAGCTGTGAGGTGGGACCAACCCAGTGACAATGGGCTTGGTTTGGGTTTTTTAAATCCCTTCCTTTTATTTGCCTATTGCCCAAATACTGCCTCTTTGTGCATTGGCATTTTCCATTGCAGTTTCTTTCTTTACTTTTTGATTGGCATACATCTTTTATGTTTCCACACATACTCCAAGTTATAGAGAAGGATCACATCTTCGATTTCTTGTGCATCTCTCAGCACCCAGCACAATGGAATGGGACACCCTGTGTCTACTGATGGATGTTTCCTTTCAAGACCAGCATGGAGTTCCAGGCCCTGGGATGCTCTCCACAGCCCGGAGGAGGGAGGCGGTGATGATAGCATAGCCGTGAAGGGACGCAGGGCACAGAGCAGAGACAGCCCATTAAATGTGGCATTTAAGTGACTGATTATGGATGAGGAAGTTGACATTTAGGACAATGGTAGGACTGATGATGGTGATTATGTGGCTGTTAACTCAGTCAACAAATTCTGAGTTAAGGCTTTTGAATCCTGTTGGGAAAAAGCCAGAGCTACAGAGAAGACTCCAGAGCTTCAGTCATTATTTATCCATGACTTGAAAGCCCAAAGTCCATTTTACTAACACACACACTCACACACACATACACACACACTTGTGTGCACAGTTGCACAAACACATCACCTCTCAGTATGACTGAGGGGAAACACCAGTCCTCCCACATTTCTGAGGCCTCTGTATTTCTCTGTCCACAGCTGTGCTCTTCCCCAGTATCAGCAGAGGGAAGAGCTGCACATCTGGGCTGGGGTCCCTTGGCCACCCGGGGAGCCCTCTGAGTATGGCAACAGCTGTGTTCATGGCAGAATTGGCCAGCACCACCAGTCATCATGGAAACATTGGACTGGGAACCATAAGGTCAGTGGTTCAAACCCACCAGCTACTTCTCAGAAACCCTATCCAGGGTTGCTATGAGTCAACTTGATGGCACTTAACAACAACAACAACAACCAGCCAGCACATGGCCACCAGCCCATCATGGTGACATTCTGCAAGAGATCACAGACGGCCACATGGAGGTCATAGGCCATGTTGGCCAGCAGCAGGAACTCAGCGCCCTTGAGGGCCAGGGAGAAGAAGAGTTGGAGCCCGCACCGGCTGAAGGAGATGGTCTTCCTTTCCTGGAGAAAGTGCGTCAGTATCTGGGGGACCCCACTGGTGGTGTACCCGATGTCCACGATGGAGAGGTGGCTCAGGAAGAAGTATGTGGGCAGGTGGAGATGCCTGTCCAGCCCGGTCAGGAGGACAATGAGCCCGTTGCCCAGCAGGGTCAGCAGGTAGGTGGCCCCAAAGAGGAAGAAGAGTCCAGCCTGAGCCTGCCAGTCCCTGGAGAGGCCCACGAGGACAAAGTCGATCACTCTCACGGGGCAGGCAGGATCCAGGGGCCAAATCAGAATCAAAAGTTCACAGTCTGGGACTGGAGAGATATACGTTTGTACATTTTCTTCACTAGTCTTTGAATTACTTGAGTTAGGGATCTTTTCAGATTTACCATCTTAGACAAAGATTCCCAGCAAATGTTTCCAAACAAGTATGTGCTGTTGGTGCTGAGGATTGCATGAATGAAAGAAGTTAGAAAACTGGTCTGGAGAATTGTCCCTGGATCCCAGCAGGGAGGAGACATGTCCCGGGACCCCCTCGACCCTCCTGCTCAGGGTGGAGCTGAATTTCCCTCCTTTCACTTCTGGAGAACTCAGGCTGGATCAACACCAGATAAAATGGCTTTCTTGCTTTGCAGCGCATGGATGAATCGAGATTAGTCCTCATAGTCACACACTGGATCTGGTATTTCCCAACTTCCTGAGGTTATGTTATTTCCTTGGCAAAATGCTGCCACTTGTTTGCATTTCAATAAGTGATTGATAAAAGATGAATGTGCGAATCAGTTACTTGCAATGACAACACTTGGAAACTGGCGGTGCCCACAGATGGCGTCAGTGAGGGGTGACTCAAGTCCTGGGCAAAGCCTTCTGTTACCGCAAATGCTCGCTGTCCCTTGGAACACCTCCGTACTCACTCTGCTTTAGTTCCATAAAAGGATTACAATGCCATTTGTTCCCTAGGACAAATGCACAGCTTGAAAAACACCCTTTGTTGCCTTTGAGGCCATGTTGACTCGTGGCGACCCCTTGTGTTGCAGAGCAGAACCATTCCACAGGGTTTTGTCCCCTGTTATCTTACGGAAGTAAGGAGCTCTGGTAGTGGTTACGAATCAGGCTGCAAACTGCAAGGTCAGCAGTTCGAAACTACTAGCTGTTGCGCGGGAGAAAGATGAGGCTTTCTGCTCCCGTAAAGATTTACAGCCTCGGAAACCCTGTACAGGGTCGCTATGAGTCAGAACCGACTTCATGGCACAGAACAACAACAATCTTATGGAAATAGATGACCAGAGCTTTCTTACGTGGTACTGCTGCCAACCTTTAGGCTAGTAGAATGCAAACCGTGTACCGAGACATTTTCCGAGTTGTGGTCTTGGTTTCGTTGTGTGTTACTAGTAGCAAGTCCCTGTAGTGCCCCGCCCCCATGCTGATTTTCCAATTTGCTGGGAGAAGGTAGTACCATTGGCTGTTATGAGAATGAGTAGAGATTACAAGGACACAGAGAAGAGTCTGGCTATGGTAAAGCCTGGGAGGATGCCCACCAGAGGAGGCTTGGGGGGAAGGACATGACTGCAGACAGCAGGGTTTCCAGGAACTTCCCACGGTACCTGTGGTGGACACTAGAGCACATTACAGTCTCAGAGGTGGACCCAGAGGTCAGTAGACAGAACTTCCCACGGTACCTGTGGTGGACACTAGAGCACATTACAATCTCAGAGGTGGACTCAGAGGCCAGTAGACAGAACTTCCCACGGTATCTGTGGTGGACACTAGAGCACATTACAGTCTCAGAGGTGGACTCAGAGGTCAGTAGACAGAACTTGTGATGCTTCCCAGGGAATGGCAGCATGAAGTTGAGGTCAGAGAGGCCACTTTGGAACCAATCTTTAACTTGACTTCATTTTTAAATTAAAAGCAGACATTTATTGGCTGAGGTAACTGTGAGGTCCTCAGGTAGGTCTTGCTTCAGACATGGCTGTTTCCAGGGCCGTAGTCTTCCTCCTGCTTCATCCACTCATTAGCTTTATTTTTGAAGGCTGTAGACTAGTTTTTGAAGAGGAATGTGTTTTGAGGTAAACGTTTGAAGAGGGAAGATCTTTAGAAATCATTTGCACTAAACTCCTCACTCTACATTTGAAGATCATTTAAATGAGCTACTTTGTGATCAGCTGGGAAATGCATCCTGGGTATCTTGTCTTTTGTGTTTTGGGTGTCCCCTTAGTCATAGTTCTTAAACCTGGTCCAAAGTAGATGATGGTTTAGAATATCCTATGTGGGTTAATACGCCAGACTGCAAAGCCATTTCAACTGCAAGGTCGGCGGTTCAAGCTCACCAGCTGCTCCTTGGAAACCCTGTATGAGGTCACTATGAGTCGGAATCAACTCGACAGCAATTAAACAACAACATACCCAGGTAAGAATGAATGAGTTTACATGAGACATTGTGTGAAAAGCACTTGATAAATGTCAGAGCATTTTCTAAGTGAAAAGGATTTGTACTGAGGAAATGAGAACATAAGATCAAATGATATAGAAATGAAACCAATTCCACTCAAGTCTCTGGTTTGGAGTCGGGCTTGGGGTGAACAGGGCTGGAGGGAGTGTGGAGGGGCTGGTTCTTGTCCTCTGCTCTGGCTCTGCAGGCCTTTGGGAAGAAGAGCTAGACCCCACACTGAGCGAGGGACATTATCTTGTTCCTCTTTTCTGTCCTCCTGAGACTAGAAGGTGTCACTGTAGAAATCAATAAGAATAGGAACTGGCTTTGATGCTATCCACAGGCTGTGTCTCTAAACCCTGCACCTGGGGCCTGCTGGATTCCCATGGAGCTGCAGAGCATTGGTCCCTACATGTGATGCTCCTGAGGTGGGAGCAGCAGCTGAAACTCAGATCACTGAAGGTAATGAAATGCAGAATGAGACGAACATAATGGAAGGAACATCATTTCAATGGTGGTATTTTGCAAATGAGGAAACTGAGACTCAGAGGGCGGAAGAGTCCTTCTGGCAGTTAGAGTAGAGCCGGAGGGGACTGGAATCTGGGGAGCACTGCCGTACATCCTTCCTGCTACATCACACTGGGAGTGAGCAGCGTATTAGAAGAGTTCCTCAGAGCAGAGCCTTCACACATTAAAGCACAGGACAGTTGAGATAGATGGGTGGGGAGGATCGTGAGGGAGATTTAGGGTTTGGAGTGATGATCTGGAGGGACTAGTTGGAGGTTTTGGATTGCTACAAGGTAGCAAGACGGAAGAGTATTTGGTAAAGGCCAGTAGACGATGTCCATAAACCAGTCAGCTCACCTCTTTCAGTTTTGTCTGTAAAAGGGAACTATCTACCCGTAGTTTTAGTGAGAATATGCAGCCCACCCATCTGGACTCTACTTTCTCTGCAGTCAGCAGGTGTTGGTGGTGTTAAGTGCCGTTGAGTTGGTTCCTTATTATAGAGACCCTGAGCTAGGGTTTCTGAGGAGCACCTAGTGGGTTTGAACCACCAATCTTGTGGTTCAAATCCAGTGCTTATCCTATACAGTGCCACATCAGGAGGTATTTTTACATATATAATAAGATTCACTACAGTAGTCAGAAAAGCAGTATTATATATGCTTTCCTTTATATCCTAGAACACATGAAGATGGTTCATTAAAGCTTATTTAAAAGTACTTATTTGCTAACTTCATTATTCCTAGGTCCGATTGTTGACTGATTTGGTTCAGGTTATAAGTTGTATTTTTCTGTTTCTTCATATGTCTAGTAATTTTTGATTGGATGTTGGGAAGTGTCCAACATTAAAGTGCTCTTTAAACACTTTAAACCGTACTTTAAAAAGGCAAGGATCAAAAGATCTTCCCAAATTCTAAAGACTCAACTATTTTTTAAATTGATCTTTTGGGTGTATAGCTCTATGTGATTCACAAAAATTATTTTGATTGAGCTAATATCACAATATAGCTCAGAATGTTAATAAAATATTATCAACATTTAATGTACACATCAAACTGAATCCATTACCTAACTATTTTGTGAGACATAAATAAACAAAACTAAATCCATGGCCACTAAGTTGATTCCAACTCATAACAACCCTGTATAGGGTTTCCAAGGCTCAATACCTTTACAAAAGCAGGCTTCCTCTTTCTCTACAGGGAAGATAGTGGGTTTGAACTGCAAACTGTGTGGTTAGCAGTCCAATACTTATCCTATAGGTAACCACAGCTCCAATGTAAAGACACGTTGTTGTTGTTAAGTGCCATCAAGTCGGTTCTGATCCATAGCGACCTGTATATGGTTCCCAAGGAGCAGCTGATGAGCTTGAACCACCGACCTTACGGTTCAAGCCAACTTTGTAGTCCAGAGCATTAATACACAGTGCCACACCAGGACTCTGTTAAGACATAGGGTATTTAAATTTTTTCTATTTTTAAATTCCTCTAAGGACATATGTTTTTATGAAATACTGTTGTCCACATTTTTATTGTTAGGTGCCATCAAGCCAATTCCACCTCATAACAACCTCATATAGACTTTCTAAGGAATGACTGGTGGGTTTGAATGCCAACCTTAGAGTTTGTAGTCTGGTGTTTATCCTACAATGCCACACCAGGACGCTAGTATTACTCATGGTTTATAGTTAGTTTGATGTTGAAATCTTAGATACCCAAACTTTAGTGACAATATCTTTTTCTAAAAAAATAAAAAGAAAAATTATTAGCTTTACAGAGGTTCACTTTATGATTTGGTTTATAGGAATTCACTATGGGAGAAAACACTAGAACAATTTACTAAACATCTTGGAGTGAATTTGCTTTGAGGAAGCTTTTTTAAAAAATTGTGGTAAAAATACTTATAAGAAAACATTTGCCATTTCAACATTTCTCATATGTTCAATTCAGGGAAATTGAGTAGGCTCCCCATGTTGGACAGCCCTCACCAGTCTTTGCCCCTAACTTTTCTGTTACCTTTCACATAAACTCAGTGTTCCCCAAGTTATAACTTCCCTCCCACCCATAGTAACCTCTCACCAACTTTGGTGGTCTTTATGCATTTGCCTGTTCTAGGTGTTTTATGTAAGTGACATCATGTCGTATTTGTCCTTTCATGTGTGACTTACTTCACTCAGCATCGTGTTTTCAGGGTTCATCCACGTTGTGACATGTATCAGAACTTCATTTCTCATGATGTCTGAATTCTATTCCATTGTACGGACAGCTCACATTCTGCTTCTTCATTCATCTTCTGAGCTATATTTAGTTTGTCTCGACTTTTTAGCTGTTGTGAATAGTGCTACAGTGAACATTGGTGCACATCAGAAATGCTCTCATCCAAGTTGAGAGATAAGTATTTATGAATTTTATGTAAATGATGAAAACTTTTCTATTTCAAATCTGTGTTGGAACAAGTACATCCAGAATGCTCCCTGGAATCCAAAATGGTGAGACTTTGTCTCTCATACTTCAGACATATTGTCAGGAGGGACCAGTTCCTGGAGAAGGACATCATGTTTGATAAAATGGAGGGTCAGCGAAGGAAAGGGATACCTCCAATGAGATGGATTGGCACAGTGGCAGCATCAATGGGCTCCAGCTTAACAATGATTGTGAGGATGACGTAGGACTGGGCAGTGTTTTGCTCTGTTGTGTATAAGGTTGCTATGTGTTGGAATCGACTCGATGATCCCTAACAACAACAACATTAAAGTGTTTATTTTACAAGATGGTGACGTAGGTAGACAGAGGTTTAAAATTCATGGGGAACAGAGCCCAAGGACGACATCTACACCCAAGACTGTGGGTTGACTCAATGGCGGCTCCAATCCTCGGGAACCTGTCCTTCTTTATTGACGTGATATTTATAGCCCCTTCTGGGTTGGACCCTAGAAGACAACCTGGGCAATATTCCTGAGAGGAAACTATTTATTCTCCAATGTTAGAAACATTTCTCTTCAATTTGTCATTCCCAGCATAGCAAACCATGTGATTGTCAGATTCAAAAGGGCCAATACCAGTCCACTTCAGCTCACTGACACCAAGGATTTCTATGTTTATACATTCCGTTTCATTTTTGACAATTTCTAACTTTCCTGGATTTATTCTTCATACATTCCACGTTCTGATTATTAATTTTGAGTTCTTTGAGGACTAAGGTGTGCCTGACACAAACCATGGTATTTTCAATAACCTCATATGCATGTGAAAGCTGGACAGTGAATAAGGAAGACTGTATAAAAATTGATGCCTTTGAGTTGTGATGTTGGAGGAGAATATTGAAAGTGCCATGGACTGCCAAAAGAACCAATAGATCTGCGTTGGAAGAAGTGCAGCCAGAGTGCTCCTTAGAGGCCAAGATGGCCAAACTTCGTCTCTCATACTTTGGACATATTGTCAGGAGGGACCAGTCACTGGAGAAGGATATCATGTTTGGTAAAGTGGAAGGTCAGAGAAAAAGAGGAAGACCCCCAGCGATATGGATTGGCTAAGTGGCAGCAGTGATGGACTCAAGCGTGGCAAAGATTGTGAAGTTGGCCCAGGATTGGACAGTGTTTCGTTCTGTTGTGCACAAGGTCACTATGAGTCAGTACTCACTCGATGGCACCTAACAACAACAACAACAACATGTTAGAAACATTCTACCTAAAATACACTTTAATTTCTTGTTCAAAAGATTGAAAGTCTGGATTTCTCAATCCATGAAAAATCCACGAATGAGTGCTTTTGACTCTGCTTATTATCCTATGACAAAATTAATTTAAAACGTTGTTGTTGTTAGGTGCCGTTAAGTCAGTACAGACTCATAGTGACCCTATACACGAAAGAACGAAACACTGTCTGGTCCTGCGCCCTCCTCATCATTCTTACGTCTGAGCCCACGGCCGCTGTCCCTCTGTTAATCCATATAGTTTGGGGCCTGCCTCTCTCTTGTTGACCCTCCACTTTACCAAGCATGGTGTCCTTCATCAGGGACTGGTCCTGTCCTGATAACGTCTGAAGTATGAAAGATGAAGTCTCACCATTCTGCCTTCTAAGGAGCATTCTGATTGTACTTTTTCCAACATAGACTTGTTTGTTCTCTGGCAGTCTATGGTACTTGCGATGTTTTTCTCCAGCACCATAATCTGAATACATCGATTATTCTATGATCTTCCTTAGTCATTGTCCAACTTTCACTTGCACATGAGGTGATTGAAAATACCATGATTTAGGTGAGGTGCACCTTAGTCCCCTGATAACTGCTCTTGAACACTTTCAAGAGGTCTTGTGCAGCAGATTTGCCTAATGCAATGTATTGCCCTCTGCTTAACTGCGTGTCAATTTGTTAACATGAAGTCATTCCTGCCTGAAGCTTGAGTTCAAGATTCAGCTTTGAACTGTGTGTTATGAACTCAGTAAGGAGACTGTTTCTTGATACTTTTGTTGAATCGACTCTATGACACTGCCTCAAAAATCAGTCTACTCAGGATGCATCAACCAATTTTGTGGTGGGGATACATTCAGAAATATTAAGACCTCTCCCATTTTTTCCACCTGCAACTTAATGAGTTGTTGTCTTTTTGGGTCAGATAGATATAGGTAGTACTTCAGGAGTTCTGGTGTGGTGTTGCAATGTAAGCACTGCACAGCTAACTGCAAGGTTGGTGGTTCAAACCCACCAGCTGTTCCTTCAGAGAAAGAGGAGACTTTCTGATCCTGTTAAGTTTTATAGCCTCAGAAACCCTATAGAGGGTCACTATGAGTCAGAATTGACTTGAAGGCAATTGGATTCGATTTGGATTTCTCTACTACTGTATAGAGAATCAGGATCCCTGGAAGTGTAAAGGGTTACATGTTGGGCTGCTAACTGCAAGGTTAGTAGTTCGAATCCAGTAGCTGATCCTCAGGAGAAAGATGAGGATTTCTGCTACCATAGGATTTACAGGGTCCCTCTGAGTCTGAACCAACTCCAAGGCACACAACAGTACCAGCCATATAGAATAGAAATGTGAGTATTATTTTACCTACAAAAGGGATGGTTTCATTATGTTTAATGTGTTAGTAGATTTTATTCTTACTAAATCGCCATTTAAAGGAGAAGGATTATAATGCAATTAGTATAAAATCAAGGTCATTGATTTTGGTTGACATCACTCAATTTTTAATTGGTTTTATACAAAAATAAAAACAAAACACCATACAGCAAGTTGACTCAGTGATTTTGGTGAACATTTTGCAGTCAGACAGTGTGTAGAATGTATGCTTTGATATTACATGGACTCCTGGTGAGGCGCCGTAGGATCAGCACTGGACGGCTAACCAAAAGGTCGGTGGTTCAAACCTACCAACAGCTCCTTGGAAACTCTATAAAGGGTCGCTATAATTGGGACCTACTTGAGGGCGCTTCACAACAACAATGAAATTATATTGCTCAAAAGTAGATGTTCTAGGAGGAATAAAGTAAATATGTTGGTGGTAAGTGTTGATGAGTTGGTTCCAATTCATAGAGACCCTGCATAGAATTTCCAAGGAGCAGCTGGTGGGTTTGAACGTTTAGGTTAGCAGCCCAGTGTGTATCCTATAAAAGCAAATACGTAAAATTATAAAATTTATCCACCCTCACCATTGAAGGAGGAAAATTTTTGTTCCGGAGCTCTCTTTGCTGTACAAAACACAGACACTGGACAAAAGTGGGGCAAAATCTCAAACCTGGAGGTGTTGGTTGGGGGAGCAGACTGCTAGAGGAAGTGGAGGAAGGAAGAATGACGTGGTAATTTGGGGAGAGAAATGAATAGTTAGAGAAGGGTCCAATATGAGGATTAAACCGTTTTGCTATTAAACCATTTGAAAATCTTAAAAACTGTTCCATTCCCTTCTCCCCAGTCCTTCAGCATTTTCTCAACAGATGGAGTACAAGTTTGAATCTTTCTCAGGTTATGTTTTTCCATTTTGTGAGCAAGATAAACCAGAGATGAGTAATGTTTAGATACAATCTGCTTTATTGTGATTTCTTAGTCTTTAAACTAAATACAATTATCACCAGTTGGCTTGATGGGGTAGGATGCTCAGATCTCCAGCTTTTATTTGTGGGTTAGAACAACAGATAATTATTTCTCTGGAGAATGTTGATTCTTTACTGCGCTCCCCTCTGACCACACAGAGCCTGACCTTTACTTAGTTAGGCTTGGTGCTGATGGCTGCCGGGTTCAGGGTTCAGTCAAACCTGATTGTCGCAGAAAGCTGTCTATTCGAGGCCCGAGCCTTGGACTGCTGGCTGGCCATTCGCCCTACTGCAAGCTTGAAGGGTAAATACGCCCAGCCCAGTGGTGACATCAGTGTCTGCGTGTGGGCCCACCTGGTTCATCGGACTGCACCCCTGTGTGAATCTCTTCCCTCCTGTGCTGGGTGGGCCAAGAGTCAGTCACGTGGGTGATCTTTGTCTCGGGTTTAAGGCTGTTTGCTCCCATGGGTCCAGTGGATTTTGTAATTTCACAGCTTTTTTTGGTCTTTTTTTTTTTTTTTCTCACTGACAGCGGGAAAGCTTAGATATAGTTGCAGATTTTAGCAGGGAACAGATTTTCCTGGAGTGAATGTTGTGCACACCCTGACTTTGTACTCTTTCCTCATTGTGATACGCCAGCCTTTTATTTTTCTCATTTATTTTAAGCTTCTGTGTGGTGGTATCGTTCCAAATTGTTTTACTTCCATGTAAGTCAAAAATTGAATCCAGAGGGAAAACCCCCTCTTTTTTCCACTACCCATAAAGAGGGTGGAGTCCTTGTGGTGTAGTGAGCTAATATGCTGGACTGCAAAGTCGGTTTGAACCACACGGTCAGCTCCTTGGAAACCCTATACAGGGTTGCTATGGGTCAGAACCAACTGGACAGCACTTAACAACAACAACAACAAAGAGGGTAGTGGATTGGCTCCCTAAGATAAGCATATGACTGAAACCCACCAGTTGGCGGGGAGCTGGAGAGAGCTGAGCATCCTGCTCCTGCAGAGATGCAATCCTCAAGAATACGTCACAGTGTGATGTCAAGTCTCCCGGATACACGTGCATATACTCACACTTACCACACACCGCATACATGCTCACCAAATCATGCACACACTCACAGGTACACACATTCACATAATGCACACATTCACACACTTGCACACACACATTCAAACTAAAATTCAGACACATATCTTCATTCACACACTCACACATCCACACGTGCACATTTGCACATACCATGCACACTCACATTCATGTATGCACACTCTCTCACACACACAAAGGTACACACACCCAGATACACTCTCATGCTCACACTCATGTACACACACAAACTCACACATGCATGCACACACACACCTACATGTGCACACTCACATGTGCACACTCATGCACACACGTGTACACTCATGCACACACTCACATACATTCACACCCACACCCACAGGTGCACACTCACATGCACTTCCACACACCCGGGCACACTCACACGCTGGCACTCGTGCCCCGGCCGTCACCACAACCGTTCTCTAACGCCCGAGCCGGGGGTTCCTGCCGAGGAGCCGGCTCAGCGCTGCCTTCATGTCCTGGTTGCGTAGACTGTAGATGAGTGGGTTCAGGAGCGGCGTCACCACGGCGTAAAAGAGCACCACCATCTTGTCCTGCTCCGCCGAGGCAGCCGAGTGGGGCTGCAGGTAGGTGAAGAGGGCCATCCCGTAGGACATAGAGACCACGGCCAGGTGGGAGGCACAGGTCCCAAAGGCCTTGCGGCGTCCCTGGCTGGAGCGGATACGCAGGATGGCGGCTGCAATGTGGGTGTAAGAGAGGGACACCAGGCAGCAGGGCACCAGCAGCACCACGATGCTGGAGACCACGATGACCAGCTGGTTGAGGGTGGTGTCCACACAGGCCAGGCGGACCAGCGCCAGCGTCTCACAGGCCACGTGATTGAGCACGTTGCGCCCGCAGGTGGGCAGGCTCATGGTGATGGCTGTCTCCACGGCCGAATTCGCCAGGCCTACCAGCCAGCACACGGCCACCAGCACCACGCAGAGCCTCAGGCTCATCACTGTAATATACCACAGAGGATCACAGATGGCCACGTAGCGGTCATAGGCCATGGCGGCCAGCAGCAGGTACTCAGTACCCCCGAGGGCCAGGGAGAAGAAGAGCTGGAGCCCACACCGTCTGAAGGAGATGGTCTTCCTTTCTTGGAGAAAGTGCACCAGCATCTGGGGGACCCCACTGGTGGTGTACCCGATGTCCACGATGGAGAGGTGGCTCAGGAAGAAGTACATGGGCAGGTGGAGACGCCTGTCCAGCCCGGTCAGGAGGACAATGAGCCCGTTGCCCAGCAGGGTCAGCAGGTAGGTGGCCCCAAAGAGGATGAAGAGTCCAGCCTGAGCCTGCTGGTCCCTGGAGAGGCCCACGAGGACAAAGTCACTCACCCAAGTCAGGTTGTCCCTCCTCATGGGACACGTAGGCCAGGCTGTGGAGAGGTGGGGAGTCAAATGAATCCACCAAAGCCCACCATGGTGGGCAGGAGGTAGAGCTGGAGTTGGGTCACTGACCCCAAGCTCCTTTGCCTAGCTGGCCTGGGGAGAGGCTGGTGAGAGACATTGGTTGGGATACTTCAGTGTTTCACACTCAACTATGAGATTTCAAAGATGAAGTCCTGTCTTGGTCATCTTTTGATACTTAGGACTGATTCCCAATAGAATGAGACATTCACGCTTTAGTGGTAGAATTTTCTCACCTTGCAGGGTTGATTTCTGGCCAGTGCACCTTCACGTATGGCCACCTGTCAGTGGAGGCTTGAATGGGTGTGAGGCAAACATCCCAACTGAGAGGTACTAGGAAGAAAAGTCTGGTGATCTAGTGCCAAAAAAAATCCGCCAGTGAAAACCATTTGGAGCACAATAGTTCACTCCGCAACCCGTCACCGGCTGGTGCAGGGCCAGGCAGGGTTTTGTTCCAATGTGTGCGTGGTCTCTGAGGGGTGGGGGCTGACACAGCTAGCGACAATTGCCCTTCTCCTCTAGGAGGTGACCTTCAAGGAGTGAGAACAACAGAGAAGGGAAGCAAGAGAAAATGATGAGAGGGAGCAAACAAAAGTGGAAGAAAAGCTAAGGGAAGGAGAGAAAGAAACAGGTCAGAGGGGACAGCGGTAGATCAAGTACTGATCAGACACTTGAGAACATGTGAGGGGCTCTGGGGTCCTGGGTCCCCTTCCTGAAAGGATGACTCAGCTGCTGCTCACACTGCAGGTGGTTTCGGGTGAGGTCCCTTTGACCTCATTTCCTCCACCAGTCAGGAGAAAGTTAAATTCGCCCATTCCATGCTGGGAATTGGGCGGGACCTGGGGAGCTGTCTGAACAAGAAAGAGTTGAATGGGTGTCCTCCTTCCTGGTTTCTTCCCATTTAACCAGGGACAGAGATTAAATTAATAATGACAGAAAATTAATTAAGTGTGATTGTGCTAAGTGCGCTGAAGGAGAGGAACAAGGTCAGTGCGTGGCTAATTAAATTTGGCACTTTGTAATTACATTACCACTGGAGTTATGCCCTCCTCCTCAATAACACGCATTTTGGAGAGTCAGCTGCAGACATTTGTTGAAACATCTAAATGAATGGTTAACAGAATGATGCCGTGAATGCCACTGGAAGCCAGCGACACCTCAGGTGACCCTGGAGTCTGAAGGGACTCAGCTCCGCCACTTCCCGGACAGAATGATCTCTTTTCTCAGCTGAAGTTGTCCTGGGTCAGCCCCCGCCCGCCCGACGTGCCATCCAGTCTTCTGTACAAAGAGAAGTACATGCAGCCCACCTGCTGCCAAGGGGTCGAGATTCAGACTCATTACAACCCTGCAGGAGAGAGAACAGCTCCACAGGGTTTCCGAGACTCCAAGTCTTTACGGGAGCAGACAGGCTCATCTCTTTTCCTGTGGAGTGGCTGGTGGGCTCAAACTACCAACCTTTTGGTTCATGGTCCTGCATTTAACCCGTGTCACCACCACGGCTCCTTTAAGATTCCGTCAGTTTTTCTTAATCAAGACATAATCTCTAAAAATACCTCCAGTTCTAAAAATACTTGGCTAGTGATTTCACTCATTCGCTTATTTACAACATCTATGTGTACATTTATACTTCAGAGGGGCCAGTCCCTGGAGAAGGACATCCTGCTTGGTAAAGTGGACGGTCAGCAACGAAGAGGAAGACCCCAGCGAGGCAGACTGGCACAGTGGCAGCAGCAACGGGCTCAAGCTTCACCGCAATCGTGAGATTGGCACAGGACAGGGCAGTGTTTCTTGACGATACCTAACAACAACAATTAGGGTTCTGTTTTTAAAAAAGATCCAGCGCTTGGTTCTAACTCATTAAAGATTCATTTCAGATTCAACATCGTGAGTGTGGGGGAGCATTTCAGCCTTTTTTTGCATGTATTTTCAAGAAAAAGGGTTGGGGGAAAACCCTACACAAAGATTAAAGAATTCATCATTCTAATATTAGAAATGAAGACTGTTGACATCTATTCAAAATGTGGATGGCAGTATCAATATATATAGAAGCCAAATGTTTCTTCATCTTTTGAAAATCTATTTTATTTTTTCCCCAAGATAGTCTGGAAAGCATTACCAATCCTTACCTTGGTAACATTGGACTTTGAAAACACAACAGCGTATATCTATGCATGTATCAGGGACCATGCTAATTATAGAAACCCTGCTGAAGTAGGGTGAAGAACTAGGGTGGGGCCCACCTGTGTCCTGGGGGCTCCCATGTTCTGCCCATGTACTGTGTGAGCTCAGTACAGCAGGGTGGTGATGTGAGGCGGAGCCAACTCTGTGGAGCTTAACAACAGTGTTAGACCACCAACTGGTGTTATTCATAGGTAGTCTGTTTCTTAGTGTTTGGGGATAATTCGAGAATTTCATTCCATTTCACTCATGAGTTCTTCCTGAGCACTGGTATCAGCTGGCCCAGGAGTGGGGTTGGGGGGATGGATGGTGAAGAGGAGCAGGAAGAGGGTGAGGATGAGTCATGGTGACCTCACAGAGGAGCTTCAGAGGAAGCTGGGGCACCCAGACCAATCACTGGACAAACCATGCCCAACTGTGTAAATAGCCAGCGAGACTTGTACCAACACAGCAGAAGCCAAGAAATCACCCACGCATTTGCTTCTTGGAAAAGGAGATGGGGTTGAAATATACTTATGTTGGTAGTGAGGAGACCAGACCTGGTTTCCATCTGCCTGTATCAACACGTCATCTAAGCATCGCTGGGTGTCTCGTTAAACTTTTGAGATGCAGTAATCTTCATCTGCAGAATGAGCAAACTAGATTAGGTAAGCACCAGGTTTCCTTCCAGCTCTAGAGAAGGAATCCTATTGCCATAATTGAATATACATAAACTTTAGTTTTAAATGACGGTGGTGATATGCCATGGGGTTGGTTCCGACTCTTAGCATCCCTGCACAGCGTTTCTGAGGCTGTAAATCTTTGCAAGAGCAGAAAGCCTCATTGTTCTCCTGTGGAGCATCTGGTAGATTTGAACTACTGACCTTGCAGTTAGCAGGCCAATGTGTAAGTAACTCAATATGCTAGCAGCACTCCTTTAAAATGACAGAAAAAAGAAAAAAAAAATTATTTGGATTTTAACCACTCTAAGCAAGCCCAGGCTGTAGGCAATAAGATAGACTATATCAGGGGGGTTCATCCTCAAAGACTTCACATCACACATTGCAACAGCTTGGGAACTGCCAAGGAGTGGGGCCATGGTGGGTTGCAAACCCCAGACTAGGGAATGAGACAAGGGGTCACATCCAAAGAAATGGGGGGACCTCGTGGGTCAAAACTGAGAGACTTGCAGCCAGCCTTCTGATTAGGGAGCCTCCTACAAAGACTGTTCCAGGGAACTCCTCAAATGGGATGAGTCACACACTTTGTACCCACCAGATTAGGAAGCAAACGTTTCTCATCTACAGGCTTTATGACTTCTTGCTAGCTGAAGACAGTCACTATCCCTTTTTTCAGGAAAAGACAGGGTCTGTATCTATCTATAAGGAACCCTGCTGGTGCAGTGGTTAAGTGGTCGGCTGCTAACCAAAAGGTGGGTGGTTTGAGCTCACCAGTTGCTTTGCAGGAGAGTGCTAAGGCAGTTTGCTTCTATGAAGAATGTTGTTGTTGCTAAGGGCCGTCAAGTTGCTTCCGACTCATAGTGACTCAGTATAGGGTTTCTGACAAGGGCTGGTGGGTTTGAACCACTAACCTTGAGCTTAGCAGCCCAGTGCTTCTCCTACAGTGCCACATCAGGGCTCCATAAAGATGTTGTTGCTATTAGTAAGTGTTGTTGAGTCAGTTCTGACCCTACATAGGGTTTCCGAGGAGTGGCTGGTGGGTTTGAACCGCTGATCTTGTGGTTATCAGTCCAGTGCTTATATGACAGCACCACACTAGGACTACAGCCCAGAAAATGCTATGAAGACAGTTTCACTCTGTTCTGTAGGGTAGCTGGAGTCCTGGTGTGGCGCTGTGGGCTAACACGCTGGACTACAAAATCAAAATGCTAGACTGCAACCTTAAATGGCAAGGTTGGCGGTTCAAGCTCACCAGCCGCTCCTCAGAAACCCTATACAGGCTCACTATGGGTCAAAACTTACTCGATGGCACTTAATAACAACACAGCAAAGCTAGGAACCAGAATAGATTTTGATGTGTAACTATGGCTCTTGTTTTAAACCCAACCCTTTTGTATTCCTTCTTCTGATCTTCAACAGAGTGCAAATTCCTTGAGGCCAAGAACTTTAGAGCCCTCTGCCTTTTACCCCCCACTCTTAGTTCCTTGCAGGAATGTCTGCATACACTGAACACTTCAGCTGGTACTGCCGTCCTGGCAACTAGTCCCACTAAAGACTCTACTGAAGGGCTCATCAGCAATGCAGCTTCTAGATCCTCAGAGGAAGCTACGTTTCCCCCAATACACTGTGCCATGGAGGATCCCAGGACAGTCCCAGCTGCTCCCTAGGATCTGGGCTCCATCAGATCAGACCTTTACTGTGGGGGCTCTTCAGGCTGAGTGCTCACCTCACACACAGGACTCACTGTGAGGAGGTGGGGCCACATCTCTCAGGAAGTCTTTGGAGACGTTGAGAAGTTGTCCATCCTCTTCCTGGTGATGGAGATTTTACTTTGTCAATCTTGGTTGATAACCTTTCAGAACAACAGGATTCCCCAGAGGGCAATTACCTGCTCTTGGTTTGTATTTTTACTTATTCTTCTCTCAGCTACTTCTCTGCAACCTCAGCTGGGCCCCCTTCTAAGTTCCCTATGGAGCAAACATTCTGAAAATATTTTTGTCTCAACTTTTAATTGTCCTTGTTCCTAGGCTAATGAGC
Source organism: Chrysochloris asiatica (assembly GCF_000296735.1). Taxonomy (NCBI): domain Eukaryota; kingdom Metazoa; phylum Chordata; class Mammalia; order Afrosoricida; family Chrysochloridae; genus Chrysochloris; species Chrysochloris asiatica. The sequence goes on from NW_006408559.1 coordinate 16,426,432, forward strand.
TCTTCCCTGGTCCTTTTGTGTCTTTTCCTGCCTATAAGGGATACAGCACTGCTGTCATGGCCAAGGTGATAGCTACTAAAACTCACTGATGTTGGGTCAATTCCAACTCACAGTGACCCTATGAGCTCTGTGGGGTTTCTGAAACCGTTAATCAGTTAACAGACAACTTCATCTTTTTTCCCATGGAGTGGGCTGGAAGGTTTTAACCACCCACCTTTCAGTTAGCAGTCTGAAGTTTCACCCACTGTGCTCCAGGGCTCCTTTATGGCTGCTGGAGGAAGGACTGTTTACTCTTTGGTCTGCTGGGAAGGAAATGAGAGCAGTTGAAAAGGGGAACTAGTCCAGTGGTTTCGGAGTCAACTCCAACTCCTGCGGAGCCCACATGTTTCAGAGTAGAATTGTGCTTTGCCGGGTTTTTCAGTGGCTGAGTTTACAGAGGTAGATGACCCCTTTCTTTCAAGATGACTCTGAGTGAACTTGAATTGCAAACTTGTTGGTTAGCAGTCGAGTGTTTTGTTTTGTTGTTTTTAAGTTTTTATTGTGAATTGAGTGATAGTTTACATGGGAGAACATCAGCTTTACATTCATCCTATTGTATTTCGTTTTATTGCAATTATTACAATCCCCTCCATGCATCATCATTCAACAGCATTTGCTTCCATTCCCTTTATGTTTGGTTTTTTTTTTTTTTTTTTTGGGATGTCCACCGAAGCACTCAGGAATATATAACCATTCAAACAACCGAAGGGCACACCCTGCAAGCCTGCCCTCCAACCACCAGCACACAGCCCCTCTCCCTCCCTGAGTTCAGAGTCCCCAGCCACTCCATCTCTGCGGTCGTCTCTGCCTCCATCTCTGGCATTGAGCAGTCAAATGTTTTAACTTCTTGCTTCATTTAGGGACTTCTGAGAAGGAGAAAAGGAACTGAAAACTTAGAGCATAGGCTCTTTCTTCTGAGAAGATGAAAGCATGCCTCCCCGTCCCACACTTTTAGTTTTAGTGATGAGGGTGGTAAATGAACACCACACAGGGGAACCTTCACTCTCATGGCCCGGAAGCCACTGAGAAGTTTCAGAATTAACTGTCACTAAAACCCCTCCACCGACTTTTTGGTGGTCCCTTGTTTCATTTCTGTTGGTCTTTTCACACCACAGGAAACTTTTCCAGCCTTGACCAAGTTGGAGCTCCCAGTTCTTAGTCCTCTTCCACAAAGTTCGAATCACTTCCCTGAAAGTGTTAGAAGAAACAGAGAAAACAATGAGACAGAACAGGGTTTTATCCCCACTATTCAGGAAGTATGGCCTACACCAAGCTATGGTCATAGAAGATGGCTCTTTGGTAAAATGGGAAGAAAAATCAGTGAGAACTCAGTAGTGTTTATCCATAGTAATGGGTCAGTGTTAGCAAGATAAAGGTCTAATTATCTGGAAGATTTATCTCTCTAAGGCTGGTCCAGAGAAGGAAGGTTTTTTCCACCCTGAAAAGAATGGGACTTTGGTCAGGTCACTTAATCTCCCTGGGTCTCAGGTGCTTGGAACAAAGAGGTTGGATTACACCTTTGAAGATCCTGGAGCTCTTGATGTTTGTGTTTTCCAGCACTACTCTCATACTATATACTGAGGTCTGGTTCTGGAGTCAGGCCATCATGGGGTTCAAACTGTGGGCTTGAAGAGGTAGGAGCAATTCTCTCCTTTGAGCCTCGTTACACATCAGGAGTGTCAGTGACAGAGTCAGTGTTGCTCATGCGTTGTTCGGACCTCCTGTTCTTGGTGATAATTCATTTCCTGCACTATCTGTACAGCTCCAGGGCTGCTGCTTGCCTGGGTCTTTCCTATCAACCCTTCAGAGCTTCCTTCCCACCCCGCCCCCTACTCATCCACTTTCCAGTTTGCTCCTGCCTCACTCTAGTATCTCTCTGCCACAAGACTTCCCGTCACTATGAACAGCTTACTCTTGAGGAATGGCCATATCCTCTTCTCAGTCTCTTTGCCATTGGTTCTTTCCATTTGGTTAACTTTTCCCAGTCTCCCTCCCCCAACGACATGTCACGAGGCACCTTCTGAGAAACATGTCATTGATCCAAAGACCACCATATCTGACTTCAGCTTCAGTAGCTCTGGCTACAATTCGTCTCTACCTGACTCAGCCATGCCAGGAGCTGCCCACTGCTCTGCTTTCCAGACACTGGGAGCAGTTTAAAATGGTGTTTCCAGGGTTTGGCCTTCTCTCTGTGCCCCATCCACTATGTGGCTTCAAGGATAACGCTTAAAGTGTTGGTAGTGAAGAAACACTGGCCAACTCATAGTTGATGAGCACCAAGTGCTTTATTAGAACCATCTCATTGACGCTTTATGCACTTTTGAAAAATTATGTATTAATACTGGCAGGCACAGTACAGCCCATTTTTTGAAACAAAGTCTTTCCTTAAAAGATTACAAACACCAGTATGGAGTCCAGGGCAATTTTTGCTTCAAAGTCAACTTTCCAATGTGGTGGAGTAACAAATTTAAACACACTCTTTCTGAATTTTCAGTGAAAATGAAGCTTCTTTCAACTGGGGTCTTTTTAAAAGCCCATGAGTGACCATCTAAGGGACAACTATTGGTCTCTCACTGTCTACAGGAAAGAAAAGCTGAAAGACGGTTAGAAACAGCTGTTCAGCAAAATAGTGGATCACAGAAACATCAGTCTCCTCTACCCTGAGACCAGCAGAACTAGATGGTGCCCAGCAATCCACCATCAACTGCTTTGAAAGGGATCACACTAGAAGGTTCAGGAGAGAGTGAGACAAAATGTGGAACAACACTCAAAATCATAAACAACAACAACAAAAACAGGCATGCTGGTCAGATAGAGACCAGTGGAACCCCCGAGACTGTGCCCCTTAGTCACCCTACACATCTGGAACTGAACTCAGCCAAGCTATAGGTAGCTATGTAGTGGGGACAACAACAGCATGAGTGAGTTATGCACACCACAGAATGGTCAACTATTTGAGATCCAAAGGGAGGCATTTATCCAAGGACAAAATTCAGGGCAGGGAAAGACGGAGGGATGGAAACAAGAGTCCCAGGGAGGAAGTGGGATGAGTGCTGCGCCATGGAAGGTATTGCAATCACTGAAATGAAACAAAATGTATGATTTGATGAATGTAAAATTAATGTTCTTCTCTGGAAACCTTTTAATTCACAATAGGAAGTTAAAGCAAATTAAAATAAGAAATGTAGAAGCCTTTTTTGTTTGCCTCATTGATCTCTTCTGGACTCTCCTTCTCACAGGGGTGTGTGGAAAGTGGGGGCAAAGCAAATAATGCCATTTAAAAGTGTCTTAGTCTTTGACAACATAAACCGTCTCTTTGGACTTAAAAATATCTCTCCAGGTAAATAGTTAATTGATTCAAAGTTCACACCCGAGTTGGAGTGGTTTATTTGTCTCTCTGCTTTCTCAGGATAGTTTCTGCGTATCGGAGAGAGCTGGGGGTACTGACCCATGGCATGTGGAGTTACTGTTGTTGTTAATTATCACTGAGTCGGTTCCGACCCATAGTGACCCTGTATAGGATTTCCAAGGAGCAGCTGCGGAGTTTGAAACCGTCAACCTTGTGGTTCAAACAGACTTTGCAGTCGAGCGCATTAACCCACAGCGTCACACCAGGACTCTGGCATGGGAGTTGTTTTCATTGTTGTCATTGTTAAGTGCCATCGAGTCAGTTCTGACCCATAGCGGTGACCTTGTATAGGATTTTCGAGGAGCAGCTGGTGAGTTTGAACTGCTAACCTTTGCAATCTGGCACATTGTAGAATCCTCTAGTTCTTGGGCAACCACTCCTGCTGAGGTGAGAGCCATTGGGAGACAGCCCAAGGCGTCCACTGCTGAAGCCTGTGCCTAAGGGGTTCATGGGCAGTCTTTGCTCCACTTCCATTTTTCTGTGTCATCAATGCCTGACCCCAGTATACACACACATAGACACATACACACCCCACACATGTACACACACACACAGACACAGACACCCCACACATGTACACACACACACAGAGACACACACACACGTACATAGACACACTCCCCCCCACATGTACACACAGACACACATACACGTACACACACACCACATGCACACAAGTACATAGACACATCCCCACACACATGCACACACACACAAAGACACCACACACACATGCACACACACACATAGACACCCCCCACATGTACACACACACACCACACATGTATACAATCACACACATATAGACACACACACCCACACGTGTACACACACACTAACGATGCACAAGTACACACATTCCCCCACCACACAGACATTCACGACACATAGCACACACGTAACACTAAGCCAGGTGCATGTCTACATGTACATTCCAGCCTGCCTCACCTCCTTCCCTGGCATCACTGGGCCACCCTGAGACCCCCAGTGAGGACCACCAGGAGCTGCGTTCAGATTGGCCGTCTTCTCTTGCTGTCACTTCTCTGTGTGTGCTCACTCTGTCCCTTAGAGGGCTGGTCGGGACACCTTAGTGGACTCTCTACCTCTTTGCCTTCCTCTTCCTTTCTTCCTACAACACCTGTGCCATTAGGATGGAGTGCAGACTTTACCTGCATCACGCCCCAAGACCTGGTGCTCCTCGGTTATCAACATCTCAGGGTTAAGTCTGAAGGCTCTGTGACTTGATAGAGGTGTCTCAGGATGACTAGAAATTTGGGATTAGTGAAGACAAAAACACACTGATGTAATATCCCCACATACTGTCCCCAGTAACCTGCAACTCCCATACAGCTGCACTTTCTGTGGGGAGTCGGGTCTTCTCTCTCCTCTGTTCAGCTCAACACAGTTACCCAGAGGAAGAGGGCTGGGAGCTTTCAGCCGATGAGACTGCTCCCTGCTTGTTCACAGAATCAATTCTCCACTGGGTTTCCTCTTCTTCCCTCCTCTCCCCACTGCCCCCAGGTTCCTTTAATGTCACTGCCCTGCCCGCTCCTCCTGCTGACAGATCAGTAGCTTCTCCCTGGCCTTTGGCCTGCTTGCCACTCATTCTGATCCATCAGTTTTTCCCTGGATAGAACTCTTTGGGGTGGGGACCACGTGGGCAGTGGAGAGAGAAGGGGTATCACTTAAGACGGAACAGCTACATGACAGTCAGGCTGGGTCACAGACCAAAGTCAGCTGTAATCGTTTGTGCACAGGGCCTGTGTGGTGCTTTTAGGTTTGTCTCAGAACTGTTTATTGTGAATTAAGCATAGGTTTCTAGAGCAGATGAACAGTTTTCCATCTAACAATTCACACACATTTTGTTTCATTTCACTGATTGCAATACTCACAATGTAACATCACTCATCCTGGTTCCATTCCTCCTTCTTCCTAACCCTGAATTCTCTCCCTGGGAAAATGCTGGAATGATGATTATTCCAAGGCATACACACCTTCCTAGACCTGTCTACTGTTGGGATGAACATTGACACAAATGGCGAGTGCAGTTGCAGGCCAGAAGGGTGATTTTGAAAGATCCTTCTCAGTTCCCGCAGCCTGCTGGAGTGTGTTCCATGTCCTGTGTCCGCTGAGAGGAGAAGAAACGATCGGTCAGTTCACAACTCCTCAGGGCAGACACAGACCCGGCCAGAGTTAGACAAGGGCCAGGCGGAGCTAGAACTGGGTGCGTCTGATGTCACATCCATCCTTTTCTCAAGGGCCAGGCTGCTCCTTATCCCTCCCCCACAGACAGACATTCCTCAGGAATTGTGTAAGATAGGTTCCGGAGTATTAAAACACACGAAGTTTTTGGTTTCCCAGTGCATATACAAGTTATGTTTACACCATGCTGTAGTCTATGAAGCCTTCAATAGCATCACGAAATCTTTTGAGATGTTGCTAGAATGTGACAAATGTGACACAGAGATTCGAAGTGAACACGTGCTGATGGAAAGATGGTGCCATCGGGCCTGCTTGATGCAGGGTTATCAGAAAGCTTCAGTACAAAACTCAGTATCTGAGAAGCACAGCAAAGCACAGTCCAACGAATTACACTGTAACCAAGCAGGTGCAGAGTGGGTGAGCTCTGAGACCTTGAGTGCCGTCCGCGGGATGTTTGTGTGAAACACACAGGATACAAACACACACACACACACACACAGACAAATACTCTCTTCCACACAATTTATACACAAATGCTGTTGTTGTTGGTAAGTGCCATCAACTCGGTTCTGACTCATAGCCATCCTGTATAGAGAGGTTCCAAGGAGTGGCTAGTGCGTTTGAACCGCCGAACTTGTGGTTCAAACTGACCTTGTGGTCCAGTGCTTTATCCCACGGTGCCACACCAGGACTCCATACAAATGTTTGTTGTTGTTGTTGTTAAGTGCCATCGAGTCGATTCCAACCCATAGTGACCCTGTGTAGGGTTTCCAAGGAGCAGCTGGAACCGCCGACCTTGTAGATGAGTTTGAACTGCCGACGTTGCAGTTCAAATGGCTTTGCAGTCTGACACATTAACCCACAGCGCCACACCAGGACTCCATACAATGGTTAGCATGCCATAAAAATTTATTTGTTCATTCATTGGTTAACAACAATTTATTGAGCAAATACTATCTGCCAGGCACTGCTTAGGAAATGAGACTAGGAAGGGACTTCTAAAAGTTCATGGATTTTGTGTGGAATAAATTTGGGCATGTAGTAGCAATACTTTTTGATGTACCCACATACTTATATGCAATCACCTGTACCTTACCCATCATACCGGATCTGTTTTCCATCCCTTTCTCAGATATAATGTCAATATAAGAAGTTTCCTTCCACCTCAAAGCATGGATTATGGATTAAATTGTGTTTCCAAATAAGTGCTGGAATCCTAATCCCTAAACCTGTGGATGCAATTCAGGTTGAAAGTACAATTTTCTTAGTTAGTTCAATCGTACTTGAGGGCAAAAGAAGTTTGTGGGAGAATTCCCTTTTTGAAGCCCTTTCTTAGAGTGGCCATGTTCTGTTGGCCACAATGGTCCCTAGAACTGATGTTCTGTTGGGAGGAATGAGATGCACAAAAGCAATGTGGAGTCCAGTAATGAGAGCTGAGTAGAGAGGACAGCAGGGGGGTGTGAGCGGGGTCAGGGGCAGAGGGTGCTGACCAGTAAAGGCCTCTCTCGGAGGGGTCAATATTTGAGTTGAGATGGTCTCTAATGGGGAGAACCTTCCAGAACCAAACTCACAAGTGAAAAGGCCATATGTACCTGAAGTGTGGAATTATGGATGACTTCTTAATAATGTCAGTGCATCCCTATGTTCCTCGCGTGCCCACATACAAAGCTGCTTCATTCTTTCTGAGGGCAGCAGGAAAGCCACAGTGCAAGTCATCAGCCACAGATGGACTCATAGTTAAGACGTTTCTCAGCCAATTTCGCTAATCCAAGCAATGCAGATGTGCATATTTTAGAACCTCCATACATAGACAAATGAATTTGTAGGATGAAATTCTGAAAGTGGAATTATTGGAGCAAATAAATTCTAACAAAACAAATAAACATTGCTCTCCATGGAGTCCTGGTGTGATACTGCAGGTTAAGTATTAGACTGTGAACTGAAAAGTCAGCAGTTCAAACCCAACAGCTCCTCCTTGGAAATCTTATAAAGGGTCTTGACGAATCAGAACCGATTCAACGGCACTAAATAACAACATGGAAGTAGTGGAACTGCTCTACAGGGTTTGCGAGGCTTTAATAGGTCGGAACCACTGACTTTTAGGTTAACAGCCTAATGCTAAACCCATGGACCGCCAGGGCTCCTATAAAAGTACTACAGGTATTCGCAGCAATAATGCACGAGCATACCTGTGTTAACCTCCCAACCCTAAATTATTCATTTTAAGAAGATTACCACTCTGATGAAACTTAGTTTATTAACTCTTTTCCTGTGATTACTGTTGTTATTGTTAAGTGCTGTCGAGTTGGTTCCGACTCATAGCAACACTGTGTAGGGTTTCCAAGGAGCAGCTGATAACTTTGAACTGCTGACTTTATGGTTCAAACTGACATTGAGTTTGAGTGCTTATCCTACGGCGCCACATCAGGACTTAGGAGCCTTTTCTGCAAGCAGTGTATTCATATCCTTTGTTCATTATCAGGTTGGGTTGCTAGTTTTCTTATTGATTGGGGAGAGCTCTTTATATATTAAAGAGACTATCCTTTTCCACACACCCAATTTCATTTTGTTTAACGCAGTGTTCCATACAGAAAGCTTTTGGTTGGTTTTATATAATGAATGTATGCGGTGGTTTGTGTCAGGCTTAGTGTTGGTGTTCCCTGGGGTCCTATCTTGGAGCTGTTTCTACTAGACTCCTCCCCACTCTGTGTGCTGTCTCAGCCATGCCAATCAACATTCATACACAGCTGCTCCAACGGTTCAAGGGCAGCTGTGGCTGAGAGGCAGAATTCTGGCATTTCGTGTGGGAGACCCATCCTTGTTATGTGCTGGTCTCTGTCACCCATAAAGCTATGTTTCAGTATTAGCTCCCTGGTACTTGTGAATGTGACCTTGTTAGGAAATAGGGTGATCAAGTGAAGATGAGGTCATATTGAAGTTGTTTAGGCCCTAATCCAATAGGACTGGGGGCTTTATTACAAGAAGAGAAGACACAGAGACACAGCAGGGAGACAGCCAAGTGAAGATGGAGGCAGACATTGGAAAGGTGCTGTCAGAAGACAAGGAACGAACTCCCAGGACCATCAGGAGCTGGACAGTCAAGGTAGGACCTTCTCATGGAGGTTACAGAAGAAGAAAGTGTTTGATTTCAGACTTTTGGCTTCCCGAGCTGAGAGAGGATAGATTTCTGCTGTTGATGATCACCCAGTTTGTGGTCCTTTATTATGGTGGCCGCAGGACATTAACACAGCCGGCTTCCTTCCTCCGCATCTTCATTCAGGGTCCCAGTTCCCACCTCTTGCACGTCCTGTGGTCCAGCCTCCTGCTCACAGCCTGCTCCTCTACCAGAGTCTTCGTTGTCTCGTCCCTGTCCCTGCAGAAATCCAAGCCCTCCCGTGGGAGGCCACATCCTCTACCCAAGCCCCCTGCCTAGCAGTTTCTCTTGGGAGCCTTCTCCCCTCTTCTGTGCCTAGTGCTTCAGCTCACCGGTGACGTCAGTTCTGCTCTTAGCTGTCTCGCAGCCACCAAGAAGCTTTCTCCGACATCTCATGAAGGTCCCATCCGCGTAGCCAGCTCTGTGATCTCTTCTTTAGCCCCAGCGAACCTGGCCTTGCGCTCCTAGCCCATGAGCCGGGGAGATGGGGGATCTGCCTCTTCTGTATTGCAAACCTAGGGCCACAGCGCAGGGTAGGGGCCCCACAGACCTTCACTGAGCCTCTAAATCCAGATCTTGGGGTCTTTAGCCACTCTTCAAGAAAAGCGGGAAGGATGGGGTCACTGCTGGCGCTCTCCCCACGAGGGTCTGGGGGAGCTGAATTGTGGCTGTCAGGCCCCCACCAGCGCCTTGCCCAGGGTCTGGCTGGGCCACGGCCGCCACGCCAGCGCCCTGCGGAGGCCGGCGGTGACTTCGCGGTTGCGCAGACTGTAGATGAGCGGGTAGAGTAGCGGCGTGACGCCGGTGTAGACCAGCGCTAGAGTGCGGTCGCGGCGTGGGGTGTAGGCGGCCTTGGGGCGCACATACATGTAGGTGGCACAGCCGTAGTGTAGGAAGGTGACGGCCAGGTGCGAGGCGCAGGTGGAGGCGGCCTTGTGGCGGCCCCCGGGGGCGCGCAGGCGGCGCAGGGCGGTGGCCAAGGCGCCGTACGAGGCCAGGATGAAGGAGGCGGGCAGGAGCAGCAGGAGCAGGCAGGTGCCCAGCAGCGGCAGTTCGTCGACGTAGCTGCGCGTGCAGGCCAGATGCAGCAGCGCCGTGATGTCGCAGAAGAAGTGCACCAGCAAGTGCGACCCGCAGAAGGGCAGCCGGAAGATGGCGGTCACTAATCCCAGCGACACGGCCAGGCCGCCCAGGCAGCAGGCCAGCACCAGGCGCGCGCACAGCGCGGTCGTCACCACGGCTGGGTAGCGCAGCGGGTGGCAGATGGCCACGTAGCGGTCGTAGGCCATGGCGGCAAGCAGGAAGCACTCGGCGCCCCCCAGCCCCACGAAGAGCTGCATCTGCACGGCGCAGGCCCACCAGGAGATGGGGCGGCCGCGCGCGGGGCTCGGAGCCGCCAGGTCGACCAGAGCGCGCGGCACCACCACCAGCGTGTAGCCCAGTTCGATGGCGGACAGCTGACCCAGGAAGAGCAGCATGGGCGGGCGGCGAGGCGCTGCGGCCACCGACGCCAAGATCAGCAGGTTGCCGGTCACCGTGGCCAGGTGCGCGGCCAGCAGCAGCAGGAAGAGCACGGGCCGCAAGCGCGGGAATTCCGAGAATCCCTGCAACAGGAAGCCCGGCGCGCTGGCGTTGAGGGCGCTGGCCATGCACCCACCAGTCACCCCGCCCCCGAAGGGACGGGCGCCTGTGGGTGCCACCTGGTCCTCTGGGAGCTGAAATGGGGAGCACAGTGGGAAATAGAGGGTGTGCGGGGGAAGGTACAATGAGGGGTACCATTCCCAGAAAGGGAGACCCCATTGCATTAAAAAGGGTCTCACTGTTCCCATCTCCTGGAGCTGGTATTCACATGTTGTTGTTAAGTGTCATCGAGTCAGCTCCGACTCCTAGCGACCCTGTATAGCGTTTCCGAGGAGCGGCTGGTGAATTTGAACTGCCGACCTTGTGGTTCAAACTTAAGGTCTAGTGCATCATCCTACAGCGCCACCCCAGGACTCCTATAGCTGCTTGCTATGGTAGCACCCTCTTTCCAAAGAAGCTGCATGTAGCCCCGTTTCCTTCAATGCACCCATATCCGGCCTAACTTAACAATCGATACCTAGGTCTCCGTAAACTAGTTATTATCCCATGTTACTATCTCATGGTCTGCTGCAGATGAACTCCCGGAGCAGGGGAGTGGTCTTCAGTCTCACTTTGTTACCCTGCCCCCTCCTCTGCTTGGCCACTTCAAAGTTGCTTTCAGGTTCAGAGGGACTACAGACAGGGGTCCTGGTGTGGTGGTGTAGGATAATGCACTGGACCATAAGGTCAGTTTGAACCACAAGTTCGGCGGTTCAAACTCGCCAGCCGCTCCTCGGAAATTCTATGTAGGGGCTGCTAATCTCAAGGTCAGCAGTTCAAACCTACCAGTGGTTGCAAAGAAGAAAGATGAGGCTTTCTGCTCCAGTCAAGATTTATAGCCTCGGAAACCCTAGACAGGGTGGCTATGAATTGGAACCAACTCTCTCTCACAAGTTGGAATGACTCTATAGCACTTAACACCAACATGCAGGGGAAGACCTTAGAGGTCAGCTGACACTCTCATTTTGCAGAGAACATAAAGCACAGAGGCTGAATGTGGGAACCAAGTCTGATCCCCAGGCCCAATTCAGGGCTCCTGCGACCCCAGATGAGGCCAATCAATTAGTCTTTTTGTCTCTGGCCTTCAGTGGAAGCCCAGTTAGCCAGGTCCCCAGCAAACATCTGGTTGCAGGAAGTTGTTGTGGGGAGGGCCTGACTTTGCTGTTTGGAAGAGTCAGGAACACTCTGGAACAATCCGTCCCTAACATGTTTATTAACACTCTGCCAACAAGAGAAGGGGATGTGTGTTTGCTATAACCCGTCTTTCCGGGGAGCTGCACATTCCACATCTGTGTCAGACCACAATTCCTTTCTGAGCTTTACCAGTGACTCACCTGCAGACAATGTTTGGAGAGCACCCACAGCTACAGCAAGAAGCCCAGAGGGTGTCTAGTTAATGTCCGGGGTCGGGGAGAGAGGTGAGGGAACATCCTGGGAAGGAATGCCACTAGGGGGGCTGTTTGACTTCTTCAGATCCACATGAGTGACATCTTGTAATTCCTTATGTCACTTTTTATTCATTTTCATTATAAGCACCATTATTTTTTTCCCACTGGGTAACTCTGAATTGCTAATCATAACCAATAAGGGAAGTGGAATTTGTCCATTTGCTTTGTAACCATTGTTGTTGTTGTTAGGAGCCATCGAGTCGGTACCAACTCATAAGGACCCTAAGCACAGCAGAACGAAACACTGCGCAATCCTGGGCCAACCTCACAATTGTTGGCACACATGAGCTCATTGATGCTGCCACTTTGCCAATCATTCTCGCTGAGGGTCTTCCTCTTTTTCTCTGACTCTCCACCTTACCAAACATGATATTCAGCAACTGGTCCCTCCTGACAATATGACCGAAGTATGAGAGACAAACTTTGGCCATCCTGGCCTCCAAGAAGCATTCTGGCTGCACATCTTCCGACACAAATCTGTTGGTTCTTTTGGCATCCTATGGCACTGTCAATATTCTCCTCCAACACCATAACTCAAAAGCATCAACTCTTCTACATTCTTTCGTTTTCACTGTCCAGCTTTCGCATGCATATGAGGTTATTGAAAATACCATGGCTTGGGTCAGGCGCACCTTAGTCTTCAAGCTGACATCTTTGCTCTTCAACACTTTAAAAAGGTCTTGTGCAACAGATTTGCCTAATGCACTATGTAATTTGATTTCTCAACTACTGCTTCCATGAGTGTTGATAGTTGATCCAAGAAGAATGAAGTCCTTGACAACTTCAATCTTTTCTCCGTTGACAAGAATGTTGTTTACGGGACCAGTGGTGAGGATTTTTGTTTTCCTTGCATTGAGATGCAATCCATACCAAAGGCTGTGGTCTTTGATCTTCATCAGTAAATATATTAAGTCTTCTTCGCTTTCAGCAAGCAAGGTTGTATCATCTGCATATTGCAAGTTGTTAATGAGTCTTCCTCCAATCCTGATGTCACATTTTTCATCATATAACCCAGCTTCTCAAATTGTTTGTTCAGCATACAGGTTGAATAAGTATGGTGAAAGAGGAAGACCCTCAGCGAGAATGATTGGCAAAGTATGGTGAAATACAACCTTGTCACACACCTTTCTTAATTTTAAACCATTCAGTGTTCCCATGTTATGTTCAAACAACTGCCTCTTGGTCTATATACAGATTTCTCAAGAGAACAATTAAGGGTTCAGGAATACTCATACTTCGCAATGTTGTCCATAACTTGTTATGAGCCACACAATCGAAAGTCTTTGCATAGTCAATAAAGCAGAGGTAAACATCTTTCTGGTATTCCCTGCTTACAGCAAGATCCATTGGACATCAGCAATGATATCCTTCATTCTACGTTCTCTTCTGAATCCAGCTTGAACCTCTGGAAGTTCTCTGTCAATGTATGATTGTAGCCGTTTCTGTATTACCTTTAGTAAAACTTTATTCACATGGGATATCAAAGAGATTG
>NW_006408559.1:16441820-16443259 GCF_000296735.1 Chrysochloris asiatica
AGTACGACCAACTGACAGAGGAGTGTAACCATAATAATGGTAGTAAAGCTGGGTCAGGGGGGAAAGATAAATGGGGTGAAAGACATAAGGGGCAGGGGAGCCTGTATCGCCCTGAGTAACTGTGGTGTTGAGTTCCTGTTTGAGCGGTGGGTCCCCGTGGTGGACAGCTCCCTGAGTGTCTGTGGTGTTGAGTTCCTGTTTGAGCGGTGGGTCCCAGTGGTGGACAGCTCCCTGAGTGTCTGTGGTGTTGAGTTCCTGTTTGAGAGGTGGGTCCCAGTGGTGGACAGCTCCTAGTTCCACCTGGGCTCTTCTTTATCATTTCAGCGAAGCACCTCCCCACCCAGGTTTGCAGTCTTAGGAAGAGGAGTAGGTAGACTTGAGGTGGGTCTGGGGGAGGTGGTGCCCCCTGTTTTAGAACATACACAGTTTTTTTAGTTGTTAACTATCTAGTCTACTGAGCAAATATGACAAACCTGTGCTGCGTGGCTCTCCCTTTCTGGGTGTTGTGGATGAGATAGTCCAGGTGACTTAGCCTTCTCTCCCAGGTGCTGTCTGCCCAGCTGTCTTGCTCTGCCTTCCTCTTCACCTCCTTCAAGAGTGGGAATAAAAGAGGGAGACAGACAGACGCTCACACAGCTCAGCAGTGCAGGGACAGGTCAGGTGGTTTGGCACCAGGACAATAAACCTGAGACATGATTGCACACGCAGTCACATGTTAACGACAGCATGATGTAAAGGCGGCCGGAGAGCTTTCAGGAGAATTTGTCACACACTCTAGGAGTCTATGGGTGTGTGTTGTCGAGCGACCCTGTATAGGGTTTCCAAGGAGCGGCTATGAGCTTGAATCACCAACTTTACAGTTCAAATCAACTTTGCAGTCCAGCGCATGAACCCACAGCACCACACCAGGAGTCTGTGGTAGACTTGTCTTTTCTCTGGGAGGGGGGAAGATAATCGACACTTTCAAAACTGTGATAAATCGGTCCATGCAAAGCCCCGCTCCACCCCAGCAGAAGAATCGATAGGCAAGAAATTGGTGCAGGGTCAGTCTGAGGCCCCCTGCCCCTTTCCCCACCACAGTCCCCCCCATCCCCCCAGGGACAGAACAGCAGCTTACCCCATCCTTTCAGGTAGCCAGCAATCTCACAGTAACAGTTGACACTTTGAGAGTTCTCTGGCTCACGCAAAGGACTAAGCAATCAACCACTAGCAGAAAGGTAGGTGGTTCAAACCCACCCTTGAAAGATACACCTAACAATCTGCTTCCAAAAGGTTGTTGTTGTTGTTGTTAAGTGCCTTCAAGCCAGTTCCAACTCCTAGCAGCCCAGATAGGGTTTCTAAGGCTTGGCTGGTGAGCTTGTACCACAGACCTTCGGTTCAAACCCACCGTGTAGTCCAGCATGTTAACCTGCAGCGCCATACCAGGTTTCCAAAAACAT
>NW_006408559.1:16443644-16445419 GCF_000296735.1 Chrysochloris asiatica
AGCGACCCTGTGTAGGGTTTCAGAGGAGTGACTGGTGAGTTGGACCTTGTGGCTCAAACTTACTTTGCAGTCTAGTGCTTACCCTACAGTAACACACCAGCACTGTTGTTGTTGTTAAGTGTCGTCAAGTCGATTCCTACCCATAGCGATCCTGTATAGGGTTTCCAAGGAGCAACTGGTAAGTTTGAACCACCGACCTTGTGATTGAAACTGACAGTCCAGTCCAGCGCAATATCCTGCAGCGCCACACCAGGTGTCCACACCAGGACTCATCAGTGGTAAAGCCAGATTTTCACCCAAGCAATCCATGTTCCTTCCCAATATGCAGTCTTTCTGGTTTATACCTCTCCCCAGATTTCTTTCTATATAACATACTCCATCCCTATCCCACATCTCCACCTCCCACCCAGAAGCTATCCTGATTCTTGGCTGTCTCTGTCTTCAGGTTTCCCCTCCCTGTTGTTTGTCTGGAGAATGTGTGGATGAGAGTGGTGTGCAAACCACCTAACTAGCACATCTAAAGAGAATTACTCCTTAGCTCCTGCTTTCATTGCTCTGGCAGATCTAGGCTCCTGACTATGGGGGGCTGGGATAGGCACCTGGAGCAAAGCTAGCCAGTGACCAGGGACATCTGGATATGTCTGGAACCTAGCTGGAGGCCAGGGATACATAGTTGGGATTGGATTTTGACTATACAGAATTTTAGAAACTGTCAGCAAGATGCTGTCCCAATTGATCACGTCCCAGATTCATAGAAGCCCCTCTAAGGAGAGACTGTGGGATGGTGACTGTGAGAAGCTTCATTCTGGTCAGGACCCCCCTGCTAGGCAGAACCCACAGAGCGCTGGGCTGATGTGGAGCTCAAAGATTGTCCGACCCAGATCCCTCGTGATGCAACTGGAGAGGCCCAGAGATGGTATGACCAGTCTAGAGTTTCCTAATATCTGTGAGCACCAGAGCTAGCCTAGAGCCAGGCATCAATACTATTCCCCCAGGAGCTGTCTTCCAGAGTTGGCCCTAGTCTAGTGTGCTCATAGTTTGTAGAGGCACCAAAGGAGATGCCGCAGTAACATCTGGTCATTGTCCCACCTGGAGTTAAACAGAGGATCACACAATCTAGCTGGATTTCCCTAACTTCACTCAGTGACTTGTCTAAGGCCTTTGGGTTGGGGACTGGTACGGAGTGTTCTGGAACTTGTTTCATTCATGTTTCTTTTTGAGAATAGCAAACTATACAATCAAAAGATTGTGCTTTCCTTCCTTAGCCTTGACCTTGGGCAGTGCAGCAAGAGGAACCTCATGGGTTACATCTTTGCTTAATTTCTTTGCTGGATGCTTGAACTGGGCCTGTGAGTGAATCAGTTCTTCCCATGTCCTATAGCTCCTGTTGAGAGGGGTCTGTGTGGAGATGGAAACACACTCTCATCTCACTTTTGTCCCTCATGGTGTAAAGGTCATCTTTCCATTGTGAACCTGCCCTCCCCTTGGACTTTGTGACTTTAGGGATTTCTGGTGTCTTCCTGAGGCTCAGAGAGCAGAGGTGCATGATGTTCTGGAAGTGGACCTCATGAGGATAAGAAGAGATGAAGCTGTTTACTATTGAGTTAACTCCAACTCATGCTCACTTCATGTGTGTCACAGCAGAACTGTGCTCCATGGGATTTAGTGGCTGTAGGACTTTCTTCTACAACACCTCTGGGTAGAGTCCAACCTCCAACACGTGAGCCACTCAGGGATCTCTAAGTAGAAATGGATGCAGATGTATCGGACTTTCT
>NW_006408559.1:16448214-16448795 GCF_000296735.1 Chrysochloris asiatica
CATCTATCTCTACATTGATCAATCATCTATCTCTACATCACTATTGTTCCCCTCTTTTTCTCTTAGGTTTCTATTTGTCTCTCTGAGTCTCTACAAGCCCCAGAAGGAAATGTCTGTAGATTAAATTCTGGCTCAACCACTTTTTAGCTACATTGACTCAATGTTATGCATTCAATTTCCCTGATCCTCAGTCTCCTTACAGCTAAATGGAGACAAATATGCTAGTTCACAAAGCAATTGTGAGATTTAGACATATTTGACAGCAAGCCCACAACACAATGCCAGACACAAAGTTGGCAACAAAAGGTGGTTACTGATGACATCATGCTATTTCCTCCCTTTCTAAAGTGTTGACACCTATGTCTGCCACAATGACCTTCTCCTTGGTCATGACAGATAACTTGAAATTTATTAATCCACATATTTGCAGTATTATGAATTTCAAACTTTTTTTCTGAAACAAAATTACTTGAATTAAAACTCATTTGCGAACAGGAACCAGACAAGGATGTCCTTTGTCACCACTCCTATTCAATATTGTGCTGGAAGTCTTAGCAAGAGCTATATGGCAAGACAGGGAA
>NW_006408559.1:16451990-16465651 GCF_000296735.1 Chrysochloris asiatica
GATGGAGTGGCTGGGTACACTAGACCCAGAGAGGGAGAGGGGCTGTCTGCTGATGTCTGGGGGCAGACTTGCAGGGTATACCCTTTGGTTGGTTGATGATGCATGGAAGGGATTGTAACCATGGCATTGAAACGATATACAATAGGCTGAATGTAAAGCTAATGTTCTCCCATGTAAACTATCACATAATTCACAATAAAACATTAAAAACAAAACAAAACTCATTTGCCATCTCCTAGTGCTTTGTTCTAATCAGTTTGATAATATCCTAACCCTAAAGAGCTAAGTATCATCTGTGGATTTAGACATTTCAGTACGGTCTCCTTCTTCCAACATAATGCCTCACAGCCTTGATCCCTGGGAGATGGCTATCGCTACTCATGGTGTTTCTGTCTAGTGAGCCAGGTCTTCTTTCTTATCAGAGCAGCCTCCAGGGCCCAACACAACTATGTTTGGAGTGATCTCTTGTCAAAGAGTACTATTGTGCCACTGTAGGATAAGCACTGGACTGTTAACTGCGCTAACTATCAAATCAAAAGTTCAAGGCCACCAGCCGCTCTCACAAATTCTATACAGGATCGCTCTGAGTCAGAACAGACTTCACAGCACACAATAACAACAATCTTGTCAAAGGCATTTGAGTCTCAGTAAAAGCCATCTATTGTCAATTTCTTGTTGGCCAGCTTATCCTATGAAAGCACTTAAGTAGATTTCACAGGGAATGTTTTCATGACACAGTTATTCTTGGATTTTCCTTATCTGGTGTTTTCTGAGTATTCAGAGATTCTACTACATGTAGAACTGCCAACCTTCTACAGAGATGCCCTGCATACGTCTGAGCCCAAGCTGGAGCCCTTCTTCAAAATGGCGCTCACAGAGGGGGAATCTTCCAGTCCTCTGACTCTGGGAGAATACATTGCATTGGGTCTTGCATTTTTTGCCAACATCCCCCCTCCTCCTCCTTGACAATCTGGACTTACCGGTGCCCACAATACACTTACGTCTAGAGAGCTCCATGAATAGTAGCTGCCATGGCTCTATTGGCTTTAAAAGCCAACTGTGGGGTCAGGGGATTGAGCGAAGGATCACCTCAGGCCTCCTTTCCTCCCATTGTTCATCTCAGAGGTGCTTTGAATATAACAATTTAGGACCCCAACTGAGTTTAGGGCTAACTGTCTGCCTTTGATGTCTTTAAAGAAACGCCGTGCTTGAACGAAGCAGCAGCATTCGTTTTAATGAATGTCTCTCAACCAGGTTTCCACCAGAGGAAGACGGATGAGCTTCAAAAGTAAGTACTTTAATGTTGAACATCAAGAGTGTCTGGTGAAGCGACTGTCCCACTTCTGGGATTTTGAAGGTCAGGTTCACACACAAGCGCAGCATCATTGTGCATTTAGGAAAGCATTTTGGGCCTGAACGACAGTTGCTTTATTTACTTGAAATGATTAGCATCTTTGCTCTAGAGGGAAACTCGCATCGTCTATGAAAAGTGATGAAAGAAATTGGGACTGGGTCCTGGTGACGGTTCAACAACATGCTAAACACAACACACAGCACTGAGAAAGAGGGGGCTGTCTGCTCTCATAAAGATTTATAGTCTTGGAAATCTTATATAGGGTCTCATGAGTCAGAATTCCTGGTGTGGCACTGTAGGATCAGCACTGGATTGTGAACCACAAGGTCGGCAGTTCAAACCCACCAGCTACTCCCTGGAAACCTGATACAGGGTAGCTATGAGTTGGGACCGACCTGACAGCAATTAACAACAACAACAAGGATTCAAAATAGACTTGATGGCAGTACGTTTCTTTCTTTCTTTGGTTTGAACGGCACTGAATCAGACCCATGAAAAGTGTTGAAATGGTCAGTGCTCGGTTATTTGTTTACTACAATAAAAAAAGCAAACAATGTTGTTTCTGATGAGTAGCTGGGACGTTTGAACCACCACCTTGTGATTCAAATCAACCTTGCTGATCCTACAGAGCCACATTGGGACTCCCAACAATACAATAAAACTATCATTTTCCATGTGATCTATTTTAGTCACAGTGAAAACATTTTTTTATTTTGAAACAGCTTCTTGGACTACTAAACATTCCAAAGGCCCTTTCTTTAGAAGATGCTTTTCTGCTTCATGTTGGACAGATGGAGAGCTTGGGTAGAGCAATGGGGCAAGGACACTGCTCAGGTGAGGTCACCATGGCTACCTCAGCACTCTCAGGGCATTCCATAATTCACTCAGAGGGTAAGAGCACTGGTGAGAAAACCGCTCAGCTCCAGGGCAAGCTGCTGACAGGGGGCTCTGCTGATGGCTTTGGGGAGCCACAGAACCCTCTGAAACTGTCACCTTTGGAGCCGTGCAGATGATTTTGGCTTAGGAGCTATTACCAAGGGACCTACTCCAATCATCCGACCTCCTGCCCTGAGTTCCCACACCAGGCTCCAGGAGTGAGTGAGAAAGCAGAAAATAAGGATAGCTGAAGCCTGGCTCTGGATGGACCATGTTCTCTGCATAGGCCATCCCTGGGGCTGATGTGATCTTTTCCTGGAATAATATTCATAGTTAGTGTCTTATCAAGTGCTCTCTCTCCTCTAGGAGTTGGAGAAATAGTCTGCTTTTCTGTCTTATTATATAGGAGCAGAATGTCTCTGGGCACCTCTCCTTGGGAAAGCCTCTGATGACTGATAGGAAGACGGGACTCTCCCATTTCTAGCTGGGAAAGCTGAACAGGAGAAAAGCCTTTGGACAAAGACTTTCATTAGTCATGAAGCAGACCTGAACGTTCTCAATCTTTAGGTGCCCCCGCTTCATCCTGATCAACACCCAGGATAAGAGTTCACAGTTGGCATGGTTGAGCAAGATGTGCTTTGCCATCGCCAAGGTAGGGTGCTGGTCAGATCAAAGGGTGGAGGCATGGACTTGAATATTTGATTTCTCTCTTGGGGGTAAGTGCCATCAAGTTGGTTTCCACTCAGTGGCCCTTTGTAAAGAGTTTCTGAGACTGCAAATCTTTGCTGGAGCAGAAAGCCTCATCTTTCCCCTGTGGAGTGGCTGGTGGACTCAAATCACCAAGCTTGTGGTTTGCAGTCTAGTGCTTACCCTACAGAGCCCCCACACTCCCCATCTCTCTCTTAGGTATGCCTTCTGAGCAAACCTTACTGGAAGTGCTTGGACTTTCTTGTGCCCAAACTCTCTTTGGGTGTTCCTTCTCCTGTCATGCCCACCCCCTGGCCCAAACATTTCCCCTTACCTGGGCTTGGTGAGAAGGAAGATGTGGAGATGGGGGAAAAGGATGGGGGAGGCTGTGGAGAGAGGTCTGGAGCTGTTGGCAGAGTGTGCAGGAGAGGGAAGATGAGGTGGAGAGGCTGAAAGAGTGGAGGGGCCCCACAGCAGTGTGATTAGTGGAGCTGGTCAGACTCTAGCCTTCACTTTAAATCCCCACAGGGTGGGAGGTGGGGAGGGAAGGAACGTGTTCATCCCTTCCACAGGGAGAGCAGGATCTGAAAAACCCTGTGGCTAATCACTCTTAGCACAAACCCCTCCTCAGACTGGAGACCAAGGAGGGGCCGGGCACAAGTCAGCCACTCAGGAGAAACAGCTCTTCGTCCCTTGGCTGCCCTGCTGCCCTCAGAACCACCTGGCCCCCCAGCACCGCTCTTTCCCCAAGAGTGTTCCATGCCTCCCTCTTGGCAAAGCAATTCCCATCTCTGAACACTGGGCCAGGCAGCGGCTCCACACTGTTGATGAAGTGGCAGGTGCCTGCTAAAGCCCAAGATCCCTTAATTTGCCCACTGCCCAATGATGTCTTGTTGTTGTTATTAAGTGCTGTGGAGTCAGTTCCGACTCATAGCCACCTTGAATAGGGTTTCCCAGGAGTAGCTGGTGAGTTTGAACTGCCAACCTTGGTAGTCTAGTACGTATCTTATTGTGCCACACCAGGACTCCAATGATGTCCTAGTGTTGTCATCAGAGATACTACAGCATGGTGGTTTAAAAGAAGATTAATGGGTTGTCTCTTGGCCATGGTGATTCTGTCTGAGCGTTTGGACAGAGAATCTGGTGGCTGCTTATAGATGCATTGGGCTCCCTCATCACCTGGCATCAGTCCCCCCACAGTGTGACTCCATGTCCATGTTGGTCCTTTCCTTTTATAAAGTGTCACTCAGAGGGAATTAGGATTAGGTCCCACCCTACTCCTCGTTAGCTTAACTGACAACATCTACAAAGAAAAACCCTATTTATCCAAACACGGTCACATCCACCAGCACTGAACTTGGAAGTGCCAGCATTGAACTCCCAACTTATCTTTTAGGGGGACACAATTCAACCACTAACAATTAGCCAAACTGGGGACCTGCTTTTGAGAGGCATGGATCCCTTTGCTCAACAATTTTGCTTGTATAAATTCCTCCTGACCCTGGAACATGAACTGGTCAGCTCTGACTAGACCCCCATCTTTGGGACTCTTGAACATTTGAAGCAACCTTGCTCATTCACTTGCATGTGTGCAGCAGAATATATGACTTCCTAGGGCTTCCTAATTCACTCAGTGATTCATGAGTCCCACAGGTGATTGTTGAGATCCTACTGTGTCCTGGTGTGGCACTGTAGGATAAAGCACCGGACCACAAGGCCTATTTGAACTGCAAGGTCGGTGGTTCAAACTCACCAGCTGCTTCTTGGAAACCCTGTTAGGGTCGCTATGAGTCAGAACAGACTTGACGGCACTTAAGAACAACTGTGCACTAGACTTTGATCAAGGATCTGGGAAGAGAGCAGTGAAACAAATGACAACAACAACACGACAAACTCTTGTCTCTGTGGAGCTTGTATACTTAGGGAGAAGAAACAGTACTAACTGAAGCAAATTCTCTTTTGCTTGAAAAGAATTTGCATGAAGTTTTCAGTAGGATGTTTGAGGAAGACATTCGTGGGAAGGTGGCGTTGATACAATACCTGAATGAGGTAAAGGTGTGAGCCACGTGGACATGGGAAAAGAACATTCCAGGAAGAAGCAGTTGGAGGCCCAGGGTGGAGCAGGCCTGGCTGATGAGGCCAAGCAAGGAGGCCAGTGCCCCTGGGCTGAGTGAGCGAGGACAGAGTAGGAGCCAGCAGATGGCAGAGCAGTGGCCACCAGAAACAGGAGGTGTCCTGGGTTGTAAGTTGCTGGCTTTCATTCCCAAGGAAGTGGGGAGTCTCAGCAGCTTTGAGAATGGGGTTGATATCAAGGGGCCACTCTGGCTGCTGTGTGGGCGCTAGACTCTGGGCGGAGTGGATGCAAAAAGGTCAGCATCATAATAACCCAGGATGGGACTGGGGCCAAGAGCAGAAGTGATCGGGCTCTCCAGCGGGATCTTCTGATGAATCGAATATGGAATGTGGAAGATACAGGGTAAAGATGAGTTTTAGCTTGAACAACAGGAAGGTAGAGGTATCATTACAAAGATAAAATGGAGGGAGCTTTAGAATGGGGAGTCTCAGAAGTTTAGACTGAGGCACTGGGCACATGAATTCTGAGATTTCTGTTAGATATCCAAGTGTGTGTGTCACTTGTCCAGTGGATGTTGTTTGGAGAGTTTTAAATAGTATTTGCCTATTATATTGTATTGCATTAGGTTAAAAAGCGCAGCATGTTGCTAAGTGCTGGCAAATTGGTTCTGACTCTTAGCAACCCAAAATACTGCCTGTTCTGCACCATCCTCTCAACAGTGGATTCACTTGAGCCCATTCTTGCTGCCACTGTGCCAGCCCACCTCATTGGGGGTCTCCCTCTTTTACGCTGTCCCTCCACTTTACGGAGCATGATATATTTCTACAGAGACTGGTCCCTCCTGATAATACGTCTGAAATGTGAGAGATGAAGTCTGCTCTTCCTGACTTCTAAGGAGAATTCCGGTTGTACTTCTTACAACACAGATTTGATGTTCTTCTGGCAGTCCAGGGTACCTTCTCTTCTAACATTATAACTCAAATGCATCCGTTTTTCAAAGGTCTTCTTCACTCATGGTCCAACTTTCCCAAGCATATGAGGTTAGTGAAAATACCATGACTTGGGTCAGTTGCACCTTAGTCCTCAACTGACATCTTTGCTCTTGAACACTTTAAGGAGACCTTGTGCAGCAGATTTGCTGATACACTATGTCATTTTATTTCTTGACAGCTGTTTCCATTAGTGTTGATGGTGGATCCTAGCAAAATGAAGTCTTAGACAACTTCAATATTTTCTTCATTTATCCTGATGTTATTTATTGGTCCAGTAGTGAGGACTTTTGTTTTCTTTTTACATTGAGGTGCAACCCATACCAAAAGCTGTGGTCTTTAATCTTCATCAGTAAGTATTTCAAGTTCCTTCCTATTTGCTTTCAGCAAGCAAGGTTGTATCATCTGCATATCACAGGTTGTTAATGAGCCTTCCTGCAATTCTGATGGTACATTCTTCTTCATATAATCCAACTTCTCAGATTATTTGCTCAGCATACAGATTGAATAAGAATGGTGAAAGAATACAACCCTGGCTCATACCTTTCCCGATTTTAAAACATTCAATGTTTCCGTATTCTGTTCAGACAACTGCCTCTTGATCTATGTACAGGTTCCTCATAAGCACAATTAAGTGTTCCAGAATACTCATTCACCACAATGTTGTCCATATCATGTCATGAGCCACACAGTCAAAAGGCTTTGTGTAGTCAATAAAGCACAGGTAAACATCTTTCTGGTATCCTCTGCTTTCAGCCAAGTTCCATCTGATGTCATCAGTGATAGCCCTCATTTCACGTCCTCATCTAAATCTGGCTTGAACCTCTGGCAGTTTCCTGCCAATGTACTGTTGTAGCCATTTTAAAATTGTCTTTAGCAGAATTTTACTTGCATGTAACATTAATGATTGTTGTTTTTGTTAAGTGCCATCGAATTGGTTCTGACCCATAGAGACCCTCTATAGGGTTTCCAAGGAGCAGCTGATGAGCTTGAACCACTGGCCTTATGGCTCAAACCGACTTTGCAGTCCAGCGCATTAACCCACAGCACCACAATACTGTCTGACAATATTCACATTCTGTTGGGTGATCTCTATTTGGAACAGACACAAATATGGATCTCTTCCAATCAATTGGCCTGGTAGCTGTCTTTAAAACTTCTTGGCGCAGGTGAGTGTGTGCCTCCAGTGTTGCATAAGTTTTTTGAAAGGTTTCCATTTGTATCCCATCAAATCCAGGAGCCTTTGTTCCTTGCCAAGGTCTTCAGTGTACATTGCTCTTCTTCCTTAGTGCCATTGGCTATTGATCAGACATTATCTCGTGAAGTGTTTGAACACTGACGATTGTTTGCTGGTATGGTGACTCTGTCCATTCCGTAGAATCCTTCATTATTTCAAGTTGAGGCTTGAATTCTTTTCCTCAGTTTTTTTCTGCTTGAAAAATGCAGAGCGTGTTCTTCCCTTTTGGTTTTCTAAATCCAGGTCTTTGTGCATGTCTTTATAATATTTAACTTTGTCTTCTCAAACTGACCTTTGGAAATTTCTGTCCAGCTCTTTTACTGCCTCATTCTGTCCATTTGCGTTAGGATGTCTATGCTAGAGAGCATGTTTCAGAGTCCTTTCTGACATCCATTATGGTATTTTCCTTCTTCCTTGTCCTCTTAATGACATTTTTCTTTCTTCCTGTATGATGCTCTTGATGTCATCCCACAACTCTTCTGGTCTTCAGTCTTTAGTGTTTAATATATCAAATCTGATTTTGAGATGAGCTCTAAATTCAGGTGGAGTATGTTCGATGTCATAGTTTGGCTGTCGTGGACTTGTTCAATTTTCTTCAGCTTCAGCCTGAACTCGCCTCTGAGCAGTTGATGGTCTGCTCCACAGCCCGCCCCGGGCCTGGTTTGCCTGGTCATCTTGGACTTTCCCATTGCACGTAACCATAGATGCAGTCAATATGATTCCTGTGCATTCCGTTTGGTGAGATCCATGTGTAGAATCGGGCACATAGACAGACCACAGGTTGCAGGTGGCCTCTGAGGTGTGTAGGGGGAACTCCCACCCAGACTTCTGCTGGTTGTGACCCAGCTCATGGACGGGTCCCCACAGGCCATTGCTCCTCATGCCTGCTTCATGGGTGAGCTCCTGCACTGACTTCAGGTGGCACATGATGGGATACCCAGAGTGCATCCAGCCTGGAATCCAGAAAGAAGAGGTGGGTGTGTGAGGTTTACCCGAACCTACCTTTATTTCTACCTGTGGTGTGGCTTCCCTGCTCCATCCAGTGCCCCAGGGATTCCAGCAGCATCTTGCTGACTACCATGAATGCTCTCCTTGAGTTGGACAGGAACTGATTGGTCCCTAGTTCTCCCCCAGCCTCCCTCACTCTATCTCACCTGAGTTATGCCTTCTCCTCACTCTAGCCATGAACAGCATGAACATTCTTCACTCAGTCTTTCTGGCTATAATCTAATGTCTCCTTTTTTCAAGGGTTTCCTTTCCATGTTGGTAAAGGAAGTGACCAGTAACTGGGAAATTTTATATGGGTAACTCTGCTGGCATTCAAAACACTGGGGGCATAGCTTCCAGCATCCCAGCAACATGCCAGCCACCACTGTGTGACGATCTGACAGACGACTGGTGGAAGTATGGCATAAATACCACACATCCTTCTATCACAGAGCCATGTCGATGTGCTTTCCAATATAGAATTCCAGACCACAATTCCCTGATGGTTATTAAGAGATTTCAGTCTGGAAAATGTGAAACCATTGACAGAAACTGAGTCTTCCCAGAAGAGAGAGAGAATGAAAAAATTTGAGACCTAGGAAGGATGCTGAGGTCATAGCTGGCTTATGCCACTCACATGATCACATCGGTCTAACTGTGCAGGAGAGGAGTTATGGCTGGGAGAGTGCTGATATTAAGTACCATTGAGTCAGTTCTGTATAGAGTTTCCAAGAAGTGACTGGTGGGTTTGAACTGCCAACATTGAGGTTCACAGTCCAGTGTTTATTTTACGGCGCCATGCCAGGACTCTGTATGGACGGGATTGTTGTTGTTGTTAAATGCCACTGAGTCAGTTCTGAGTCCTATCGACCTAGTACAGGACTTCTCAGGAGCCGCTGGTGAGTTTGAACTTCCGACCTTGTGGTTCAAACTGTCCTTGCTGTCCAGTGCTTATCTTATTGTGCCACCTCAGGACTTCTGGTGACTGGGATAGAGGCTTGAACATTTTTTTTGATGGTGGAAAGCGAGTGATCCAGACAGTAAGGTGTGCTGGAAAGGTTTCAGGTCTGGAGTTACAAAAAAAAAAAAAAAAAAACAAGACAAGATAAAAAACCCTGGTTTCTCATTTTATCTCTGCAACGAATTCTTTGCAACTTTGGGGAATTTTTTTTAACTTGCCCGAGATTTCTTATATGTATGATGTTGTTATTGTTGCTGTTGTGAAGTGCCATTGAGTCAGTTCTGACCCTTAGCGACCCTGTATAGGGGTTCCAAGGTGCAACTGGTGAACTTGAAATGCTGATCTTACAGTTCAAAGCGATTTTACAGTCTGGCGCATTAACTCACAGTGCCACACCAGGACACCAGGACTCCCTTATATGTATATGGGACCACAGTAATGTCTGCCTCAAAAGACTGTTGTAGAACTTGAATTAGATAATGTTTATGAAGTTGCTCTGTAAACTGGAAAGGGTCTTGCCAATTTGAGTGACTACGAGGAGTGACAGGAACCACCACTCTTGGGTCACTTTGTCACACTGTGGTGGTTTGCATGTTGGAAGTGATGTGATGCTAGAGGTGATGTCATTACTATTTCAATTACCATCACAGTAACCCACGGTGGACAGATTTCAGTGGATCTTCCAGGCTAAGACTGACTTCTTGTTGTTAAGTGCCTTTGAGTCATTTCAGACTCATAGCGACCCCGTATAGGGTTTCTGAGGAGTGACTGGTGAGTTTGAACTGCCAACATTGTGGTTTGAACCTACCTTACAGTCCAGCGCATTATTCTGCAGTACCACACCAGGAAGAAAAAAATCCTGAATAAACTGACCAGTGAAAACCTTCTGAATAGTAGCAAAACATTGTCTGATATGGTGTTGGAAGATGAACCCATCAGTTTGGAAGGGCTATCTCCTCAAAGTAGAGTGACCTTAATGATCTAGATGTAAAACTTTTGGGACCTTTAGTTGTTGATATGACACAACTCAAAATGGGAAGAAACAGCTGTAAACATCTACACAATGGAATGTGGAATGCATAAATTATGCATCTAGAAAAATTGGAAGCTGCCAAAAATTCAATGGAATACATAAAGAGTGATACCCAAGGCATTTGTGAGCTAAAGTGGGCTGCTCCAGGCCACTTTGAAGAACAATTATATGGTCTATGCCACGAATGACAAATTGAAATGGTATGGTGTCACATTCATTGTCAAAAAGAACATTTCAAAATCTATTCAGTGTCAGTGACATGATGACATCCAACCACATACAAGAAAGACAATACGACGATTATTCAAATTGACACTAAAGTCAAAGATGAAAACTTACAGAGTTTACCTACTTCTGCAGTCTGAAGTTGATCAAACGTGCAAATCAAGATGTTGTGATAATTACTGGTGATTGGAATGGAAAAGTTGGAAACAAAGCAGAAAGATTGGTAGTTGAAAATTATGACCTTGCTGATAGAAATAATGCTGGACACCACATTATAGGATTTTGCAGTATCAATGACTTATTCATTACAAATACCTTTTTCCAACATATAAACTCTGTATGTGTGGACCTCACTGGATGGAATACACAAGAATCAAATAGACTACATTTATGGAAATAAATGATAAAGAAGCTCAATATCATCTGTCAGAATAAAGCCCGAGGCTGACTGCACAGCAGACCATCAATTTCTCATATGCAAGTTCAAGTTGAAACTGAAGAAAACTAAAACAAGTCCACAAAAGCCAAGGTATGATCTTGAATATAACGGCCCCCCCACCCCCTGTGAATTTAGAGACTGTCTCAAGAGCAGATTTGACTCATTGAATGCTAGGGACCAAAGACCAGATGACTTGTGGAATGACATTAAGGATATCATAAAGAAAACAAAAGGTCATTTAAAAGACAAGAAAGAAAAAACCAAAGTGGATGAAAGAAGAGACTGCAACAAGCCTCCAGAAACCAAAGTGGCTGGAAGAACTGAAGAGACAGTGCCAAAAGATTGCTCAAGATGACAAAGTAGTATAATGAAATGTATGACTTCCATAACACTTAATTGTGGGCATGCAGAACTGTACGTAGACAAAGAAACAGTTGTTCAAACAGAACAAGGGTGTGGTTTTAAATCAGCAAAAGTGTGCATCAGGGTTGTATTCTTTCATTATACTCATTAAATCTGTGTGGTGAGCAAAACATTTAGAAGCTGGTTTATATGAAGAAGGGTTCACATCAGGGTTCAAAGAAGTCTCTGCAGTATTCAGAGAACACTAATTTCCTTGCTGAAAGTGAAGACTTGAAGTCCTTACTGATGAAGATCAGAGTACACCTTCAGTATGGATTGCACCTCAACACAGTGAAAACAAAAATCCTCACAACTGAACCAGTACTAACATCATGATAAATGGATAAAAGATTGAAGTTGCTAAGGATTTCAATTCATTTGGATCCACAATCAATGTCCATGGAAGCAAAAGTCAAGACGTCAAATAATACATTGCATCAGGTGAATCTGCTGCAAAAGACCTCTTTAAAGTGTTCAAAAGTAAAAATGTCACTTGAGGACTAAAGTGTGCCTGACTCAAGCCATGGTATTTTCAGTAGCCTCATATACATTCAAAAGCAGGACAATCAGGAAAATGGAAGACAGATGGGGTGGTCTATAATCAGGAATGGTGTGTACCAGGGCAGTATTCTTTCACCATATTTATTTAATATGGATGCTGAGAAAATAATCCAAGAAGCTGGTTTATACAAAGAAGAGCTTGACATCAGTATTGGAAGAAGTCTCATTAACAACCTGTGATATGCAAAGAAATAATCTTGCTTGCTAAAAGTGAAGAGGACTTGAAGCACTTACTTTGATGCACATCAGAGACTACAGTTTCCAGTATGGATTATATTGCAACATAAAGAAAACAAAAGTACTCCCCAAATCCTTATGGAACATAAACAATATCATGATTGTTGTTGTTAGGTGCCATCGAGTCGGTACCGACTCATAGTGATCCTATGCACAGCAGAGCAAAACACTGCCCGGTCTTGGGCCAACCTCACCACTATTGCCACACTTGAGTCCATTGATGCTGTCACTTGGTAAATGGGGGGAAATGGATGTCGTCTAGGATTCCATTTTACTTGGATCCACAATCAATGCCCATGGAAGCCGCAGTCAAGAAATCAAACAGCATGTTGCCTTGGGCAAATCTGCTGTAAAAGAACTCTTTAAACTATTGAAGAGCAAAAACATCACCTTGAGAACTATGGCGCACGTATATCAAGCCAGGCTGTTTTCAATCACCTCACATGCCTGTGAAAGCAGGGCAGTGATTAAGGAAGACCAGAATGATGCATTTGAATGTTGGTATTTACAAAGAATATTGACTGCAAGATGAATGAATATATCTGTCTTAGAAGAAGTACCACTAAAATGCTCCTTAGAATTGAGAGTGATGAGACTTAGTTTCACATATTTTGGGTATGTTATCAGGAAGGACCAGTTCCTTGGAGAAAGACATCAAGCTTGGTAAAGTAGAGGATCAGCAAAAATGAGAAAGACAAGCAGGTTGGGCGGCAAGCAGTGTCAGTGGCCAGGCTACTCACCTTCCTGAAACTTCTCTGTGCCTCAAGGCCCGCAGGCTCCCAGCATGCACCTTCCCTTCTGCCAAGATGCCCAAGAGAAGGAAGTTCAGCTGAAGGGGTGGTGAAAGAGGAGTTGAAGAAGAGATCCATGAGGTTCTCTGCTATACCTGCTCCTGCAAAAGTAGGAACAAAGCTGAAAAAGAGAGCAGGAAAGGCTAAATCTACAGACAAAAAAGCACAAATAAAAGGGAATAACAGGGCAAAGGGAAAATGGGCTAAAGCAGATAACTAAGAAACTAAGGGATTTACCTGCCTAAAATGGAGAAATTAAAAACAAGGAGAGCCCAGACTTTGGTGAAGCAGGAGAGAAAGAAGCCAAGTTGGATTAATGTTTGTCTATAATGTCGTACTGGAGTTCTGGGGTGGCACTGTGGGTTATGTGTCAGACTGAAAAGCCATTTGAACTGCAAGGTCGGTGGCTCAAGCTCACCAGCTGCTTCTCAGAAACTCTATACAGGGTCACTATGGGTCAGAATCTACTGGACGGCACTTGACAACAACATCATGTCGTACCAGTGGGGCCTATGTCTCTATCTCTCTTCTTGTACAATCCAGAGGAATATTCTTATCAACTATTTAGTAAATGCAAGTTTTTTTAGTGGCCCTAGAAACATTTTTCAAAAAGAGGAAATCCCACTTCATCCCATTTTTTTAAGTGTAAATACTTTGTTGTTGTTGTTAGGTGCCATCGAGTTGGTGCCAGCTCATAAATATCTTATGCACAACAGAATGAAACACTGCCTGGTCCTGAGCCAACCTCACAATTGTTGCTATGCTTCAGCCATCGACACTGCCATTTTGCCAGTCCATCTCGCTGGGG
>NW_006408559.1:16467641-16478478 GCF_000296735.1 Chrysochloris asiatica
AGCAATTGATGGTCTGTTCCACAATCTGCCCCTGACCTAGTCATCTCTTTCTGCAGATGTAGTCAGTTTGATTTCTGTGTATTCCATCTACTGGTCCATCTGTATAATCGTCCCTTATGCTGTCTAAAGAAGGTATTTGAAATGAACAAATCATTGATTTTGCAGAATTCTATCATGCGATCTCCAGCATCCATTTTTATCACCAAGGCCATGTTTTCCAACTACTGATCCTTCCTCTTTGTTACTAATCTTTGCATTCTAATCACCAGTAATGATCAACACATCTTCATTGGATGTTTGATCAATTTCAGATTTTTTTAAAAAAAGAGGTGAAATCATCTGGTTGTTTATATTTTGCTACAAGCAGAAAATAGCAGGATGTTGACTGCTGGGAGGTTTTGACTATCTTGGTGTCAACCTAACATTCCATTGAGTGTGGAGGGGGAGGTTTATATCCCATAATGCAAAGCATATTTAATGGTAATTGGGAGTCATGGTTATGCATTTGTACACTTGAACGTTTTAAATTCTATTTCCATACTGGTTTTCAGTAGATTTGTTCTACTTATCTTGGCTTGCCTGTCAGAATTCAGTGGATTCTCTGCCATCTTGGGTGTGATAGTCCCATGTTCCTCATAACATTGTTATCTGCTGTGTGTGAAAGGTTGAAAATGTGTTTAGTGTATGTGATATTGTGAATTAGTAAGAATTGGAACTATTAACAATTGAAGATAACTGGCACTTGAAAATTTTGATTACAAAAAAATTTTGGTACAAAGGAAAATTTGTCTCCAAACTTGAAGCTGGAAAATCACTGGAATTTCAAAAATAGTTGAAACTATATGAATATCATATTTTTGGTATTTGTATTAAAAATTGGGTACAGATTGTTCATAAGGTCTCTGTACTGACCCTTAAAACTATCAAATATCAGTTATAAAAAAAAAAAAAAAAGAAGGAGAAAGACCCTGGATGACATGGATTGGCACAGTGGCTGCCACATTGAACTAAAAACTAATAGTTGTGGAGACACAGCTGGTCTGGGCAGTGTTCTGTTCTGTTGGGCATAGATTGTTATGAGAGCAGACTGGATGGCACCTAACAATAGCAACATATTTGAATCTACATTGATTTGTTTATATACATTTTCACCAACACTAGACTATCTTGCTTAGTGTAACTTTATGCTATGTCCTATGATAAGGCAGTTTGAATCCTCCAATATTGTGTCATTCAAAATTGTGTTGACCTTTGCTGTTTGTTTGATTTCCCCCATGTAAATTTTAAGCTGAGCTTGCTAATTTCTAACAAAACAAAAAACCCTCTTAGGTTTTGGTTAAGATTGTGTATTGAATCTGTAGAAGAATTGAGGAAGAATTGACATCATAAAAATATTGAGACTTACAACTTGTGAAAAGATTTATTTCCTTACTCAGGTCTTCTTACTTTGATCAGTGTTTGAAGTTTAATTATATGGATTATAATCATATTTCATTAACTTTATCTCAATGTATTTCATAATTTTGGTGCCTTATAATGGCAACTTTCAACATCTATTAGTGAGAAAATATTTAGATGCACAATTGGTTTTATATTTGCTGAACTTTCTTATTTTAATAGCTTTCTTGTGGTGTCTATGGGGTTTTCTGAATACAATCCTAACAGATACAGCTCATTTCTGTTTATTCATGCCAATAGGTATATTTCTATGTCTTGTCATATTGCACTTACTAGGATCCTTCTGGACTCTTGGTGTGGTGCTATAGAGTCTGCTGGACTGCTACCACCGGTTGGCAGTTCAAACTCACCAGCATTTCCTTGGGAACCCTATACAACGTTGGTATGAATCGGGACCGACTTGATGGCACTAAAACAAACAAACCAACCAGGATTCTTCCAGTACTATGTCAAATAAAAGTACTGCCTTGTTCCCCATCTTGTTAAGTGCCATCGCAGTAAAATATTTGGTGTTTCGTCATTAGCTGTACTTTAGTACTTATTTTTAGTTTTCCCTCAGATTGAGAAAGTTCCCTGTTCTTATTAGCTTGCTGAGAGCTTTTATTGTGAATTGATGTTGAATTTTATCCATTGATTTTTATTTTCATCTCTTGGGATAAGCATGTTTTTTCTTCCTTTGTCTAATCATGTGGTGAATTTACTTGATTGAATTTTTAAATGGTTCACCATCTTCCATAACCAAGATAAATCTCACTTGGTTGTGGTTGTTGAATTGTAATTGCTAGTGTTTTATTAAGGGAGTCTATGTTCTAAGAATTAAGTTCATGAAGGCTATTTGGTTGATGGTTTTTGCTGTTGGGTGCTGTTGAGTCACCCATGGGACAGAGTAGTACTGCCTTATAGGGGTTTGTAGACCGCAATCTTTAGGGTAGCAGATTGTCAGATCTTTCTACTGTAGAGCTGCTGAGTGTGTTTGAACAGCTGACCTTTGCGTTAGTAGCCTAGAGTCTGCTTTGCCATGAGGGTATTTTACTTGCTCTATAGTTTTCTTGAAATGCCTTTGTTCTCAATGTCAGATAATGCTGGCTTCCTAAAATGACTTATGCAATATTCCCCTCTTTATTTTTTGAAAAATTGTGTACAATTGTTGTTTTCTTAACTATTCTATAGAATTCTCCAGTACAACCATATGGGCCTGGGCACTTCTATCTTGGAAGGTTTTCAACCACAGATCCAATTTCTTTACCAAAGATGATTTCAGTGATCTGTTTCTTCTTTAGTGAGTTTTGCTAGTTTGTGTCTTCAAAGGAACATATCTATTTCAGCTAAGCTGTTACATTAATGGTTTTATACAGGCTTCTCTATGATGTTTCATCCTTCATTCATAAAATTGGTAATTTGCATTCTCACTCTTTGTAACTTGGCCGGTCTGACTGGTCATTTATTGATTTTATTTTTTCAAAAAGACAACTTTACTGTCCATTGATTCTCTCTCTTAACTGTTTTGCCATTTTATTGTTATCTGATATTGTTTTTACTTAAATATTCATTATATGTATCTCCTGTGAATTCTAGATTGACTTCCAAGAATCAACAATCTTGCCCTCACAGATTTTCACCAAAGCATTGATTTTCATAGTGACAACCTAAACACTTGCTAATTGTCTCACATCAGAAGAATCTGGGACACTCCCAACAGACCCAAGAAGAGCATTACCCACTTTGGGGGCAGATTTGCCCTTGGCAGGAATTAGCTGTCCCTGCTGGTCTTTCATGGTGAAAGTTCTGCAAACACCGGTTTATACCAGTTAGAGGGCGCGATTTTTGTTAATTCACTTCTAACCAAGTGCTCTAATTACCACTCTTAAAGTCTCAGGGGCCTAATTTAAAAACTTTTACTGCAGATTTGAACAAGTTCCTGGGTCCTCATTATTGTTAACTCTCCCCACCTTGGGTTCTGAGGAGGGAGTTAAAGGAGGGAGAATAGGGATGGGAATGGAAGAGGGGAGAAGAGGTGCATATGATAGGAACACTCCAGGGAAAGTAGAGGCAGAGCTTTAATTAAAGCCCAGTTGGGCAATTTGCATTATTGAGTTCAACCTGGAGAAGGCAAGAGAAGTCTAAGGAAATGCTGGGAGAGTTTGGGGTCACTCAGGGTTTCCTTGGCCCCTCCAAGGTGATATGTACACCACATGTGTACAGCTCTTGACAAGGACTCAGCACCATCCTGGGGGGAGGGGGGTGGGCAA
This sequence comes from Chrysochloris asiatica, assembly GCF_000296735.1. NCBI lineage: Eukaryota > Metazoa > Chordata > Mammalia > Afrosoricida > Chrysochloridae > Chrysochloris > Chrysochloris asiatica. The sequence continues at coordinate 16,471,349 of NW_006408559.1, forward strand.
CGTCTCTACCTTAGGGCCAAGCATGACCAACTGACATTTACAATTTTACTAACTAATGGAGTCTACATTTATGTTACTGTCTGCTGATATAAGTCAATAAGAGAGACCCCATTTCTTCCTCCCTAAGAAAGAATTTTTTTTTTTTTCCCCTAAACTTGCCCAGGAGAGTCCTGAGTCCTAGAAGGCAATCTTAGTCTCATCCATCTCTAATCTAAGAATGTCTGAGATAAAAGATCCTTCCAGCTATTTTACTTCTCTGTTTAACAAGTGAGAACAATGCTGTCCAGAAAACAGCTCAAAGAAGTAAAGCAAGAATGAGAATGTTTCCATTCCTGACCTGTGCCTCAGTTCACACCCCATTATTCTGTACAGTTTCTAGGGCTTTATTTATTTCCTCTTCTGGATTTATTTATTTCACATGTGGTTACTGATAATCTTCTGGATTTATGTATTTCACATGTGGTTACTGATAATCTTCACATGTGGTTACTGATAATTTATTTATTTCACATGTGGTTACTGCACTGCCAACCCACTGGGGGAAATGGCTCACATACACAGGTGAAATGGATCTGAATCCAATTTCTCTAGAGTCTATCCTCCGAACATAAGTACTTTCATACTCATTCCCTTTCTTGTTCCTCTACCTCATTCTAGAAATGACTTGAAGTGTCCAAGATTTAGACTATCACGAACCAAGTGGAACCTGCAAGTAAATAACTATAGTGCAAAGGAAAAGATGTAGGCGTTCAGAGATTGGGGTAGAATTCAAGGAAGGCTTCTTGGAGGAGGATGCTGTCCGGTCAGACCAAGGGTGCTACAGCTGTGAGAATATCTAGTATCTCCACCAGAAATCTTAACTAAAAGCAACTTGGTGGAATGTCAGTTTGTCTGGCTGATTTATACTTCGTGTTCTCTCTAGTCCCTTTCCCTTTATTTGAAAATGGCCTTATAATTTAATATACAACTAAATATAATTTGCCTTTTCCCCCTTTCATGTTCTTAAATCATAATTTATTCCTCTCTCCTGTGCTATTCTCAGGAGAAAGATGAGGCTTTCTGCTTCCACAGAGATTTATAACCTCAGAAACACTGTACAGGGCCGCCATAAGGTGAAACCAACTCAGTAGTTAGTTAGAGCAACAATCACTGGGTTATTCACACATCTCGATATAAACAATCTCTAGAACCTCACCGTCCTAAACAACAACAAAATTCCCTTGACCTTTTATCTCTCCAGTTAATACTCTAGTTCTCTGATTTTCTACCAAGAAAAACACACCAAAAACATTTTCAAAATGGTGGACTCAAACCCTTCACGCCCCCTTGTCTCCTCAGCCTAGATCTGCTGGCTGCTTACTGTCAACACCAGCCTTGTCCAGTCACCAACAGCCTCTAACCTGACAGATTCCAAAGTCGTTACTCCTTTGTTTTGTATGACTTTCCCATCAACTTTCAGCAACACATAGTTGTTGACGTTAACCCTCCCCCAGCTATGAACAAATTGGAGTCCTGCTGTGGAGCTGTAGGATAATGCACTGGGCTACAAACTCAATTCGAACAGGAGGGCCAGCAGTTCAAACTCACTAGCTGCTCCTCAGAAACCCTATACCCTATACAGGGTCACTATGCATTGGACCAACCCAATGGCACACAACAACAACAACAACCTACTAATGAATAATTTCATCTTCACACTTCTGTGATACTATAATGTTTGGGTTGTCCTCTTACCTCACCAATCCAATCCTTCCCAATCTCACGCGCCTGCGTCTAAATAGTGTGCAGAATTCTCAATGCAATTTAATTGCATCTCAACCTTGGCATACCATCTATCTTCTGATGCCTTCAGAATTTACATTTTCAGACCTGAACTCTGCTGTGATATCTAGACTCATTTATCAAACTGCCTGTTTCATTGTTGTTTGATGTTTAGTGCCGTCGAGGAGTCAGTTTCAACTTGGAGCGACCCTGTATAGGGTTTCCGAGGAGCAGCTGATAAGCCTGAACCACCAACCTTGCAATTCAAACGGCTTTGCAGTCTGCCGCATTAGCCCACAGCGCCAGGCCACGACTCCCCTCCTAGGCATAGAGGATCATAGTTTTGTCCCTTCCTTTTCATTTCACCTATTTTTTCTTGTCTTGGTGTAGAAATAAGGACCTTCAGGGAAATGCTGAAAATAGCATGGAGAATAAACAAATTTTTCTTGTCCTTGAATTTAATGTGAATACTTGTAAATTTTTAAATATTTACCAAAATGCCTGCTTAAAGTTTCAGGTAGATGAAGCTCTTTGCTACAGGAAGTTTCTTTTTGTGTGATTGAACTGCCAATGTTTCAGCACAAATGGGTGTTGGATTCTTTTCAAGTTATTTTTTGACATGGTCACAAAGTTTCTCTTATAATCCATGAATTCAGTGAAGTTATCGATGCTTTGGGACTGCATCATCCATGTCTTTCTAACAATACTATGTCCTCCAACCCACTTCTGGACTTGGTGAACCTGCATACCCAATTCATGATGTTTGTAGCACGTTGCTCCAGACAAGTTCTTGGTTTTCTTTTTTCTTAATAAAAAAAACCAACAACAACAAACCCTAGTAAATATATACATAACTATCTCCAAAAGTCCCCACCACTGGACCAATAAATAACATCAAGATAAATGGAGAGAAGATGGAAGCTGTCAAAGACTTCATGTTGTGTGGATCCACCATCAACACTCATAGAAGCAGCACTTAAGAAATCAAATGATATATTGCATTAGGCAAATCTGCTACACAAGACCACTTCAAAGGGTTCAAGAGCAAAGACGTCATTTTGAGGACTAAGGTGTACCTGACCCAAGCCAAATAATTTCAACAGCTTCATATACATGTGAAAGTTGGACAGTGAATAAGGAAGACTGTAGAAGAATAGATGCATTTGAGTTATGGTGTTGGAGAAGAATATTGAAAATGCCATGGACTGTCAGAGGAACAAACAGATCTGTGTTGGAATAAGTACAACCAGAATGTTCCTTAGAAGTCAAGATGGCCAGATTTCATCTCTCATACTTGGGACATATTATCAGGAGGGGCCAATCCCTGGAGAAGGACATAATGCTTGGTAAAGTGGAGGGTCAGAGAAAAAGGGGAAGAGCCCCAATGAGATGGATTGGCACTGTAGTAAAGCAGTGTGTTGCCAGCAATGCATAGCAGTCATTGTGAGGATGTGCAGCACCAGGTGGTGTTTCATTCTGTTGTACATAGGGTCGGTATAGTCCAGAACTGACTTGATGGCACGTAACATTTCCACAGGTACTGTTCAATGACATTAATTATGTTCATCGGGTGTATAATCACCATTCTTATTTGTTCCCAATTTTTTCCATCACCCTAATGAAAGCTTGGGAGCCCTGGTGTAGCACTGTAGGTGAAAGTGATGAACTACAAAGTCAGTTTGAATCACAAGGTAGGCAGTTCAAGCTCACCAGTCGCTCCTTGGAAGATTTTCGCTACGGGTCAGAATGGACTCAACAGCACTTAACAACAACAACGGAAGCTCAGCGTTCCCTAAGCACTGTATCTTCCCTTCCCCTCCTGCGTGCCTCTGGTCCTTAGTTTCTGTTTTCCATGTGATGCCATCTCTCCAGTCTTTCAGAGACAGCCTACCTTCTAGTTTCCTCATATTGCTTTCGAGTTTTAGAGAAACTCCTACTTTTCTAGTAATTTAGGGATGAAGAGGTGAGACTCTGTGTTTAGTCTGCCATCTTGAGGAACTACAGCAAAGAACTGGAGTTATGTTGGCCAATGATATAAAGGAGATGGGAGCTAACCCTGGTAGAGGGGTCCTTATGTGACCCAGAACTTAATGATGATACATGCAGGACCCCGGGAGATGATAACTCAGAGAAAGGAAGAGTCTTTCTAAAATTAATATTGTCAGAAAATTAAGTGGGAAGAGAAAAGAAGTAGCTGATGTGGGAAGAAGTGAAGACAGAGACCATGATATCCCAAGGGCTAAGGAACTGAGTTCAAAGCTAAGGATCTCCCCTGAAAGTTTCTATCATCACCTCACACACACACACAAACACACACACACAAATGCTAAAGACTCCTTTAAATACTGAACCTTGAATATCTCACAGAGGGAAACATACACCAATGGAATGTTCCCTCTTAGCCAATCTGGCACTAATAGGGACAACATTTATATAGCTTGTTGTTGTTGTTGTTGTTGTTAAAGCAGCACAATAGTATTGGTGCCAATATTTACGTGCTGCTATTATATAGATTTTTCATAAGGTAGGAAAAATATGGAAAGCCATATTGTGGTTCTTTTCTAGAGTAATTGGAACATTTCTTTGAATAATTGTAACTATTATAGGATCATTATATCCTATTGGGACAGCATTGGGCAGTCTCAATCAGTCGTGTATGAATTCACTCAGTACACTGATGCCTATAGAATGCCCCTGGTGTACCAGGCTGTGTGCTACACATCAGAGTATTGCTGGGAGAAATTAAGGGCATGGTTCCTTTCTTCATGGAATGTGGAGTCTACTGGGGGAAGAGAGTGTTAACTGCACATGGGAGAGAAGTTGTAAATGAGCACCTGTGGCATGTCGTTGGGTGCAGTTGAGTTGACTCTGACTCACAGTGACCTTATGAACAACAGAACAAAACACTGCCTGGTCCTGAGCTAGCCTCACAATCACTGTTAACTTCCACCCCGTTGCAGTTACCATGATGCCAATCCAGCTTGTGGGGCGCCTTCCTCTTTTTCACTGACCCTCAACTTCATCCAGCATTATGTCCTTCTCTAGGGTCTGGTCCCTCCTGATAATATGTCCAAAGTATGAGGAATGAGTCTCCATTGCTATTCATAAGATTCTCAGTGACTGAGCATTCAGAAGGAGCCTGGCTCTCTGTCTTCCTAGTCTGTCTTAGTTTGGAAGCTCAGCGGAAAACTGTTCACCATAGCTGTACCCTGCTGGAACTTCAAATACTGGTGCCATAGATTCCAACACCACAGCAACACGCAAGCCACCACATTCCAACCCACTGACAGATGAGGGGTAGCAGAGCTGGAGGAAAGCAGGGTGCATGTTCAAGACACAGCTGCTCTAGAGCTTACTCTAAGAAATGACCTTTAAATCATGATTTTAGAGATCAAACAAAGAAGCCGAGTCAGTCTTGAGAATCATAATCCTGTCTTTCCAAAGCTTGAAAGAACTAGATTCTTTGTCTCTCCCATCAATCTGAAGGTAGATATCCAACTATCCAAACTAGAGGTCAATGGTCTCAGAATAATGGAATGCTACCTACAAGTGGTAGCGTAGTGGTTACGAATCGGACTGCGAACCTTAAGGTCAGCGGTTCAAAACTACCAGCCGCTCCGCGGGAGAAAGATGAGGCTTTCTACTCCCGTAAGGATTTACACCCTTGGAAACCCCGTACAGGGTCGCTATGGGTCGGAACCGACTCGAAGGCAATTAACAACAACAACAACCTACAAGTGGAGGCTTTAGTGACCACTGACCATATTATCTTTAATAGTAACCTGGCCTGAGCTGCACCAAGCTGCCCTTGCATTGTGCTATAGCCCCTCTACTGTGAGAGGGCATGAAATTGGGCGCTTTGTGCTGGGGGCAAATGCTGTGTGAGAAGAGACAGAGTCTCACTGCTCCAACAGCAAACGAGAGGACTGAAGGAAGGGCAAGGTTTTTAGTTGGACTCTACTGATGACAGGTAATAGACAACATAAGCAGGTAGAAGCGCGGGGTGGGGGAGCAATTTACAAATGCAGGAAATATATCATCTAGAAGTGTTTTAGGAGCATAGAGTACTCCTACATCTAGATTCCTGAACACTGTCCTTACGGAAGCATCTCTCTGTGTTTGAGTTGCCACCCTTCTTTGCGTTGGATTCTTTGTGTATCAAGCTCTCTCCATGTAAAGAGAATGATATTCCCAGGAAACTCCAGCCTTAAATAGCCCATTGAAACCATGATCTCAGAAGGAAATTAATTCTTTCTCCATTAGTGTCTTCATCTCTCATCACAAAAGAACCTTGACTGGTTCTGATGGTGATCTCCCATGCGATCACCCATGGACCAATCACTAGCTCTATAAGCATGGAGCACTCTGATTAGTTACCCATGGTTTCCTGGCTCACTTGATTTGGGCATCCTGAGACCATTTAATTGACATCCCTAGGGATTGAATCCACTAGGGAAACACACATATATGTGTTTTTTCTCTTTGAGTATACACTGGGCTGTGCAATTGGGAGAATAGCTTTAGTGTTCATTCTTTCAGCGATACACACTGTATCTGGAATCCAAGGATTCATGTTTAAAAATTGGTTTTCCATTTGTTAGTTTGCCACTTTAAGATGTGAGTTATGAGCAGTTTGAATCCTACAGCTACTCCACAGAAGAAAGAGGAGGCTTTCTGCTCCTGTAAAGATGTACACCCTCAGAAGCCCTACACAGGGTCACTATGAGTTGGAATTGACTTGATCGCAATGAGGTTGGTTTGTCTTTTTTGTTTTTAATGCATGGTTTCACAGTACTGCATTCGGCTTGGGTTTGAATGGCCTTGGCCAGGGCTACATCTTGGAATGAGATCCTCACTGAAGACAGCAGCACACCCAGGACAGCCTTCCTCAGTTTACCTGGTACAAGTCATGGTTTATTTTGTCAGCTTGTTTGATCTGTCTTTCTACCATTAACATCTAAGTTTTTGCATAGTAGACCTTTAATTGCCAGCAAATTGTTTTCGTTTGTATCTTTCCTAAAGAATGATAAAACAAGGGTGTCTGGTCGACTGTGTGGCAGATCCTGTCGGCGAGGGTGAGATGGAAATTTGCAGGACTCTGTGCCTAGGAAATCATTGGAAGAAATGCCATGAGGTTTTAAAAAATTTGTTTCTTAAATGTTTTATTGTGAATTATGTGATAGTTTACATGGGAGAACATTAGCTTTACATTCATTCTATTGTATATCGTCTCATTGCCATGGTATCCCCTCCATGCAATCCTTCCCCCGTGCCACCCAGGTCTTCAGCACACAGTCGCTCTCCCTCTCTGGATCTAAAATCTCCAGCTGCTCCATTGCTCCACGTCATCATCTCTGGCTCCATCTCAG
>NW_006408559.1:16479471-16481910 GCF_000296735.1 Chrysochloris asiatica
ACTAGGTGGCTAGAGTCTGATCCTCAGAGCCTATGGTTTGGACGGTCAGCAAGAGGTTCTTAACCTCATAGTGCACTCATGGCACATGCCTCTGTGGAGTGAAAAATTTATTGCGTTGGAGCTTTAATTTCTGGAAAACGTTCTCTTTTTGAAGTGAGGTCCTGATTGTAGGCTTGCTGCAGTCATGAGAGGACTTGGTGGAGTTAAAGCACCTGGCATCCTGGTGGGCACACCTTGAGCTCTGCATCAGGAGGTGGCAGTTATCATTCATCTTAACAAGCCCTTGTTGACCATCTACTGTATTTAAGACATTGAGGCAAAGACATCATTGAAATGCATGAGATGGTTTCAGGATTAGAAGAAAGGTGCTCCAAAGGTACCCAAAAAAAGGCAGGTCTAGGGTTAAATCACTGGGTGTGAGTGACCCCTGTCACCAGTTAAAGCAAATGCAAACCAGGGAACACATCTGACAGGTTCCCAAAATTAAACTAGATAAAAAGTGCTCATTTTGAAAATGGTTCTCCAATCTCTGCCTTACTAAAGGTGATGCTGAACAAGATTAAGATGAAGGTAAAGTTGAAATTTGGGGTTGATGAAGAAAGGATAAGGTATGTTCCATCCAGTGATCTTGTTCCAGAGTGAATATTTCTCCAACTTCTCATGTGTAAGAGGAGGTGCATATAATTTCATGGGATCTTCCTGCCACTCAGGTAAGCCGGTCAGGCTGTCGGCCACTTCCTTCTGCACCGGCCAGCCCCAGGCCTTAAAGAAAGGCACTAGGTTCTTCTGCATTTTTTCAGAAAACTTCTTCACCCACAAGTTCATCTTGCCAGCATTATGTGTGGGTACGCGGGAGAGGGTCTGGTACTCTGCAAAGAGGTGGATGAAGGGTTCCCAACCAAAGGCCTCCTGGAGCTGGGAGAGAGAGAGAATGGACAGAGTAAGACATCTGATCTGCTTCAGACACCCCACACAATATGGTAACTAAGGGAGACAGTGAAGGAGGTAGAGTGAAACATCTGGTCTACCTCAGACACCCCACACAACATGGCAACTATGGGAGAAAGAGAGAGAAGGCAGAGTGAGACATCTGGTTTACTAAAGCCTCCTAATACAAGAACACAAACTTCGAATTCATCAGGCTCTGACCAGCAACTGTGCCCATCTCCACCCCATAGTATGTTCATTTCATTGCTTGGTGTCTCCATACTCAGTTCTGCACAATCCCAGGGCAGAATCTACACTACACATGGTGTATAGTTGTTGTCAAATGCTGTCAAGTAGGTTACGACTCACAGTGACCCTGTGTAGAGTTTTCAAGGAGCAGTTGTGAGCTTGAACCACTGACCTTGAGGTTCAAACCGATCATACAGTCCAGTGCATTACCCTGCAGCACCACACCAGGAGGTATTTAGTTTTGGTATTACTATTTCTTTGCCTGGGTTTGGTGCTATTGAATAAGCACTGGACTGGTGACTGTAAGGTTGGCAGTTCAAACCCACCATTTGATCTTGGAATCCCTATACAGAGTCACTATGAGTCGGAAGTAACTCGACATCATTTCGCAACAAGAAAGGTGAGGGTACCCTCATATCCTGTGCAGCTGGAAATATAGAATCCTCTCATTAAAACCCACCACACTACCCAATCCCCAAGGTGAGGGTACCCTCCTATCTTGTGCAGCTGGAAATGTAGAACCCACCCAGTAAAACCCACCACACTACCCAATCCCCAAAGTCAATTCTGACCAATGGTGACCCCATTTTTCACAAAGTAGAGCTGCTCCATTGGGTTTTCTTGGCTGTGATTTTATGGAAGAGGATCTCTAGGTCTTTTTTTCTGTGATGCTTCTGGGTGGATTTGAACCACCAACTTTTAGTTTAGTAATTGAATGCAACTCCTTCATGCCACCCAGAGACCTTCAAAATCACCAGGATCCAGTGCAAAATTTTAATTCTTTGAAAGAAACCCCAAACTTAAAACCTTCACTACTGGTAAGTCTACTGAAATGTTTTCTAGACTCCAACCTACTGGGAAAGAAGAGACAGACAGATGTGTGAGAGAAATGCATCTTTTGTAGTTAGATAGTTAGAGTTGGCAAGGACTAATGCTTTAGGAAGAAATGACCCTCAGGTGACCATGCTTCAATGGCCTCTGGAAACAACCCTATGTTGCCCTGGCTTGTGAGTGTCAGGACTGGAAGGGACAGTCTCCTAGTCCCATATCACAGAGATCTTGGCATTTTACCTAAAGGCTAGGAGAAGCTATGAAAGGACATTAAGGTAAATGTGTGACTTATTTCAACACTCATGGAAGCAGCAGTCAAATAGGCACATCTGCTGCACAAGACCTCTTTTAAAGTGTTCAGGAATGAAGATACCAGTTTGAGGACTAAGGTGCACCTGACCCAAGTCATGGTATTTTCAATAGCCTCATATG
>NW_006408559.1:16485195-16496663 GCF_000296735.1 Chrysochloris asiatica
TAAAAAAAGCTAAAGTGGATAAAGAGAAGTACTTTTCACTGATGGCATATGGAGGGGATTATAATCAATGTAATGAAACAAGTTATATGAATGGTTGAATGTGAAACTGATGATGTGCCCTGTAAACTTTCACTCAATCCACAATAAAAACCTTAAATTAAAAAAAAAAGAAAAAAGAATTCATGCATTTGAGCTATGGTGTTTGAGAAGAATATTAAAAGTATCACGGACTGCCAGAAAAACAAACAAATCTGTGTTGGAAAAGGGACAACCAGATGCTCCTTAGAAGCCAAGATGGCCAGACTTCATCTCTCATACTTGTGCTATATTAGAAGGGACACATCCCTGGAGCAGGACATCATGCTTGGTAAAGTGGAGCATCAGCAAAATAGAGGGAGACCCCCCCCACCCCGATGAGATGGGATGGCACAGTGACAGCACAAATGGGCTCAAATGTAGTAACGATTGTGCAGTTGGCTTGGCGCAGGACCAGGCAGTGTTTAATTCTGTTGTGCATACGGTTGCTATGAGTTGGAACTGACTTGACGGCATCGAATAACAACAACATATCTGATTTGGAAGCACCCTAGAAATTGGGTCCACTGTAATCATTGCTAGAGACAGGGACGTCATTAGAAGGCTGTAGGGATAGTTCAGGTGAGAGACTATGGCATTCTGGAGAGAAGAGAAGAGAAGGCTTTGAACTGAATTTCCACATCCAGTTTTTGTCTGAGACTGCTCCAACAGATACCTTACTTAGGGATGCTGTTGCTGTTGTTGTTATGTACTGTGGAGTTGGTACTGACTCATAGCAACCCTGTATAGGGTTTCCAAGACTGTAAATCTTTACAGGAGCAGAAATCCTTATCTTTCTCCCACGGAATGGCTGGTAGTTTCGAACTGCCAACCTTGAGGTTCGTAGACCAATTCATAACCACTATGCTGCAGGAGTCTAAAGTTATTTTGTTGCCTGAGGTGCATGGACAGACAGCAAGAATGACCAGGGATAGTACACTGCAGTGCCCAAAGCCAGGGTCAAGAGTGCAGACTTGGAACCTGAATTCTGCCTGTCCCGGTCCCATCACCTGTAGACACACGGGGCAAGTGTTTATATTCTTTAACCTCCCGTTTCTGCAGCTGTAAGGTGGGTTTATGAAGGATCTCTGGCTTCTGCCAAGGAGCAGAGTGAGAAACTGAAGGGCAGCCATTCAAGAAGCCATGAAATGCTCTGCGTGTGTTGGTTTCGTCATGGAGCCAGCACGTGGCACACTGAGGATCTCAGTGGAAAGATGCCATCTTGAGATGCTATAATGTTAGGCACACCATAGTATATTCTTGTGGTGAACTACAAACTTGGTCTTGCTGTTTAGGTGATGCAACTGTTGTCTGACCCTGGGGAGAAGGGTCTCCTAGCAGCCCAGCCCCCTTGTCCAGGGATGGGGTATTGAAAGAGTTGCAAGTCTCCTGGGACCCCTATGGTGGGCTTGGAGCCCCATGCCCTCGTTCTTTCCAGTACCTGGCGGTATGTCTCCAGGGCTATCCACACTTTCCAGTCATGCAGGGGGGCTCCATTGCCCATGTGTGCCTTGATCCTCTTCTCCCATCTTTTAGGCTTCAGTTTAGAGTGGGCCTGGTCACTCGGGATGCCCAGGACTGTTTCATGCACATAGACTGACCACAGGTTGCAGGTGGCTTCGGGGGTGTGTGGAGGGAAGTCCCAGCTGGACTGCTGCTGCTTGTGGCCCAGCTCATGGATGGCTGACCACAGTCCCTTGTTCCGTATGTTTGACTCACTGATGTACCGTGACACTGAGTCCAGGAGGCCCATGATGGGGTACCCAGCATGCATCCAGCCTGGAGACAAGAAGAAGGGGTGAGAGTGTGTGACCTTTCTGTTGGCCATGTCACTCTCACCATCCCATGAGACTGCAACACTTTGGTGATCCCCTATTGACCTGAAGTGCATGACCTCCAAGCTTCTGGGGACCCTAAGTACTTCCCTCTCCAGCATACTTTCACCTCTGATCCCAGAAAATCTGAGCTTTGTGGTTCAGAGATGTCTGCTCCTTTGGAATATGGGTTTCTGGAGAATTCTGGGGGCCCTACCCTCTGAGATCTGCACGTTGACAACAATCCTTTCAGGACGACGGAAGGGGAAGGGCTGGGTACCCAGCCGGCTGTGGCTTCTATCACCTCGTCCCAGAGGCTCAGTAGGGGCTCAGGGTTCTCCAGGGTGTGCACGCTAACGGTCGGCAAGGTCAGGATGATGTTGTCTGTGGCCAGCTCCCCCCAGGGACACGGGTTCTCCTGGATGTGCCTCTTCCACTCCTCCTGGGATGTCTTACCTACAGCAGAGATTTTGGAACATGCCCACATCACTTTCCCACCCTGGTAAGGATGCCCTGGTATTAATAAAGCCTTTTTTCCCCCTCTAATGAGTCTTGATGATGCAGAGAAATAAGCATTGGGCTGCTAACCTCAAAGTTGGCGGTTCAAGTCCACCAGCCACTCCCTGGTAAAATGGCAGTCTGCTCTTCAGTTATAGACACAGTCTAATCTCAGAACCTTAGAGAGCAGCTCGACCTGGTACGAAAGGGTCTCTGTGAATTGTAATTGACTTGATGGCAGTGTTTTTGTTGTTTACCTCTAAAGTATAGAATGGCTGTCTCTTTTTCTGCCGTCTCTGATAGGCTGAGGACAGTGGGCTCTGTCTTCCTCAAGTACCTTTCCCTCTCTCCACCCATTACGTTTCTGGGGATACACACACCATACTGTCCTCACCCCAAAAAGGCCTGTCCCTGCTTACCCATCTGGAAGTGTGGCGCAAGCGCAGCCCCACTGATAGTGATAGGCACTGGGTGCAGGACACCACTGGGGGACACGATGATGTAGAGGAGGCCTCCCCAGAGCCAGGAGATGGACTGCTTTGTGCGGTTCATGTTGTACTGGTAGGTCACTTCAGGGGGACGGGAGTAAGTGTGCACCAGACTTACGTTATTCACGTGGCAGCCAATCTGCACCTGTGACCAGAGGAGGGATGTTCATGGGACATTCTCATGTGGGGGAGGTGTGTGGTGGGGAGGACTGCATTGTATGTGTGTGTGTCTGAAGCTCTCTGGCTGTCTGTGGTATGTGTGTGTTGCGGGTTAATGCCTTGGACTACAAGGTCTGTTTGAACCTCAAGGTTGGCAGTTCAAGCTCACCGGTTGCTTCTTGGAAACCCTATATAGGGTCACTATGAACTAGAACTGACTTGATGGCACTTAACAGTTATCTGCACTCTGGTTATATTGAAACACCCATCCACGTCCACGACTGATGACACATTAAGCGTCACGTGAAATGATTCTGTAGAGCAGATGAGTGACACTGAATTATGTGGTAAATCAGTCATGGCTCTGCCTATGAAATCATTCATGACAGACTTCGGTTTTGTAAAAGTTTGTGTAAGGTGGTTACCAAAACAACTCACAGAAGAGCATAAACAGAAGGGTTTGGATATTTGAAAACAAAATTGGGACCAAAATTTGAAGGAAAGTCAAAGTTTCTTTAAAAAAAAAAATGTTACTGGTGACAAGACATGGATTCACCATTATGAGTTTAAGAGTAAACGGCAGAATATGGAATAGAAACATCCACAGCTGCCGACCAAGAGAAGTTCAAAAGTCAACCATCAGCTGGAAAATTGGTGCTTAGAGTTTTCTGGGAATTTCAAGGGTCAGTATTGGAAAACTCAGGAAAAACGTTCAATAATCAACAGTACTCACTATAATGAGATGCTCACTGAAGAGCTGAAGCCTAAACTTTGTATTCAATGCAGAGGACTGCTGTCCAAGAACTTTGTGATCTTGTGTGACAATGCACATCCACACACCTCTGCCCACACGGTTGACACTCTGCAAAAACTTTGCTTTGAAGTGTTCAATCATCCTCCCTACAGTCCTGATCTAGCTCCATTGGACTTTCACCTGTTTGGCCCCCTGAAAGCAGCCCTTCAAGGATGAAGAGTCACTTCTGATGAAGAAGTGAAGACAACGGTGCATTTGTGGCTCACAGCTCCCTTTAATAAGGAGACATGATAAATAGACAAAGTGTATTGAAAAGCAAGGGGATTATGTGGAAAAATGATGTATTTGTCTTTTCTAAAAGCTGATTTAAAAAAATTCTACAGCCAGAGTGCAGATAATTTTTTACTCATGTTCGTGTGTATGTGTGTGTTTAGTCCTGGTGTGATGGTGTAGGAGAAGCACTAGACTGCAAGGTCGGTTTAAGCTGCTAAATCAGTGGTTCAAGCTCACCAGCCACTCCTCGAAAACCCTATACATGCTCACTATGAGTTGGAACTGACCTTATAGCGCTTAATAACAACAAAGAAACCAGGATTCTATATTTAAGCCCAGTCTCTAGTGTTTGGGAGATTTTCTTTTGATTTAAGCTAAAGCAGCCCCAGCAAATGCAGGCTTAGAGCAGCAACCGAGGAACTCCTGTGCTTCCTGAACAGGAAAGGGGGTCTGCATCCTCCATGGGTGTCTGGGGAGAGGGTTGACCCCAAGATGGGGCTGGACCTGAGTGGGTGGGCAAGAGCAGATATCAGGAAGGCTTCTACTGGGCAGAAAGTAATGGCAGCAAAGGGCTAATATCCTAAAGCATTGGCTATCTGCCTCGTCTATTAGGGTCTCCTCACCTCTACGACTGGTTTTATCAAGGTCCCCCATGCTCCTATAACCAGCTCTGTAAGGAGCCCCAAAGCCCCACTGGTGAGTTCTGTGAGTGCTCCCATTATCCTTCTGATCAGCTTTGTAAGAGTCCTCCCACTACCCCACTGACCGGTTTTGTGAGGGTCCCCCAAGTACCCCTCTGAGTAGTTCTGTAAGGTTCCCTCCCCAGTACTCCACAGGCCAAGTGTTAGGGTCCCTCAATACCTCACTGACCAGCTCTGTGATAATCCCCCAGTAGTCTGGTTCAGTGAGGGTTTCCCCATTATCCCTGTGAGGGTCTCCCCAGGACCTCTCTGATTGCTTATGTGAGAGTCCCCTTAATACCATTTGACTAGTTCTGTGAAGATTCCTCCATACCCCTATGTCTAACTGTGAGGATCTCACCATCCCCTGACCAGCTCTGTTAGGGTGCCCCCAGTGCCTCTCTGACCAACTCTGTGAGGGTCCCCCATAGCCCACTGACCAGTTGTACCAGGGACACCCTAACCTGTTGACCACTCAGGACCACCTGGGCTCCTTGAGCTGCTCTTGGTCTGTAAAGAGAGGGTGGGTCTTCCCTTTGCTCCTGGGGTGGGGGACTGTTGAGATAGCTCAGATGCTATTCAAGTGGAAGGAGAGTCCTGAGGAAATGCCTGATGCTGGCTGTCTGGGGTGGACATAGTACCTTCAGGCCGTATGCACATCAATCTCTTGTAGGGTGATTTCTGCAGCTTGTCCTCCAGGTAAGTAGAGGCCGGTGCTCACCCAGAAATTGCTGTCTTCTACAAGAACCCCAGAATGATTGGAATCATCCTTCTTCTAGCAGAATCCCCCCAGCCCCTGTGCACACCCTAACTCATCACATGGTCTGGACTCGGATCCCAGACCTGAGCTTATGGAGGAGTCCCAGACACCTTCCTGGAGTGACAGCTCAGACTTCCTGCTGAGCTAGTCAACCCCATCTCTGGTTGCCCTGGTTCCTCTCCTTTCGTACCTGGTCTGATCACGATGGTGGCTGGGTTCTCCATGGGATGCATGGCAGAGTCCGTGGAACTGGAGAGCAGCTGAGAGCAGTCCATCCCTGCCTGCACCAAGTTTTTGGCTAAGTTGATAAGGACAGCCTGAGGGCTGACCTGTAGGACTGGCCTCTCCTTTGTCACGGATGGGAGGCCTGACTTCTGGATTACCCTCAGGATGTTCCTATGCACGGACTCAAAGACCGGAATCCCTTTGTGTGGGATTTGGAAGAAGGAGGGGATATCTCTCAGGAGGTTCTCCAGCCATGTCCTCTCCATGGTTTCCGTCTTTTCAGACAGTGTGGCCTCAAGTTTACAGAGGGCCCTGCACACATTGTAACACCTCATTTCCAGACTGGGGATGGAGTAGAAAGCTGAGGTCATATACTTGTCTGAGATGGCTAGCCCGAAGCTGTTGAGGAACATGTTGGCTGGGTAATGAGCTATGCAGTTAAGATCTGGGCTTATGGAGGCCCAGTGCCAGGCTTGGCCAGCTATCAGTAGTCCCCCTCCTTCAGTGACAAATTCCTTCACTTTGTTTGGGTTTTGCTCAGTCATGGACGCACAGATGAAGACACTCATGTCCCTGGTCAGTAAGTTAGCATGGCCCCACTCCAGGTTATGTTTTGATAGCAGAAGACCCAGGTATTGAATTTCTGGGCTCAGTCCAATCTTGCCTCTTTGGCCACCTGCCAGCCAGCTCAAAGCATTGACCAAGAATGGGGTCATGTTGGGTTCCTCCAGCAAGCCCTTATGGCCAGCCAACATGACACGGCCACGGCCAGCATGGGCAGCAGCGAGGAAGCAGCGCAGGTGGTTGTCCAGCCCCAGGGGGAAGGCCAGTGCCCCGTGCACCAGCAGCTGTGAGCAAAGTCTCCCTCCACCGATATTCAGCTCTGAGATCCCTTCCAGAAGTTGTTCCTGATCCCGGCTGAGATACTCTCCATACTCACTGGAGAAAGACAAGTGAGTTCAGAACAAGCCATAACATAACTGCCAGGCCAGAGCTCATCTGGCTGAAAAGCCAGGAGAGGAAAGAGAAGGTATATTAGTTTCCCTTTTGCTTTGTACACGTTCTTCAAATCAGTGTTGGCCATGAGTTGTGAATAGTGTAAAACAGTGAGAATTTTACTTATGCCCCAGTGTCTTCAGATGTGCATATAAATTTGTCCAGTGAAAATTTCCAAAGTGCAGAAAAATCTGTAAGCATGGAACTTGAAGGGACTGCCTTGTTATTACGGGCACCACAGTTTTCTGCCTTTGATAGTGCTCAGTCTTAGACAGGGCGCACTTGTCTATCACTCTTAGTTAGTAGAGAAGACTTGAGTTTTTCTTCTGATATATTTTGACTCCTAGTGACTGTCCTGGGTTGAATAATGTCTCCCTCCAATACCTGTCAGCTTAGCTGTATGTCTCAGTGATTTACGTGAAGATGCAAAGTGACAGCTGTATAATGAGTCCCCATGATGTGATCTGATGTGATAAACCAACACGACGATTAAGTGTGGGATGTTTTTGTTGTCCTTAAGTACATCGAGTCAGTTCTGACCCAGAGCGACCCTGGATAGTGTTTCTGAGGAGTGGCTGGTGAGCTTGAACTGCCAGCTTTGCAGTTCAAACCAACTTTGCAGTTCAGCGCATTAACCTACACTGCCATTTGTTGTTGTTGTGAAGTGCTGTCAAGTCAGTTCCGACCCAAAGCGACCCTGTATAGGGTTTCCGAGGAGCAGCTGCTGAGCTTGAACTGTTGATCTTGCAGTTCAAATGGCTTTGCAGTCTGGCGCATTAACCCACAGCACCACACCAGGACTCCATTAATCTTATCATGACCATGATCTGATGTAAGAGAGTTTCCCAGGGGTGTGATTTGCAACACTTTTTATCTTATAAGAAATAAAAGGAGAGAGACCTGAGCAGAGACCGGAGGGACCTACTATCACCAAGAAAGAAGAGCTGGAAATGGAGTCCCTGCCCTGTGAGGCTCCTAGATCCAGGGGGAGATTGACGGAGATCTCCAAGGAAGGCTGGGCCTACAGATGCTAAAAGGAGACCAGGAACTTTCTCCAAACTTGACTGTCTGAGTGCAGACATCTAGCCCTCTGGACTGTGAGAGAGCACATTTGTTTGTTACAGCCATCCAGGTGTGGTATCACTGTGACAGCAGTCCTAATAACTAAGACAGACTTCGGTAGCAGGAAAGTGGGGTGCTGCACTAACAGCTAACTAACATGTTGAAGGGGTTCTGGAATTGGATAATGAGCAGAGGCTGGAGGAGCACTCAGCTGCTGGTAGCAAAAGCCTAGGTTGTCCAGAAAAGACTGGGTGGAATTAAGGATCTCAAAGTCAATTTTGATAAGGGCTCAGAAGGAAAGCTTTAACACTAGAGGAGGCAGAGACTGTACGAAGGAGTTGGAGAGAAGCTGCGGCAGCAGAGCAAGGCGACTGACCCAAGGCGGTATGGGAGCCCACCTAGGGAGCAAGGGAGCTAACGGCCTTTGTGCGGGAAGCTTCCTGTCGGGATGGGATACCTCTGGGCACTTGTCAAAGGAATTTGGTTCTCTGACCCACAGAAAAAGAGCTGATCAACTTCAGGCCAAGGCTTAATGGAAGAGTGGGGTGCTACCGGGCACTTATCGGTAGAACTAAAGAGTTTTGTAATGCTTGTTCAAGCAGAGAAGACATTAGACCTTCTTCTTGTAGAGACAAAGGGGCCAGGAAACAGAAGCAGAAGAGCTAAGGAGCATGAAAGCAAAGCTGCTTGTCTCAAAAGGTAGAACCATGATCTCTGGAGTTTCTAAGGGTGGAGACACAGTTTCCTAAGATCCAACTCCACCAACTTGGTTCTGGAGTGTGGGACTGCCATTATGATAAGGCCTCTGCCCAAAACTGGGGGGTCAGGGCTGTCATTCCCAAGGAGGTAGAAGAATGGGGCTTGGCCAAGGCCAAGGGGATAGGGCCACCGCTGACGGACTAATAGGATGGACCACACAAAGTCCAGGGAGCAGAGTTGCCTTTCCCATGGGTCTGGAAGGCAGAACTGAAGCCCAAGGTTCTGGGACCTCTACCCAGAATGTAGGGTACATGGCCACCACCCAGATTCTGCAGGTCAGGACCATAGAGTGTTTCAGAGAACAGAGAAATAGTTTCAAGCCTTGAGACTTAATATAAATTGTTCTGCTGGATTTTAAACTTATTTGGTGTGAGTTATCCCCACTTTTCCTTTAATTGCTCCCATTTGTCATTAAAGTGCCTGCCTTGTGCCCGTTTCAGTGCTGTGTTTGGAAACAGATAACTTGTACTCTAGATTCATAGATGAAGAGGAATTTTGTCCCTGGTTGGAATCATTCTCCCACAGAGTTGTTGGTTGGCTTGTACCGGCAATCTGACAGTTAGCAGACGGATGCCTAACCTCTATGCCACCAGGCTTCTTAGGGGTTACCTCCCTCAAAATCCAAATCCATCTCTGTTGAGTCAATTCTGACTCGTATTGACCCATAGGACAGGAGAGAACGCCCCCAGATTCCAAGGTGCAATCTTTATGGAGGCAGATTATCACATCTTTCTCTCACAGAGACACTGCTAGGTTCAAACTGCTGACTGACTGTTGTGTCCGCAGCTGAGCACTTAACCACAATGCCATCAAGGATCCATTGCTAGTGAAACAATAGTGAGCAAACCAGACAGATATGTATCCCCCATGAACTTCACAGTCTGTTTCTCCATGTTTGAGCTATCACTTTCTACAGAGTGTAGATCACGCATGCATTCAGATGTCCTAGGTAGGGAAATTCCACTCTCAAGTACTCAAAATAGGACAAAAAAATGACTAAGGACTTTGTGTCGTGGCCCTATGGTTCCCACAACTATCAGTTACTTTTTTGCCCTGCCCTCATTGTCTCAAAGTTCTCCCCTCAGCTTTCATTTTCCCATTTCCAAACCTTTCTTAGTGTTGCGTCTCTCCTTTCTCCATTCTGTCATAACCCATTTCAAGGCAGGTTTGACCTAAGAGCTTCCCGTGGTTGATTAAACAAGATCTTAGGGTCAACTGATATTTCTTTATTTCAAGAACTAGCTGGAGCACCAATAACTGTCACATGCTACGAAGCACAAGTGTGAATAAGACAGAAGAGCGTCTTGTTCCCAAGGTACTTGGTACCTAGCCTACATGAGACTATCAAAGGAAGGCTGTCTTTTCTTGGGCACAGTCACTTTTATAACTACAGTAGTAATTTGTAGCAACTCTACCCCTTAGCAACCACATTTCTCCTCTGCTAGCCTGACAGCCATGGTGTTTTCAATTGTCTCCTGTGCATGTGAAGACTGGATAGTGAATCAAGAACACATATGACTTGATGCCTTTGAATTATGGTACTGGTGAAGAATAAGAAATATATCATGGACTGCCAAGAGAACAACAAGAGCAAATGGTCCTGGAACAAGTACAACCAGAATGTTCCTAAGAAGGGAGGAATGTTGGAACTCTGTCTTTCTTTGGGCAAGTCATAAGGAGGGACCAGTCTCTAGAGAAGGACATCATGGTTGATTATGTAGAGGGTCAGCATGAAGGAGGAAGACTGCCAATGAGATGGATTGTGGAAGTGGTGTGGGAGCGGACAGTGTTTCTCTTTCTGTTGACGTAGGGTCACCATGAGTTGGAACCAACTGAATGTCAGCTCTTGGAGTGGTGCTGTAGGATCAGCACTAGACTGCTAACCGCAAGACTCACGGGTCAAACTCACCAGTCACTCCTTGGAAACGCTCTACAGGATCTTTATGACTCAAAACAGACTCGATGGCACTTAACAACAGCAAACATAGAAAGGTCTGACGCTTCTAAATGGGGTACAGCTGTTGTTGAACTTGTGCCTGACTCCTCATCAGAAGGACGCCACTCACCTGACCTGAAGTGGGGTCTTGGGCACCTTCTTTGAGACCTTGAACCAGCCTTTGTCCCCATAGGTGTCAGTGAAGTACACCCTGGCTACACTTGTCACCTGGTTCCCAGGGAACTTGGACAGCACCTGGTTACGGCCATGCTGACTGGCCCAATACCAGGCTTGGCCCCCCGATGAGCATACCCCCTCCACGCTTCACAAACTGGACCAGCTTCTCAGTCATGGTATCACTGTAGGCGTTCATGCAGAAAACTCCCAAGGGCTCTCCTGGTTCTGCCTCAACTTGTGCTTGGACTCCAGATTTCTGAAGGAGGCTCACGAGGGATGCCAGGGATGGGTACACACCAATGGGAGATCCCGGGGTGAGGCAGAGCCAGCGCACTGCATTGACAAGGAACGGAGCCAACCCAGGGGCCACCAGGTAGCCTTCATGGGACACCACCACCAGGCGGCCCTGGCCATAGAAGGAGGCAGGGATGAGGACCTGGCCTTTGTCATTCACCATCACCGGGAAGGCAGCCTCTCCAGTCAGAAGCAGTTCACAGGGCACGGGAGTTGGGGGAACATCCCAGCTCGTCACCCCATTCATGAGGATCTCGAAGGCAGCATCAGGAGTCTCCATGATCCTAAGGCTTCTGCAGAGGGAAGCAGAGATTCAGGACAGTGAAGATTAAAAAATGGATAAAGGCAACAGTTAGCTTCTCTCTTTAGTGTCCTGCCCAATAGAGCATGAAGCCAAACTCCATTAGCTCACGTAGTCACCTTTCTATAGATTTTTATTCACAGATACAATCTTTATGAACCTTCACTTTCTTGATGCAGTTTTAGACTCAGACAATACCTTCCACCCTTCCTCACCT
>NW_006408559.1:16516023-16517282 GCF_000296735.1 Chrysochloris asiatica
AGCAGGACTCCATTAGAGAGATGCAAATCAAAACAACAATGAGATATCATCTCACACCAGCAATAACAGCAAAGATCAAAAAAGTAGAAGACAATAAATGCTGGCAAGGATGTGGAGAAACTGGGACACTTCTGCATTGCTGGTGGTATTGCAGAACGGTCCAACCTCTCTGTAAAGCAATATGACGCTTCCTCAGAAGGTTGAAAATAGAAACATCTTTTGATCCAGCAATTCCTCTACTTGGTATTTATCCACAGGAAATGCGAGCCATAACATGAGTATATATATGCACACTAATGTTCATAGAAGCACTGTTTACAATAGCAAAAAGACAGAGACAGCCTAAGTGTCCATCAATTGAAGAATGGATAAACAAACTGTGGTACATACACACAATGGAATAGTATGCTACTTTGAAGAATAACAAGGAAGCGGCAAGCCACCGCATAACATGGATGAACCTTGAGGACATTATGCTGAGTGAAATTAGTCAGTTACAAAAGGAGAAATACTTCATAGGACCACTACTATAAAAGACTAAGAAAAAGAACCCATACTAAAGGGGGGGCGGATTCTTTACTGTTTACCAGGATGAGGGGTGGGGATGAGGGGAGGGAGGGGAAGGTGGAGCACAGGGTAGGGAACAGACACAGGATGGTTTGGGTGCTGGGGAGGGGGGCAATACACAAGAAGGGAGAAGGGATTGGAAGAACAAGGTGGATGGGAAAACAATTAAGAAGGTTTGCATGAGCTAAGTGGGACAGAAGTAAATAATGATGTATGCACAACCTTGGAACAACAGAGCTCTGGGATACAGGGATTGAGACATGGTTGGAATGGGCAAAAGGGGGGAAATAATGTTAAGATGCTTGGCTATCTTTTGAATCTTGGTTTCCCTGGCATACCATTATAAAATAGACACTTGAGGGGGAGAGAAATGAATAGCCAGAAATATCATCATAGAAAGCTTGTATGTCTGTCTTCTGCCTATAACTGATTGGAATACCTAAAATGGGACTACAACGTGCCCAGTGAAGGAGACTTCCTATGGAGCCTCTGCATTACATAAGACCATAGGTGGAATCCTGAACCTCACACAGAATCTTCTGAGGTGGGAAATTTCCACTTGAAAGGGAAAGCAGATCAGCCTGGAGCAGTTAGATGAACAGAAGATACTTCTTGAAAGAAAGACCAACAGGAAAAATATAAAACAATAATGGAGTCTGACTGACTACTACAAGAACAAGCAAGTTGCTTGC
>NW_006408559.1:16518328-16551852 GCF_000296735.1 Chrysochloris asiatica
TGTACCATTTGGTTGGTTGATGATGCATGGAGGGGATTGTAACCATGGCAATATAACAATATTGGATAGGATGAATGTAAAGCTAATGTTCCCCCATGTAAACTATCACATAATTCACAATAAAACATTTTTAAAAACCAAGAGTTTGCAAGAGATGAGATGGTGAGACTTGCTCTTTCATACCTTGGACATATTGTCAGGATGAACCAGTCCCTGGAGAAGGACAGCTTGGAAAAGTCCAGGGTCAGTGACAAAGAAGACCCAACTCCCCCCTCAACAAGATGGATTGACACAGTGGCCGCAGCAATGGACTCAAACATAATGACAGCTGTGAGGATGAGTAGAACAGGGCAGCGGTGTGGTGTTTCATTCTGGTGTTCATAGGGTCGATCTGAGTTTGAACCTGCTCAGTACACCTAACAACAGCAACACCAATTGTAAATTGTAGTATAGCCATACAATGGGATATTTGGTAGAAATAAAGATGAGCAATCTGCAGCTATATACATCAACAGACATACACTTCACAAACATGATTCTGCACTAAAGAAGGAAGCAAAAAAAGAATATGCACAATGCAACCTCACTACATTTATACAGAGTTCAAAACCAGTTAAACCTAAACTCTTGTTCAAGGTTAGACACAGGTGGTACAACTGGAACTAATCAAAATAAAATAAAAAGGTTAGGTCGGTGCTCCCTCTGGAGGTAGGAAAGGAACTAGTCTGAGGAACGACCACAGGACCATCAATATTTGGCAATTCTCTTTTATTCTTTTTCTTTTATTGTTGCTCACCTGGCATTGGCCTAATGGTTGACTTTTCATGAGCTATTTATCTTCTACATACACTCCCTATACTTTTCATGGGCCTGGCATATTTCATAACTAAAAGAATATTATTGGTGTCCTAGAGTGATACACCCCGAGTCCTGATGTGGCACTGTGGGATCAGCACTGGACTGATAATCACAAGTCGGTGGTTTCAACCCACCAGTCACTCCTCAGACACCCTCTACAGGGTCGCTATGAGTTAGGACTGAGTCGACAGCATTTACCCAAACAAACAAGAAGCAGAATAAAACACAAGGTCCTGGTGTGGTGCTGTAGGATAAGCATGAACTGCTAGCCACAAGGTTGGTGGTTCAAACTCACCAGCTGCTCCTTAGAAACCCTATACAGGGTCATTATGAATCAGAACTGACTAAATGACACATGGCAACAAGAGTGAAACACACACTGAGTAAAAATAAAATTAAGAGTTTATTGACAGTCCAGACATCTGAATTCCCAGAGTGAGGATGGCCGCTGCCCTAGAAAATGAAGAAGCCAGCGTCCCTGAACAGTTGGAGCAGGTACTAAAGTTACAAAGTCATGACTGGTGGAAAGACCATTGGGGGCCAAAGATGTGCTGCCTAAGAATGGACACATAGCAGGGACGGATGGGCAACACAGATATGAGATTGCAAGACTGGATTTAGAACGTATGGGTGCTTTCAGGGCACATAATTGAAAGTGTGTGGAGTCCTGGTGTGGTGCTGCGGGTTCATGCACTGGATTGCGAGGTCAGTTTGAACTGCAAGATTGGTGGTTCAAGCTCACCAGTCGCTTCTTAGAAACCCTATACAGGGTTGTTATGGGTCGGAACCGACTCAATGGCACTTAACAATTTCAAGTGCACAGTCTGTTCCGCTTTTTACAAGATACTCATAGCGTCCTAACAGAGCATGGTTTTCTTGTCATCTATTAAAAATGTTTTCTCAGTCATGTGTGTCCGTGGGCTGCACTGTGAAGATTTACTGATAGTACCACACATCAAGACCTCTCGGGCAGAAGCTACTACGTCTTGCATCTGTGTGACCATACAGAAGAAAGACCCTTTGAAACTAGATGTGATGCCCTGCACCTTCCGGACATCAGAGACAAGGCAAGTGTCCTAGACTGCAAGGTCTGTTTTGAACCACAGGTTGAGATTCGAGCTCACCAGTCAGAAACCACACACACGGTCTCTGTGAGTCAGAACCAACGTGATAGCATGAAACAACAAAACCTTTACCTCAGAGCTTCCTACATCCTGGAGTCCAGCTTCAAAGAAAACCCCAGGAGGATAGGATGGAACCTCTCTCGGTGCTGTTTTCCATGAAAGGGACACTTTCTCAGACCTACACAAAGCAACCTCAGTCCATGTTCAGAACCCCATTCCCTGCCCCTGGTGGAGCATGTAGAACTACATGGAAACAACAGCTCTAAAGACAGTACCCACTGCACAGTTCTGCTTGGAGTGTTTGCTGTTACAGATGCATGTATGTATGCAAATTTCTGCTGTTACATATGTACGTGGTGGTGGTGGTTGTTATGTGCCGTGGAGTCAGTTCCGACTCAGAGCGACCCTGCACAGGGTTTCCGAGGTTGTAAATCTTCATGGGAGCTGAAAGCCTCATCTTTCTCCGATGGTAGTTTCGAACAGCTGACCTTAAGGTTCGCAACCCGATTCATAACCCCTACACTCCCAGAGCTCCTGTAGATATATGTATGCATATTTCTACTGAGAATGTTTGGTGTTACGTATGCATGTATGTATATGCATTTTTGTTGCTGTTATGGGTTGGGTAGGGTTGGGTTCCCCCAACATATGTTGTAAATCCTGACCCCTGTAGTGGCTATAAACCCATTTAGGACTTGGGTTTGCTGTGTCAATAAGACAATAAGACTGTATGGTGGTGGTGGTGGTGGTGGTGTGCCCTGAAGTTGGTTCTGACTCATAGTGAACCTGTATGGGGTTTCCGAGAGCAGCTGTGAACCACCAGCTTGAGGTTGGCCTTGTAGTCCAGTGTTTATTCTACTGTGCCACATGCCGAGAGCAGCTGTGAACCACCAGCTTGAGATTGGCCTTGTAGTCCAGTGTTTATTCTACTGTGCCACATGCTGTTGTTAAGTGCCGTTGAGTTGATTCTGACCCAATACAGGGTTTCCAAGGAGCAGCTGGTGGGTTTGAACAGCTGACCTTGTGGTTCGCAGTCTAGCGCTGATCCCACAGAGCCACACCAGGAGTCCTACAGCGCCACAGAGGGAACAGTTTTGCTAATCTTGTTCCAGTTGATGGTCAGGAGGCATAGGTCTTCTACAAACCACAAGAGGGAGACAAAGAACAACAGAGGTGCCCGCAGACTCCACAGTGCTTGGTGGGTCATTTGTGAAAGAAATGAATTCCCTATAGCAGTGCATGCTACTGTGTTTGAACAACATACGCCAGTTTTAGGAGCGTTAATGTTCCCATTTAGTGTGACCAACCACAAATGTTTTGTTTGACACTGGTTCATTGTATTGGGGGTGGTGGAGGGTCTATACAACAAGAGAAAATGTAGGACCCTTTTCTCTTCTTCAGAACATAAAAAGTATCAAGTCGTCTTGGTGTGGCGCTGCGGGTTAATGAGCTGGACTGCATAGTTGGTTTGAGCCACAAGGTCGATGCTTCAAGCTTACCAGTCACTCCTTGGAAACCCTATACAGTGTCATCGTGGGGTCAGAACCGACTCAATGGCACTCAACAACAACAAAGCATTCTATGACCATTTCTTTCCCTGAAATTTATCCAATTTGCCAAGTGTTTAGGTGCTTCCAACTCTGGCTGTAATAACCCATAAGATACATGTTGTCCTGTGTCCAGTGCTCTTCGACATGACTATGGGAGTTGGATCAGCTTTAAGAATAAACAAACGATTGTTGGATACAAGCCCTGGTTTAACACCAATTTCCTCTAGGAAGCCACCAATGTCTTATTAGAGGCTTGGACCGTAAAACTAGTGTTGGAAAAGACCTAAGTCACATCCCCAAGAGATGTGTGCCTTGGATGAATGCCTTTCATCATTCAGTAAGTGTCTTCTGAGTAGCTAGGAATGCCAGCTTAGATCTGGACACTTGACGATTCTGTAGCGGTGCCTACAGCCTCGTGCAAAGAGTTGTTGGTTGCAGTAGACTCAACATGTTTACAATATAGTGGCCGAGAGTGAGGGTCCAGGATCTACTTGTCAGAGTTGAGAACATGGTTTTACGACTTACTAACTCCATGTCTCTACTTACCTCTCTACAAAATGGGTATAGTGATAGCACCCATGTTTTAGGACTTCCGTGAGAATAAATACAGGTGAAACACACTTGTAACAGTCCAAAATTTGTCCATGGTCTGCTTGACCTACACTGTCATCCTTCAGAGCGAATTTGCTCAGCAATATAGATGTGGAGGTCTTTGCTTTGATGGAAGAAGAGAAAAGCACAATGTCTGTTTACCATAACTCCTACTGACTGGGCCCTTTCCATATGTAACTAGACTAATTCATTCCCAAGACTTCTCAATGGCCACACCTTTCAACAACCCATGCAAGCTATGGCTTCTTTGTTCATGCTCCCATGAACCATGTGGCTGAGAGCAAATGCTGCAGGACCACATTACCAGGGAGTGTCACTTGTGAGGGTCTCTGGATCTCATGAGTTCAACTCATACTGGTCTAAGTGAAGTACAAAGTGTCCTCCGCAGAACCGGGGAGCTGTCTGTCTGTCTGTTATTCCTTAGTGTTGGCAGCCTGCTCTCAATCATAACCGGACTTTCCCTGGAGAGGTCAGTCCTGTTGGGTTTGAATTCTAAACCTCAACATAAGGTCTCTGTTATTTCTGTAACAGAGAGTTGCTTTAGGGCCACTAAGTAACCAGGAGCAAAAACCCAAAGTAGAGCGGCTCTTCTTGTTGCTCAATTCTCCCTTTCCACCCATAAGCTCAACAAACAGAACTGGGTTTCTTCAGATTAGTCTTCAGGCTACTCTTCATCAAAGGACAATGAATCCAAGCAGGTTTGTTGGAAGGTTTTTAAAAAATGCATGTAGGGGACTCTTCTCACCGAGTTCTAAGATGGGAAGAACCCACCAAGCTGCTCCATTGGGCTGACTCTGGGTTGAGCCCTTGATCAAAGCTGGGCCAGCAGACTAAGATCTTAGTTGATCACCAAAGTAGGAGCTTTTTCTCTTCATCTGCCTGGATGTCTACTCACCCAGAAACTCTTCTCTATTTCTACTGATGGAAACTAGCCACATTATGATTCCAAGGAGATGGGAGGAGCCAGGAGTCTGCTGGTGCTGAGGGCAAAAGGCTTATGGCCCCATAACATGGCAAAAGGCTTATGGCCCCATAACATGGATGGGCTAACATGGCCTTTCTCTATGATGACACAAAAGTGCTGGACGACAGAGCTGACCCAATAGTGTTGTAGTGCATGGTTTGAATTTGCACCATTGTTCCTTGGATTTGTTGACACTTGAGAATCTTCCAGAGGAGAAAGAAAGGGCGCAGGATGAGCTAGGGAACCAACCACTCTTCTTACTGATGCCAGGTCTGGGGATAATACTGACGTTCTCTCAATTGGTTTACAGAAGGCACGGAACACTTAGGAGACCAATTAGCTAACCGTTGCTCCAAAACAAAGACAAGAAGGCGAGGGGACAGGGAAACTAGAGCACTGAAAATGGCACAACCAGAATAGAATGAATGGCAATAATGATTTTGTGGAAAATGTAATCAATTTTTTCACTGGAGAATTTGTGTAGAAATGTAAAGTAGAGGGTCAGCCAAAAAGAAGAGGAAGACCACCCAATGAGATGGATTGGAACAGTGGCAGCAGCAATGGGCTCAAGCGTCACAACAATTGTGAGGAGGGTTCAGGAAGGGGCAGTGTTTTGGGGCTCAAGGTCGCTCCGAGTTAGAGCCCACTCAACAACATCTCCCAACGGACTGTGTAAAATTAATCTTAA
This sequence comes from Chrysochloris asiatica, assembly GCF_000296735.1. NCBI lineage: Eukaryota > Metazoa > Chordata > Mammalia > Afrosoricida > Chrysochloridae > Chrysochloris > Chrysochloris asiatica. The sequence continues at coordinate 16,524,125 of NW_006408559.1, forward strand.
ATACAACAAAATCTTATCTTTTAAACAGCAAAAGAATAAAAAGATGGAAAGGACTAAATACTGTGCTTGAGGTGTTTGAATCTTTAGGATATCCCAGAAGTCTTTAGAGGCTGTTATGGACAAGAGCACAGAGATACAGAGGGAGTATGGGAGTTCCCAGACTCCCAAAGCTGCTCAGGACTCCCTCCACTGCACCAGCCTGTCTCTCAAGCTCTTAGGAAACTCCTCAGGTCACAGGAAACAGAAAGCATTGCTCAGGGCCAGAAGAGTGAGGGAATGATGCAAGAGTGTGACTGTAAAGGCTCCAGGGACAAGACTCCCTCCACCAAGGCTTCTGAGAGTGAACTGAGTCTGTGGCGTCTAGGATGCTAAAGGATCCAGTGGGTGTCTGATGGGTGACAGGAGTCTTACATGCAGAGAAACAGAGGACAGCGGGGAGAGGCAGGTTCCTGAGAAAGGAGGTTCTATTCCACCTTATGGTGGAATGTGTTCTTGAAGGTGAACTGAGAAGTAGAGTTCAGGTTCAAGGCACTTAGTCAACAAGGGCCGAAATGGTGGTGGAGTTGGAGGACTGGCCCCTCTGTGTCTCTGGCTGGACATCCTTCACTTTGGGGAAAGGAAATCTACTCTCATGGGGTTTTCTCGCCACTCTGGTAAGCAAGCCAGGCTGTCGGCCACTTCCTTCTGCACCGGCCAGCCCCAGGCCTTGAAGAACGGAACCAGATTCTTCTGCACTTGGTGGGAGAACTTCTTCACCCACAGGTTCATCTTGCCAGTGTTATCTCCGGGCAGGCAAGGGAGGGTCTGGTACTCAGCAAAGAGCTGGGTGAAGGGTTCCCATCCAAAGGCTTCCTGGAGCTGGGAGAGAGAGAAAAATGGGCAGCTCAAGGATCTGGTCTACCTAAGATACTCCACCTAACATGGCAGCCAAAGTGACTCCCTCCCCACCTGTGCCCCCCACACATGTTCACTAGGACACCACAGTGATGGGTAATGTCCTCTAATCATTAGCTTCACTCCCACTATCTGTCTCCATGTCCTCACAAACCACTGCACAGAAACCCAACCTCAAATCCACAACCTACCTGTTACCCACAAACCCTAAACACCCTTGGAGTAGTAGAGGGATAAATGAGAAGCTAATGTCTTAAATCTTGAGAGAGCAAGACTGTTGTACGTAGGGTCGCTGAGTTGGAAGTGACTTGACAACCTAAACAGTAATAACAGCTTCTGACAAGAAGTCCGCACACAACAAATGACAGTCATCATTATCATTTCACTTCTGAGAATCATGTTTCCAAGTGGTTTCCTAAGTAGCACGGCAGGTTTAGAGCCTGGATGACCCAAAAACCCTTACAATTTCCATACTGGGCATATTGGGACCTCAAAACCCTCACACCTTACATATCGGGCATATACGGACCCCCAAACCCTCACATCTTACATATTGGGCATATTGGAACCTCAATACCCTCGCATCTTACATATACTGGGACTCCAAAAGCTGGGGACTGTCAACACTTCTACACATAATAAAATTCTTCGTCTTTTATCACTACCATTGATCTGTTGTTGAGGACCATGCAGTCTGCTCCAACTACTCATAGAGTCCCTGTATTGAGCTTGGACCGCCGACCTTGCGGTTCAAACCTCCTTTGCAGTCCAGTGCATTAACCTGCGGCACCACACCAGGACTCCCAACTGCCCACAGACACTATTATTATAAAGTGATGTCATTCTCACTTGACTCATAAGCTGATATTAAGAAAAAACAGAATTAACCGCCCCCAACAGCCATTTCTGTTAGGGGACAAGTTCACATCAGTGAATGACAGAGCTGTGCCTGCCTCAATCCTACGGGGTGTTCACTCAGAGTCCCTGTTCTTGACCTCACTCTGTATTTGTTCCTATTACACTTCATAGAACTCTGCATTTCCTCGTACTCATCATCTCAAAAACATGGCAAGGTGAGTGGGACTTAGCGGAGTATAACCTGAGAGGCACCTGGTGGTAAAGGAGTTAAAAGGCACCTGGGGCCAGGAGGTGCTCCACAACGTGGGGTCTAGGGTGCCACCTCCCTCCTTCTTGTCCAGTACCTGGAGGTATGTCTCCAGGGCTGTCCACACACTCCAGTCGCATAGCGGAGCTCCTTTGCCCAGGTGTACCCTGATCCGCTTCTCCCGTTCTGAAGGCTTCAGCGCAGGGTGGGCCTGAGCTCTAGGGATGCCCAGGACTGTCTCGTGCACATAGACAGACCACAGGTTGCAGGTGGCCTCCGTGGTGTGTGGAGGGAACTCCCACCCAGACTTCTGCTGGTTGTGACCCAGCTCATGGATGGGTCCCCACAGGCCACTGCTCCTCATGCCTGCTTCATGGGTGATCTCCTGCACCGACTTCAAGTGGCACATGATAGGGTACCCAGAGTGCATCCAGCCTGGAATCCAGAAAGAAGAGGTGGGTGTGTGAGGTTCACCTGAACCTACCTTTATGTCTCCCTGTGGTGTGGCTTCGCTGCCCCATCCAGTGCCCCAGGGATTCCAGCAGCATCTTGCTGACTACCATGAATGCTCTCCTTGAGTTGGACAGGAAGTGATTGGTCCCTAGTTCTCTCCCAGCCTCCCTTACTCTCTCTCACCTGAGTTATGCCTTCTTCTCACTCTAGCCATGAACAGCATGCGCATCCTTCACTCAGTCTTTCTGGCTATAATCTAATGTTTCCTTTACTGCTGTTGTTTGTTTGTTTGTTTTACATGGACTTCTGTTCCATGTTGAAAAAGGAAGTGATCGGTGTTTGTTTGTTTTTTTTCACATGGACTTCTGTTCCATGTTGAAAAAGGAAGTGATCGGTGTTTGTTTGTTTGTTTTTACATGGACTTCTGTTCCATGTTGAAAAAGGAAGTGATCGGTAGCTGGAAAATATGGCCTTAGTGATAGAAACGATGTTGGAGATCGCATGATAAAAATTTGCAAGACTGATGACTTCTTCACTGCAAATATCTTTTATTATTATTATTATTATTTGTGTAGAGTAAAACTATTAAGTTTATTAAAACCACAGTCCTATTTTGACATCTCAAAATCTTCATTAGAGAATGACTAGACTAGTTTATTAGAGTACATTTTTGCTGGCAAACAAGATAAGCACCTAGCTAAAGTTGCTCCAAATATAAATCACAAGTAAACATGTCTTAGTTTTAAAATAGAAAAATGATTAATTTAAGATTTCAACAAGTATGTAATTGTTACTGTTGGTAAGTGCCATTGAGTTGGCCATGACTCATAGTGATCCTGCATAGGGCTTCTGAGAAGTGGCTGATGAGACTGAATCACTGACCTTGTGCTTCAAACCGACCTTGTTGTCTAGTGCATTACCCTACAACAAATATACAACATAAAAGATGACTATACACATGGACCTCACCAGATGGAATACACAGAAATCAAACTGACTACATCTGTGGAAAGAGACGATGGAAAAGCTCCATGTCATCAGTCAAAACAAGGCCAGGGACAGACCATTAGTTGCTCATATGCAAATTCAGGCTGAAGCTGAAGAAAATTAAAACAAGTGCATGAAAACCAAAATATGACCTTGATCATATCCCACCTGAATTTAGAGATCATCTGAAAAACAGACTTGACGCATTAGACACTAAAGCCCAAAGACCAGAAGAGTTGCGGGATGACATCAAGAACATCATATAGGAAGAAAGCAAAGGGTTCGTTAAGAAGACAAGAAAGAAGGAAAAAATCAAAATGGATGTCAGAAGAGACTTTGAAACTTGCTCTTCAGTATAGAGATGCTAAAGCAAATGGAAGAAGTGAGGAGGTACAAGAACTGAACAGAACATTTCAAAGGTCAGCTTGATAAGACAAAGTCAAATATAATGAAATGTGCAAAGTCCTGAATTTGGAAAACCAAAAGGGAAGAACATGCTCAGCATTTCTCAGGATGAGGGAACTGAAGAACAAATTCAAGCCCTGACTTGCAATACTGAAGCAATCTATGGGCAAATCATTGAATGATGCAGAAAGCATTGAAAGAAGATGGAAGGAATACACAGAGTTGCTGTACCAATAGGAAATGGTTGATGTTCAACCATTTCAAGGGGTAGCATATGATCAAGAGCCAATGATTCTGAAGTAAAAGGCACTGGGAATATATGGAATACAAATTGAAATCTTTCAACAAACTGATGCGAAGAATGAATATTCTGGAACACTTAATTGTGATCAGGAGGAACTTGTACATAGACCAAGAGACAGTTGTTCAAACAGAACAAGGGAATACCAAATGGTTTAAAATTATGAAAGGTGTGCACACCAGAGTTGTATTCTTTCACCATACTTATTCAACCTGTATGCTGAGCAAATAATCTGAGAAACTGGATTATATGGAAAAAAATGTGACATCAGGAGTTGAGGAAGACTCATTAACAACTTGTGATATGCAGATGATCCAACTTTGTTTCCTTAAAGCAATGGGTTCAGGCACAGTGACGACTGTGAGGTTGGCCCAGGACCGGGCAATGTTTCATTCTGTTGTGCACAGGATTGCTATGAGGTGATACGGACTTGATGGCACCTAACAACAACAACAACAACCTTCTCATGTGAGCCTGAACCATCCTGTCCTGGGTCTGGATTTGAAATTCCTTGGCAGCTAGAGCAATTCCATTTCTTCTTTGGCAATATCAACCATCATTGTCCCGATTTACACCCATAACCATGATGACTTGGGCTAGCAGTCCCACTTTATAGAGAAAACTGAGGTCCAGAGAAAACATCTCCATGTGGAATCCAGAGCGCCTTATACTTCCCTGGGTTCCCCCTGTCTTCTAAACCACTCAGTGCTTAAAATAAACCTCTTCACTTGTTTCCTCTTTCTGTTGTGTACTCTGACTTAGGTTCAAAGGAACAATTTCCTTTTTAATCCTCTCCTTGAAACCCCCTCATTGTCATCTGTGACCCAAGTGCCATTATTTAAGGTTGTTCTACCAGCCTATGAAATCTAGTCTTGCAGGTTTGAAGGATTTACCTTTTCATCCCCTGTAAACCCACACCTTTTTCTTTTCCTTTTTTTAACTTTTTACTGTGATTTAGGTGAAGGTTTACAGGTGAGTCTGTTTTCTGTGGAATCATTCACACATATTTTATTTCATGCCACTCATGGCGATCCAATAATGCCCAGCACTCACCCACTTCCTCTCTGGGCTTCCGGTTTCCATGACATTTTCGTTCCTACCCTTTCCTGCCTTTTGAATTTCATCCCTGAGCTAATGTTGCTCTTTTGATCTCAAATAGTTGATAGTTCTACAGAGTGGACACTTCCCAGTGTTACTGTCTTATACACCTGTGGATTGTTTGACTAAAATTGGAGCCTTGGGGGTAAATTCAGTCCAAGATTAACAGATGAACTTTAAGGACCATAATCTTGTGGATTCTGCCCGATTTTACCTCAGCCTAGTGTTTTAATGATTGTGAGTTTCATTTCACATTTTTCTCTCACTCTATCCAGGACTTCCTACATGATCCCTTCAGAGAGGTCGGCAGTGGTAGCGGGCACCATCTAGTTCTTTTTCTCAGTGTGGTAAGCGCATGCTTTTTATGTCGTCTTTCCCACTTTACTAGTAAGATCATGCTTTACTCATATTGGGTGTTCAAAACAGGCAAAAGAATCAACAGGGGAAGCCCAGACACCAGGGCACCTACCCGCTGAGATCTGCACATCAGCTACGATCCTCTCAGGACGGTGGAAGGGGAAGGGCTGGGCGCCCAGTCTGGCCACCGCAGCCATCATCTCGTCCCAGAGGTGCAGCAGGGGCTCAGGGTTCTCCAGGGTGCGTAGGTTAGAGGAGGGCACAGTCAGGATGATGTTGTCGGTTGCCAGCTCTCCCCAGGGCGCTGGGTTGTCCTTAATGCACCTTCTCCACTCCTCCAGTGATGTCTGACCTGGGAGTAAGCATCATGAACCCTGAGACTTCATATGTTGTGAAATGGAAGAGGGGCTCTTTCCTGAGTCTCCATGGAAACACTGTCCTATATCCATGGTTGTAGGGTGCCCTATGTCCCCTGACACTGGGTGCCCTGTATCCCACGACCCTGGGTGCCCCATCCCCTCAAACTGGGTGCCCTGTATTCCCTGACCCTGGGTGCCCTGTATTCCATGACCCTGGGTGCCCTGTATCCCCTGACCCTGGGTGCCCCAAATCCCCTAATACTGGGTGTCCTGTATCCCTTGACCCTGGGTGCCCCGTGTCTCCTGACCCTGGGTTCCCTGTATCCCTGGAAAAGGGGATTCTGTATTTCTGGACACAGGGCACTCTGTATCCCTACACACAGGGCTTCTCGTATCCGTGGACACAGGAGCTACATTTCTGCCCTGGTCCCTCCCCTCTACATCCAGCACACTCCTGATGCAGTTCCCCAGCCCCTTCCTGCCTCAGCTCAGCCCTGGTCCCCACTCACCCAGCTTGAAGTAGGGGGCTGGCCCGGCCCTTCTGAAGGTAACAGGTACCGGGCCCAGAGTGCTGCCCTTGGGCACGATGACATAGAGCAGGCCCCCCCAGAGGCAGGGGACTGAGAGCTGGGGCTGGTCCATGCAGCACTGCTGCGTCACCACGGGTGCTCGGCACAGCTTGCTGGCTTTGCTCAGGTCATCAGTGTGGCAGCCCACCTGCACCTGCAGAGTGGGGAGAAAGGGCATCCCTGGAGGTTCTGCCCGGTGGGGTGCTACGTATGTGGATAGAAGGTACCACGGGACCCTGCTTCCTGTTTCCAGGAGCCATGAGCAGAATCCTGTCAGTGCTCCAAGTCTAATAACCCATGTCCACAGGGGATCCAAACCTGAGTGTGAGGGACCAGAGGTAATAAATGTCCACAGACTTACACAGCCCCACAGGGGATCTAAATCTGAGTGTGAGGGACCAGAGGTAATAAATGTCCACAGACTTACACAGCTCCACAGGGGATCCAAATCTGAGTGTAAGGGACCAGGGGCAATAAATGTGCCCCTTCACTGGGCACTGGCCCTGGGCCCGAGCAACATGCTGGCTGAGTGGGAGTGAGCTCAGCAGAGGGGAGCCCACCTGCCCTTAGGGATGGAAGATGGGGTCTATTGTCTTCCTAGCTGGATGACTGAGCACTGTTTCTCTCTGGTCCTGGGATCATTTTTCTTAGGTTTAATGTCTGGAAAGGACGCCAACAAAGGGCCCTTGAGTGTAATTGGAAGTGTCCTGGGAATGGAGGAGGGAGGACGCTTGTCAGGGTCAGGGGCCAGGGGAGGGCAGGTTGTGTACCTCCCTTAAGGTATGGAGGAAAGGGGCTGAACTCAGACAGGCATTGTTTCACAGAGGATGGTGAGATACCGGCGATGTGTCAGCCACCTGTCCCTTCACATTGGGAGCCTCCCAGCACCCTTGTGGGTAGGGAAAATCCCTGCACATGGAAACCAGGGCCTTAGGTCTGATCCTGGGTCAGACATGAGCAGCTCCGGGGCTTTGCTCTCTGAAATTTTGCTGCTTCCACTGTAAAATCTGTAAAATGGGCAGGCTGTCTCCTTCTCACAGACAGGGTGGGGACCTTGGGTCCTGCAATTGGCTAAGGTGCTTGACTGCAAACCATAAGGTTGGCAATTGGGAGTCTGCCCAGAGGTGAAATAGTTCTGAAAACCCAGCCACTGACTGACACACCTCAGGTGGCCATGAGTTGGGGTCCGCTCCATAGTAAGGAGCTTTTGAAACCCTGGATAGCACAGCCCAAGGCTTTGGGAGATGCCACAGAGGTGCTCTGCTCTTACCTTCAGGCCAGCAGATGTGGCAGCTTCCGAGAGAGAGACTTCCACATTGTATCCTTCCGGAAGGTAGAGCCCGGTGCTTACCCAAGAGTCACCGCTGCCTGGCAAAAGTTGAGGGGAAGGCTGAGTCTCCCCCCACATGGGACAGCTTCTCCCAGCTACCTATGCTCATCCACCTGCCCTGCCTTGTCCCCCTAAATCACCTGAGGAAGAGCCAAGGGGCTCCCTGACCCTTCCCCTCCCACACACCTCTGTTGGTTCCGTTGACCTCCACAGTGATGGGGTGTTCAAGCCTGGATGGGCAGGTGCCATTTCCAAGCCCCTGGGCCAGCTGGAAGCAGTCAGTGCCCGCGTGGGCCAGCTCTGTGGCCAGGCAGAGCAGCGTGGCTTCGCGGGAGTCACTGGCCACAGGGTTGCTGGAGCTCACGGCAGGGAGGCCGGCCTGATGCAAGGTCTTCCTGAGCAGCCGGTGCAGGGAGGCGTAGGCCGGAATGCCTTTAGCAGGGATCTGCAGGAAGGCTGTAATGTCTGTGCCCAGCCTGGCCAGCCAGCCCTTTTCCATGCTCGAGGACACCTGGAAGGCTGCAAGTGCCTTGCGGAAGTGATAACTCCTCATCTTGGGGGTAGGCGTTGGGAAACAGCCCTGGTTGAGGGTCTGGGCCAAGATGCTGAGGCCCATGGGGTTGAGGATAAGGTTCCCAGGGAAGCTGGCCAGAGCGGAGTGGCCACGGTGCTGGGAGGCCCACCACCAGGACTGGCCCCCGATCAACAGCCCCCCACCCTCGGCCACAAACTCCTGAAGTGCCCGGGTCTCCTGGCCACTGTATGCAGGGCAGCAGTAGACACTCAGTTCCCTGGACACATGGGGCTCCAGGCTGCAGGCCATACCCCCTGCCGACAGCAGGGCACACAGGCCCTTCAGACTTTTGTTCACCCCAACTTTTCCTGCCTGGTCTCTGGCCAACCAGCGCACAGCGTTGAGCAGAAAGGGCCCCATCTTGGGAGCACACAGTAAACCCTCATGGGCAGCCAGCACCACACGGCCTCGGCCGTAGCGGGCAGCGGCCAGGAAGCAGCCGAGGTTGGCATTCAACCCCAGGGGGAAGGCCAGAGCTCCATGCACCAGCAGCTGTGAAGGGACGCCTCCGGTCTGGATGTCCAGCTCTGGGATCCCTTCCAGAAGTTGCTGCTGATGCCGACTGAAGTCCTCCCCACACCTGCAGAGGACAGAGGACCGAGGGGTCTCAGTCAGCTCGCTGACCGGACAATTCTACATGGGCTAGGAAAACAGCTCATGTTATATTCTCACTCCTGTTAATGGTGGCTTGGATTTTAATATGTAACATGGCGCTGTATCAGGTCTATGTGGTCCAGAGGGTTACGCATTGAGCTGCTAACCCCAAGGTCCACAGTCACCAGAAAGATGAGGCCACCTGTTCTTTAAGGACACGCTAAGGAGCAGCTCTACTCTGGCCCAGTGGTTCGGGAACGTTAAGTGAAATTACAATGTGGTCATATGGTAGACAAAATGATAGAGTGGATAAACACCTTTAAGACTTCATCAAAACTGAGGGGGAAACTTGCCGAACTTTGGATTCTCTTGTAAAAAAAAAAAAAGCTGGTTTTTTGTTTTTGTTTGTTTTTATAAATGTCTTTATGACTAATTTGTGTTTGACTCTTGGCCCAGGGAAGCTACTTTCACTCTTTATTACCATAAAAAGAAAGAAGTGTAGTACTGACAATTAAGCAATGGAATGCCACTAATTGTTTAAAAGTTACAACAGTATGTCTGTCCAAAAGAAACCCAGCCAATGATGCAATGACTCTATTGGATGAGGTTTGTTTGAGCGCAAGAGTCTTGATGCGTGTTGTTGTTGTTGTTAAGTACCGTTGAGTCGGTTCCGACCCATAGTGACCCTTACAGGGTTTCTGAGGGTGTAAATCTTTACGGGAGTAGAAAGCCTCATCTTTCTCCCGCGGAGCGGCTGGTAGTTTCGAACTGCTGACCTTAAGGTTCGCAGCCTGATTCGTAACCACTACCAACCAAAAGTAGAAAGGTGTTCTTCTAAGGATCAGCAGGAATTAGCTTATATTGAGAAAGCACAGAAGCAAAAGAAGCTTGTTTCTGATTGGCTTGTACAGTTTCCTGTTGACGTGCTTTCAGGATCTCATTGGTCAAGTAGCTTCACTATCTTCCCTTGGTGCAGCCGGGAAAATAGGAGGTGCATTCAACTCTTGCTCCTGGGGCTAGAACAGAAGACCTCTGGTTGGTTTATGGACAATGTCCTGCCCAGGGGACAGCATGGGTGGGGGCAGGACAGCAGTCCCCTGGGGGCACTCTGGGCCTACCAGCTGAAGTTTGATGGCAGGGAAACCTGTTTGTCCAGTCCTGAGGCCTCTGACTGAGATTGCTGACAGTAAAGTCCACCGACAACCTCAGAGTGAACAATACTGAGAGGAATCTGGACTTAATACAAGGACCTCCTTGAATTTAAGTCCAGGACCAGCTGGCTCCAGCACAGTTCTGACTGAGGTTGCAAACCTCAGCGCCCCTGATACTGTGTCAGCCCAAACAGGGGCTCCTTGGTGTCCTGTGTTGTTTCAGGGACTCCCCAGGCCACCACCAAGACAAGGAGCAAAGATGACAGGACTGTTGGGGACTGGAGCTCAACAGTGATACAGAAAGTCAGGAAAAACCCAACAGGGTGCTGAAGGCCACTATCCAGTCCTCCCCAGTCTGGGGCGGGAGACAGAAGTGACTCCCTTAGGAATGAGTACACCCCTGGGACTCTGGATCATGTGGATGGGTGGACACCTCAAAATGTCACTAAGACATTGGCAGTAAAGAAGCAGGGCATATTTGTACAGCAACAGGCTTCATGATGACACAGGTGACAGTTTTATCCATACCAGAGCCAGGGTTGGGGAGGTAGTTCTGACGTGTCAGACTGTGACAGTGACCGAGACTCAGGGTTACAGTTCAGCTCTGCAGGGCCCCAAACTCAAACTCTTTGTGCTCTACAATGTGGGGTGGGGCCCACAAATCTGGTCAAGTTTTAAACCAGGGATCCTGGAAGAACTCCTCAACACACACACACACACACACACACACACACACACACACACCAGGGAGCTTCAAAAAGCGTGGGGACAAATGGGTTTAAAAGATCGGGATTTTTTTCCGGAACTTTTTGAAACCCCCTCATCATACAGTGGTCAATGGGCGAAGGTCTTTTGACACAAATCTTAGATGATTTCCTTTCCTGTCCACTGTAGTTTTCAATTGTTGAAGAGTTCTGAAAAGGCAGAGAAATAGCCTTGAAATGTTTTCTTTCAAACTATAAGAATAGAACATTTAAAAAGAACAGAATGTTTTAAAGATGAGAACAGTATTTATCTGGTGTGGCACTATAGGATAGTGTACTGCTAATCACAAGGTTGGCAGTTCAAACCCACCAGCCGCACCTCGGAAACCCTATACAGGGTCACTATGAATCAGAACCAACTCCATGATACTGAACATCAATAACTAAACTACCACCAGAGACATGCTAGTAATATTATGCTATTTTCTTCTAATTTTTATGTTCTTAGCTTTACTCACATTTATGAACAAATCTGATATCATATTGAATCCAGAACTTTATATTTTACTTAACTTTGTCCGTGGTTCCATGAGTATCTTCTTATGCTTTTGACTAATTGGTGAAAACATTATTTTTAATAGCTACATAATCATCCACCCCATAAACTTCAGGAAATACTATACTTTAGGCAACCAGTATCCCATTACAGTCTCTCTATAGATGCAATACACAGGAAACATGGTGGCTCTGTAGATAAACCTGGATTGTGAACCACAACGTCAAAAGTTCAAGCCCACCAGCTGCTACGTGAGGGAGCGAGGAGGTGCTCTGCTCCTGCAGAGATATATAGCCTTGGAAACCCTATGCAGGGTCCTTATGAGTCAGAATCAACTTGACATCATTAACAAGAACAACATATGTAATATACACATGTCAGTGTATCACTTGACAGTGAGAAATTGTTGGGAACATTTATTACTAAGCATTTGCCCCATAGGTCTCATTATCCTTCTGCATAATCCTAACCCTTCCCTTGCCTCACAGGTGGTTCTTCCGAGAGCACAGCTTACAGGACCCCTGCTTGCCATCTCTCTCATAAAGCTGGCTTCCTGGGAAACCTCACCTGCAAGTCGGGACATTTAGTGATACTTGCAAAAGTGCACATTCATTTGTCCTTTGACAGAGAAATTCTGCGTCTAGCGATAAGGCAAAACAACCGGAAACTCAAAGGTCCCTTAACAAGGAACTAATTGAATAAATTATGTTATATATGTGCTATTGTTGTAGTTAGGTGTCATTGAGTAGGTACCAACACATAGCTACCGTCTGCACAACAGAATGAAACACTGCCCGGTCCTGGGCCAACCTCACAATCTTTGCTACATATGAGACCATTGCTGCTGCCACTGTGCCAAGGCATCTCATTTGGGGTCTTCCTCTTTTTCTCTGGCCCTCCCTTTTACTAAAGATGATATCCTTCTCCAGGTACTGGTCCCTCCTGGCAATATACCCAAATTATGAGAGACGAAGTCTCACCATCCTGGCTTCCAAGGAACATTCTGGTTGTAATTCTCCCAACACAGATTGATTTATTTTTTTGGCAGTCCACGGTATTTTTAATAATCTCCTCCAACACCATAATCGAACTGCATCCATTCATCTACAGTCTTCCCTATTCATTGCCCAACTTTCGCATGCATATGTCATATAAGTAAAGCGTGGTATAATTGTTGTTAAGCAACGTTGAGTCCGTTCTGGTACATAGCGACCCTGTATAGGGTTTCCAAGGAGCGGGTGGTGAGTTTGAACAGCTGATCTTGCAGTCTAGTGATTATTCTACAGCACCACACTGGGGCTTGTTACTGTTAGGTGCCATCAGGTCGGCTCCAACTCCTATCAACCTTACGTACAACAAAACGAAGCACCACCCCAATCACAGCCACTGCTGCGTCAATGTTTCTTGTTGAGTCTCCATCTTTTTCACTGACTCTCTGCTTTACCAGTATGATGTCTTTCTCCAGAACCAGTCCCTTTTGATAACATGTCCAAGGAAATGACATGAAATCTTGCCACCTTTGCTTCTAAGGAACATTCCGATTGTACTTCTTCCAAGACAGATTGGTTCATTCTTAAGGCAGACCACTGTATCTATGATATTCTTCACCAACACCTCAATTCTTCTCCATTCTGCCTTATAAACTGTCTAGCTTTCCCAAACATATGAGGCCATTAAAAAGGCTTGGGTACTCCTGTACCTTAATTCTCAAAGTGACGTCTCTGGTTTATCTTTTAAAGTTTTTATTGTGAACTGAGTGAGAGTTTACATGGGAGTAGAGCTTTACCCCGTTTCACTGCATGGTTACAACGTCTTCCATGCATCATCATTCACAGTGTTTGCTTCCATTGCCTCTGTTTTTTTGTTTGTTTGTTTATTTTTTGGGGGGGGAGATGTACACAAAACACTCAGGTATCATTTAATCATTTTGGTTTGTCTTTTAAAGACACTTTTAAGAAATCTTTTACAGCTGATCTGCCTGATGCCATATTCCTTTTTTTCCCTTGACTGCTGCTTCCAATGATGTTGGTTGTGGATCCAAGGAAAACGAAATCCTTGACAACGTCCATCTTTTCTCCATTTATCATGATTTTGCTTATTGCTATAGTTGTGAAAGTTTTTGTTTTCTTTGTGTTGAGGTGTAGTCCGTACTGAAGACTATGTAGTGTTTGAGTTTCATTGTTGTTGTTAAGTGCCATCGAGTCGATTCCGATCCATAACAACCCTGTATAGGGTTTCCGAGGAGCAGCTGGTGAGCTTGAACTGCCAATCATGCAGTTCAAACGGCTTTGCAGTCTGGCGTATTAACCCACAGCGCCACCCCAGGACTCCTTGAGCTTCATTGGTAACTGCTTTAAATCCTCTTCACAAGCAAGGTTGTATTTTCTGCATATTATAGGTTGTGAATGAGTCTTCCTCCAATCCTGATGCCACATTCTTCTTCATATAATCCAGCATTTCTAATTATTTGCTCAACATACAGATTGAGCAAGTATGTATGGTAGAAGGAGACAACCCTGGTGCACACCTTTCCTGATTTTAAACCATTCAGTATCCCTTTGTTCTGTTCTAACAACTGCTGCTTGGTCTAAGTACAGGTTCCTCACGAGCACAAGTAAGTGTTCTGGAATACCGGTTCTTTGCAATGCTACCCATAGCTCATCATGATCATATAAACCTCACCACAGGGTAATACATAGTTGATGAAGGGGAGCGGTTTTATAGATGCATTCCAAACAATAAAAAGAAATGAGAAAGTTACCATTTAATAACCAGGAAAGAATCAATGGCTCTTAGGCTAAGCAATGATTACCAATGAATGACTGCTGATGTCCTTGTAAGAGGGAAAATGAGAGACTATATATTTTCTTACAGAAGTGCACATCACCATCTACAATTCAAACCTGAGTCTATCAACCCTTGGGGGTTGATCAACTTTTTTTCAAATCTCTGGCCTGTGGGCCATATGGTCTCTGTAAAAACGGGTCCACTCTGTTGTTACAGCTGGCCAGCATCCAGACAATAAATGAATGAAGGGGTATTCTAAAGACATTTATACTTATATGTATTTATATGGTCACAGGGTTTTGAAATGGATCAGGTTAACCCTCTTTTGGTGCCTGGCAGAGGGATGGTAAGAGAGAATTTCTGGAAGACAGCTGCTTGCTCATAGTGCTCAGAATGAAATGTGTGGTCAGTGGCGGGTGTGCATTGAGCAAGGACTTGAGCTACTCTTGATTGTGAGGTTTGGTGGTACAAAAAGAATGTGCACCTACTTCTTGTTGGAGGTGTAAGTGCTTGTTGAATTGGATTTGGTTGGTGTGACTCTCTCCCATTTTGTAATAGTTACTGTCACCCATTTCTTTTGTCTTATCTGTGATTTAGAGTTTTACGCTTGTAAACTAACATTCACTTGGCCAGTAAAATTTGGGGCTGGCCAGTATTGTATCTCTAGTTGCTCTATTAAAGAGCCCTGGTAGTGCAAAGATTAAGTTCTTGGCTGCTTAACCACAAAGTTGGCAGTTCTAATCCACTGAGTGGTTCTGAGGAAGCGCAAGCTGGTGATCTGCTTCTGTGAGATTCCGTGGAGAAAACCTTCAGGTTTTTGTTTTTTTTTAACCGTCACAGGGGTTGCTGTGCGTTGGAATTGTCTGGGTAACATCCCAACAAGAGTAGGAAAATTAACCCTTTCAGAGTACCCACCTACATTTTCTGCTTCTGGGGTTTATCGGGCAGCTATCTTCCCACTGGTAGTGCATCAGTGGGGGGAGCTGCATAAATGTCTGAAATGGGAGAATGGGTGCGGGCCAGAAATGGTTGTTTTTACAGGGGCTGCATCCCGGAAGTATCATTTCATAAAACTTTTGTCTCTTTTGGCTTTTTTACTGAAAAATAAGCCTTGTGGTTACAAATCAAGCTGCTAATCTCATCTCAGGGTCAGCAGTTCAAAACTACCAGCCGCTCCGCGGGAGAAAGATGAGGCTTTCTACTCCCGTAAAGATTTACAGCCTTGGAAACCCTGTTCAGGGTCGCTATGGGTCAGAACCGACTCGACGGCACATAACAACAAAACAATGAAATTTTATTTACAAAGCCAGATAGCCCTATTTGCTAGTCCCTGCTCTAGAAACCAGCTCTAACTCCCAGTTTACAAGAAATGCAGGGAACAAAGGAGCAGACGAAATGACACCACAGAAAAGTTCAGAAGGAGGGAAACTCTCCTGGATAAAGGATGCGTATCCTCAACAACAAACGGCAGAAAATCCAAAGAGAAGGAAAGGAAACTTCAACGGCACAAGACATGTAACTGTCTGATCAAGCAGCCCAAACATTTCAACACCAATTCCTATGAGTTTGAAAATCAACTTTAGACAATTCTAGAACTGACTAAGATATTGAGGATTATTGGAACATTTAAGATGAAAGGTAGATGGCTGTGCTTTGCATAATTTGGTGACACAAGTAAGGCTGTTGTAGGCTTGGGTGAAGCTTACCTGAGGTATCCCAGAACTAGTCTTTCTACTTTGGTCCATGCTTGAAATTTCCCATAATGAAAAGTTAAAACAACAAACAAACCCACAACAGTCCTCCGATCCAGTGGCAGAGGTGAGAAATTTAGTTGTAGTGAAGAAAAACAGGTTTAGTTGGCTGAAGAGGATCATCCTTTGGCAATTAGGAGGCATTAGACTAATGGGAGAAAGCTATGTGCCCCTTAGTAGCAGGGGCAAGACAAGCTAGCGTGAGTCAGATCCGCCACAGAGCACCACACCACCTCCCACCCTCCAGATGGAAAAGGCTCAGGGCATGCCCAGCTCAGATCTGTGGGGTCAGGGCAGGAGGGGGCCAGGGCTGAGGGGCCAGGGCAGGACAAGGTCAGGGCCGAGGGGCCAGGGCAGGGCAGGGCAGGGCCTGGACCTGAGGCCCCCACATCCCTTACTCTGCTTTGCTTCCTCTCCTAGCTCTTACCAACACCTGGTCTAGAAAGTATCTATCACCTTAATTACCTAATTCTCCGCTAGAATACGAGGTTCCTAGAGCAGGCTTCTTTGACCTCTGCCATATCCCAATGCCCACAGGGGACCAGGAACAGAGCTCTGGTAGCATAGTGGTTACGAATCGGGCTGCGAGCCGCAGGTCAGCAGTTCGAAACTACCAGCGGTTCCGCAGGAGAAAGATGAGGCAGTCTGCTCCCGTAAAGATTTACAGCCTCAAAAACCCTGTACAGGGTCGCTATGAGTCAGAACTGACTCCACGGCACATAACAACAACAACAACAACATTCATTAGCACAAGTATTTTCTACATTCCAAGCACTGAAGTTGTCAAGAATTTCTTTGTACTTGAATCAATCATGAAAATCAGTACCCTTGGAAGCAGCAGTCAAGAAATCAAATGACAATTTGGATTGCACTGGGCAGTTATGCTGCAAAAGATCATTTTAAAGTGTTAAGAAGCAAAGATGTCACTGTGATGACTAAGGCGCACCTGACCCAAACCATGGTCTTAGCAATGGTTTTATATGCAGAAGAAAGCTGGGCAATGAGTAAGGCAGACCACAGAAGAATTGGTACATTTGCACTGTGCTGATGAGGAAGAATGCTGAGTTGACAGGATGGACTGACAGAAGGGAATCTGTCTTAAAAGAAGCACAGCCAGAAAGCTCCTTAGAAGTGAGGAGGCTGAGACTTCAGCTCACTAACTGTGGACACGTCATCAGAAAAGGACGTCATGGCTGGTCAAGTAGAGGGCCAGTGAAAACAAGGGACCCCCTTAAAGAGATGGTCTAACACAACAGCCACAACAATGTGCTCAAACACAACTGCAATCATGAAGCTGGAGCAGGACAGGAGACCTTTTGTTCTGCTCTACACAAGTTCACTCAATGACGACGCACAACATGTTCCAGGCACAGGCCCTGGGAGATGGAATGGTGACTAAGACACACTTTCCTATGGAGATGACCATGACTGGCCACTCATCATGATACAGCTCCTCTTACACAGCAAGGCTCTCGAGTCATCCAGGATTTGATGTGTTCTGATTCCAACACGGAGAGGAAAATCTCTGGTATGAAAATGAAGCTCACTGAAGTGGGGAAGGGCAAGGTCAGATCTCTTGCCTTATATGAGTCAGACTCCTCATCAGAAGAACGCCACTCACCTGACCTGAAGTGGGATCTTGGGCACCTTCTTTGAGACTTTGAACCGGCCTTTGTCCCCATAGGTGTCAGTGAAGTACACCCCGGCCACACTTGTCACCTGGTTCCCAGGGAACTTGGACAGCACCTGGTCACAACCATGTTGACTGGCCCAATACCAGGCTTGGCCCCCGATGAGCACACCCCCTCCACGCTTCACAAACTGGACCAGCTTCTCAGTCAAGGTGTCACTGTAGGCATTCATGCAGAAAACTCCCAAGGGCTCTCCTGGTTCTGCCTCAACTTGTGCTTGGACTCCAGATTTCTGAAGGAGGCTCACGAGGGGTGCCAGGGATGGGTGCACACCGATGGGAGCTCCCGGGGTGAGGCAGAGCCAGCGCGCTGCATTGACAAGGAATGGAGCCAACCCAGGGACCACCAGGTAGCCTTCATGGGACACCACCACCAGGCGGCCCTGGCCATAGGAGGAGGCAGCGATGAGGACCTGGCCTTTGTCGTTCACCATCACCGGGAAGGCAGCCTCTCCAGTCAGAAGCAGTTCACAGGGCACGGGAGTTGGGGGAACATCCCAGCTCGTCACCCCATTCATGAGGATCTCGAAGGCAGCATCAGGAGTTGCCATGGCTTCTGCAGAGGGAAAAGGACACTCAGCCTGGTTGGAACATACAGAGGGAACAAGCAGACAACAGCATTGTTCACTCAAACATCATGCACTGGGCTTCCCATTGCGTGCCAAGCTCTGCTGCAGCACTGGGTTCACTCCATTCCCTGTTCTCAGGAATCTGATATTTCAGAGCAGGAAGATGGTCCATAAGTCAGTACATCACCAGACAAACCAAACACAGCAAGTGATTATTTCTATAATGAGAAGACTGGGGTGGCTGGAAGGCTACTCGGGTTGGCTGACAAGAAAAGCCTCTGTGAACTAGAGACATCAAGCTGAAACCAGCAATGCAGGAGAAATGCCTTCCTGCTGATTCCTGAGACAAGAAGGTAAGAGTTAGAGAAAGAGTGCTTGGCTGGAGAGAGGCATGGATGAGGGGAAGGAATCCGGAAACCCAGGTGGGAAGGAGGGTTCTGGGACCTGGCTGATCCTGGCTGGCCAACTGGGTTGCTGGAGGAGAGGTAAGTTGCTATTTTATGTCTTTGGGCAGAAGGTCAGAGACCTGCTTGGAACTTTTAGGTGCTCAAGGAGTTTTCAGCTAAGCTATGAGGCTCCACCTCCGTTAGCATTTCATTCTGAGTTTTCTGTCGTCTTAAAACTCAGTGTCTACACTGGGCTTTTTAGTGCCTTCAAAGCAGCTGACTGGGAAAATGCTTCACCTCCAGTCTCAAGTCTGTAAAGGAGAGATCTGGTCCCTGCAGGAGTGAGTGTTAGCCCAGGCTGGGAGCTCACAGGTGAGGGCCTGACACAGCTAGGTCTGAGAAAATGTAAGCACCTGCCCCCTAATACCCCTACTTAGCAAGGACCACAAGCCCAGCCTGAAGGCCCAGGTATGGGGCATCTCCCACCCACTCCTGTGCTCTAGGGTCTCTGAGTTGAAGGAGCTGGGAGGCTGACACTGGCCAGCTCTACCCAGTGGATGGAGTCCACCCCTTCCAACAACTCTGCAATGGAGCCCTGGGGCCTGGCTTCACTTGCAGAGAATGGAACCGCGTCAGGTTCCCCCCACCCCCCCGTGTCAGGCTAGCCTCCTTCTTGCGTCCTGGTCCGGGCTAGCCAGCGGGTGCCCGGCTAGCCTGTCCACTCGTGGGCCCCAGACTGTCTCCTCTACGGTCTCCCCCATCCTCTCCTTGATCAGCCCGGACCCTGGGGAACAAAGTGCGCCCTCCGGTCCCTGTCCCCAGTGACCCAGGAGCCCCGAGTGCTGGGGACCGAGTCAGGGTGGTGGAGAAGAAGGACATAGCCCGGAAGCAGGGGTAGACAAGGCCGTACTAGCCCGGGCCCCCGCATCCCACCTCCCAGAAGCCGCCCGCGCTCCGGTCGCAGTCACCTGGGACAGGCGGGGATCCGACAGGCTTTTGCGGACGCGGCGGCGCTCAGCGAGAAAACCGGGGAGCGGGGACAACCGGATCTGTCTTCTCTGTGATCCGTCCCCGGTCCCGGATACTCCACCTGGGCGATGCCCTTCTCCAGGACGCGTGCACCTGGGCGGAGCTTGGACGGGACTCGGAGTCGAAGAAAAAGTGGGGTGGTGTCCGGGTCCCTGCCTCCCTTTTCTCTCCCACTCGGGTCCCTCCTAGCAAAGCACCTCCTCCCAGCGCACCTAGGCGGCGCCACCCTAGGACCCGCAAAGCCAAGTCACCAGCTGGGCGGGGTTCTGGGTCGAGGGTGACCCCTAGTGGCGATCAAGGGTCCATGCATTGTCCGGGACGTTCGCCGTCCCAGGGATCTGACCTAAGTGGGCAGTCTACGTAGAAGCCCTGGCCGGATCTTCCTGCTTGGCAGTAAGCTGACCCGAGTTGTAGTGCTCTGGGCTGCTCGCTGCTCCTTCACGCAGAGGGATGAGCCCCGGGGACTTGGATGCCGAGTGTTTCTGTACAACTCCGCTTAGCGGACGGTCGGACCGTGTTTCTCCTCGAGAGGTTCCTGGTGTGGCGTTGAACTGTAATGTCGGCGGTTCAGGCTCACCAGCTGCTCCTTGGAAACCCTATACAGGGTCGCTGTGGGTGGGACCCTACTCAACGGCACTTAATAACAACAAGAGAGGGTCTTTTTGGCTTTTTTTTTTTTACGGGGATGAAGAGGACAGACAAGAGGTGCGATGATTCTGGTTAGGAGTCTTCCCCTAAGTCCTGGTCATAGTTCTGAAGTTATCAGATGTGTAAATAGTTTCCTGGTTTCTCTTCATCAGCACTTTTGGAAGCCACCAATGTCCCAGTTGAATGCTAACCTGTGACTCGCTCCTGTTCTGTCTCAGAGGGAGGCCCTTCCCCCACCCCCGGGCTCTCAGGTCCTCTTCCGGAGCGGCTGGCTGCCCACCTACTCTCAGCTTTGATCTCCCTCTGATTTCTTTAGGAACTGAACCCAAGCTTTGGCTAAACTCTTCCTACCATTTCCTTGCAGCTCAGCCTTAACTTTGCTGAGATCCAACCTGTCCTCCCCTTTCCAAGACCACATCCCTGACTTGCCCCAGAGTGAAGTTTCAAAGACCAGTGCAATGTTCTGTAGCACTGGGTTGGTGCAAGAGGGATCCGCAGGAAGTGAAGGGTTGTCAGCATTGCCAAGTTTGCACTAAGCTGCAGGAAGTGGGGGCGATTAGTGGACACCGGCGGTACTGCAATGGGAGGGGCTTCTACTGCTTCCCAACAAGGCACCGACAGACCTCTAAAGAGATACTTCTTAGGAATCCCTGGAACCACCTGGCAGAGTTTACCATAATCTCCATTTGTGCGGGACCAGAAATTTATGTTTTTAACTCTGCCCATTTGCTGATCTGCTTTTGTTGTTGTTAGGATAAGAATATATTTGCAAGACTCACTTTCACAACAAGGAGGGCGTGTTTTCATTTTACTTATTGCTAGGCTCTGGTAGCGTAGTGGTTACGAATCGGGCTGTGAACCGCAAGGTTAGCAGTTCGAAACTACCAGTCGCTCCGCGGGAGAAAGATGAGGCTTTCTACTCCCCTAAAGATTTACACCCTCGGAAACCCTGTACAGGGTCGCTATGAGTCGGTTCCGACTCCACGGCACTTAACAACCACAACAACAGGCAAAATAATCATTGAAAAAATTAATTTTCAGAGTTTAAAAATGTTGGTAATAGTCAACACCAAGCGAGGAAACTGAATGGTTTCAAGCTTTGGTGGTGAGATCCTGAAAGGATGCATTTTTGAAAGATAAACTGGAGCTATTTATCAAATGTATTTCAATCTTTCTACATTATTGCTAAGTGCTGGTTTGACTCACAGCAACCCTGTATAGGGTTTCCGAGGAGCAGCTGGTGGATTTGAACTGCTGACCTTGTGGTTTGTAGTCCAGTGCTGATCCTACAGCGCCACACCAAGAATCCTTTCTACCTACCTACCTATTTATCTGGAGTCCTGGTGTGGCGCTGTAGGATAAGCGCTGGATCCCTAATTACAAGGTCAGTGGTTCAAACCCACCAGTCACTCCTTAGAAACCCTATACAGGGCTGCTGTGAGCCAGAACCAACTAGATAGCATCTAACAAAAACACCCACTTATTTACTTACTTTCTTTTCTGTCTAGTAATCCCATTTTAAACATTCATTCAATGACCAACATGACAGTACATTGTCACAAGTGTGGTTCCTGCAAGGATTTTTCCTTGCTCTTACTGTTGGAAACCTGACGACATTGGTCCTCAGGCAAAAGGTTCCCTGCACAGACCCAGCTATATACTCACTTCTTCAACAGACTCGTTTTGAGTATTTGTTATATACTTATTCATTTATTCAGGATGCATTTATTTATTTAAACCATCATTGGTAAGCACAGACAGACTTGTAGGTCCTGAAGTCCAGTGAGAGAGAAGCACTATATTCAAGTGACCAATCACGTAGAATTGCTACTGTGGTGAGTAGCAAGGTGGGGCATTTGCTGGTGTCAGAAGAAGGGTTAGTGGGGTTGAGCTGAGATGCAAGAAAGAATAGGGGTTTCCGAGGAGAAGACAATACCACTGAGACAGGAGAGTGTCCATCTGCCAATAAGTGTAATATGAACCCACAGGCTGGAAGCTGGGAGAGAAGAGGAACCACAGTGTGGGGTTCAGTGGGGTCATGCCACAGGGAGGTAACAGAGCTCTGTGTGTATTGGGGGGTCCATGGGGGTACACAGAATGATCAACGTAGTGATCAGAATTATACTTTGTAAGAAGCACCCACTACAGTGGGAACCTGGGTGAAAAACGATACAAGTCGTCCCCAAGACCACCCTCAGACTCATCATTCTCTTGAAGGACCCGCAGGGCCCAGAAGCTGCCATGCCCAGGCTCATACTGTTTTACAGTGAAAGGACATGAAGTTCGGCCACAGGAAGGGGCCAGGGGGTGAGGTCCAGGGGAAATCAGAGCACATGTCCAGGTATCCCCTTCTGGCAGAGCCACTTGGGTACACACTTAATGACAACATATATGAAGTGGTTGACCCGGGAAGCTGGTGTCTGAGTTTGTTAATGGAAGTCATCATGTAGCTGCAGCCTCACTCAGCACCCTGCCCCACCCCACAGGAAACCACACTGTTAGGATAGACTATGTGTCCAAGCATGTGGCATGAAGTCTCAGGCATCCATAGACAGACTATTCCAAGGGCTCAGAGCTCAGCTTCCAGGAGCCAGAAGGGCCAGTCCTAAAGGCGGAATGTGCAGGAGACCAAGCGAGGGGGTCAGAGAAGTTCCTCATCAAAGCTGAGTTCAGTGTCTCTTATGTGTCTGGTTGCTTAGCATGTGTAACCAGTCTGTGCTTATATAAATTCCACTCTTGTGGTAAAGTATTGACACTGTATAGGGTTTCCAAGGAGCAGCTGGTGGGTTTGAACCACCAACCTTGCAGTTAGCCGTCCGGTGCTGTCCTATAGCACGACACGAGGACTGCCACTGTTCTAAAAGGGCCCCTAACAATACTTGGGCGTTGCTCCAGCAGAAGTTGTTGTTGTGAAGTGCCGTCAAGTCGATTCCAACCCATAGTGACCCTGTATAGGGTTTCCAAGGAACAGCTGATGAGCTTGAACCACCAACCTTATAGTGTCTGACTCATTAGCCCACAGCTCCACACAACGACTCCTTCAAAAGAAGAAGGTGCATCAAATAAAGACATTTTTCTTTTCTTTCTTTCTTTCTTTCTTTTTTTTTGAGGTCAGAGAGTAAAAGTGGAAGCATGCCATTGGACACTCCACTCAGGAAGAAGCAGGCGCTGACTGAGACCCAGGAACAAAGGGACGATATTGACTCAGCACTGAGGTCTCTGAGAACTAGGGAAAGGAAGATGGCGCCAGCATGGGTCCTGCCTGACAAAGCTTTCTGGGCTCATGGGGGAGTTCACATCGCAGGCCTTGCCCTTCAGCAAGGGAAAACCTCTCATTACACATCTTTTGTGAGGATCATGGAGAGAAAGGGGAGATCACCCTCTGGAGCAGACCTGAAAACAGCGATCATAACAGATTTGTAGATGGAAGAGCTGAAATCACCTGCAAATTAAGTGCAAAGGGACAGAAAGGAGCCAGAGATTACTTCTGATCATGGGATCGGAGAAGAACTTCCAGAGGAGAGACTGAACCTTAGCTCTGAACAATATCGTCTGTGGGTGTCTGTAAGCAGAGTTGCCGAGGGAATTGCAATGTGAAGATATTTCATATCCCAGAACATGGAACTCTAACAGTGAAAGGCTGGATTTGAGAAAGAGCACATTCCTATGACCGAACCTTCTTAACAGGGCCTGGAAGTGTCAATCCTAAAGAGATGCTTTGGACAAGTCTGCAGGGACTGGCCACCTCTGTTCTTTCTAACCAAATCCCAGTTTTGTTCAGAGAATCTGCCTTTTTCGATGAGGTTAGGGGAAGATGGAGCTTTTTCCAGTCCTGAGGGCAGATGCCTACTGGTACCTTAGTTTTTTGGTTATTCTCTCTGTTAGAAATGAACCGTGATGTCACAGATAGACACTTAGTAAAATCAAAGGAATCTCTGCAAGGCAAATTTTTACTTCTGCAGAAGGGTGCATAGCGGCACAAGAACAAACCAGCAAGCCGGGAGAGCAGTCTGCTCGGGTTTTATCCCTAACGTGAGTCTAAGGCTGTGTCTCACCCCATTGGCTAGGGTTTTGACCACACAGTCTGGTCTTTACCCAGCTGGCTAATTCAAATTGCTAGGGCGCACATTCTTGTCCTTAATTGATTGGCTATTTCAAATTACTAAGGGAGCTTAAGGAAGTTGGAAAAGTCCCTAGTCATTTCAGAAAGTGCCATCGAGTCGGTACCGACTCTTAGCGACCCTAGGCACAACAGAACGAAACTTCAGAAAGTAGTAAGAAGAAAACAAGAGGCCATCCAGAAGTTGGAAAGTCCCTACTCACTCCAGAAAAAGTCATAAAAAGACAAAGAAAGGTCATTCGAATACAATAAACAGGATTACAACAAATTGGAAGAAAAGACACTCATTCCCACATCTTACAGTTTAGAGGCTGGAAGTCTAAACCCAGAGCATGGGTTCTGGAGCAAGATGCTGGTCTCCTTTCAGCATCTGTAGACTCAGCATTCCTTGGAGATCTCCAGATGTCTTGTCATCAATCTCCCCCTGGATCTTGGAAGTTCACGGTGCAGGTCCAAAGGATGCCCTCCACTCTGTTTCTTCTTTCTTGGTGGGAGTAGTGTTCTGTTTCTCTGCCCATTTCTTTTAGCTCCCAAAGAGATGGACGCAGTTGTATCTGGCCTCATTAACATCATATAAGTGATGACTTACCACGTAGAGGATGGATACATCAGATAGGGTTGAGGACATCATGGAGGGGTCACATTATATTAGAGCTCACCATGGAAGATTCCTATGTCTTCGCTACCAAACCACTGAGAATCCAAGTCCAGCCAAGTTGACACAAAACCTTAGCTATCACAGTTGTATATAGATATCGACTCAAGGAGATCTAACCTCAGCAAACATACCAACAAATGGTCTCCTGTCAGAGCTGCCTTTAGTACCCATTACAATGACACTTTCCATCACATGGTTTCCTTTGTACATGCTGTAAGCACGTGTTGTTTTCATTGCTGCTGATGTTTTGATGGTCACTGAATTTATCAGCTTTTTTGGTGGGTTAGTCACAATGTTGTAGTAATTAGTATTTGTGAATCTATATTGATAACCGTTTGGGAAATGAATCAGTAAAGGGAAAGAAGAAAACAACAAAAGGCTTCTTTTGGTGGTAGTACGTCTCTCTGCCTTTATCAGTTATGAGATAAAAGACGCCACAGGCCACACCCCTTACATTGGATCAGGGTTGTTGTGGTTAAGTGCCTTCGAGTCGATTCCGACCCATAGCAACTCTCCATAGGGTTTCCAAGGAGCATCTGGTGAGCTTGAACCACCAACCTTGCAAGTCAAAGGACTTTGCAGTCTGACTCATTAGCCCACAGTGCCACACCAGGTCTCTGGATCAGGGTTAGGGTGGGATTAAAGGTGCTGCAGCCCATTCTTAGTCCTCCTCCTGGTTTATCACATCCAATCACTTCTTGGGGAATCATCACATAGCTGCCAAATGACATCATTGTGTAACTACCAAACCACTGAGACGCATGATGCAGGCAAGGTGACGTACTTTGGGGAGGACACAATCCAACCTATAATTACATGGGTGACTCCAAAGTCAAGTCCCTATGTGCCACAGTGACAGGCATTCTGAGTTAAATGTCATAAATATACGTAAGCAATATGATCCTTCATTCAGCAGCATTTACAAATCAGGTTCATTGCTGTACTAGCAGGTCTACTATGTTGGGTCATTCACACATGCATTCCAACTGAGAGCCCACATTGGTAGTCCCTGGCCTCCCTCTTTGATGGCTTTTCTTTCTAAGTTTAACTTAGTGTAACCCCATAGGTTCTTTCTCATCAGAGTCTGCTTTTTCCCAGAAGACTCTGGGAAACATTAGCCACACTCTAATTTGGGAATTGAGATGGAGGAACCCACCTCTGTGTATTTACTGGTATGAATCACTGGGGAGTTTGATGAATTTACTATTTAAGATCATCTAGAACAGGTGTCTAGAGCTGTTTGGAGAAGCAGAACCCTGGTGGTCATGAAGAGACTCCCCTCCCATTTTGGACTGCAGGGAGCTGGTGTGCTGATAGACAGATGGCTCCAGCTGCTAGCTTCTGAAACCCAACACCCTGCTGGTGCTCCCAGTCTGCCCACCAGGGATTCAAGGATCTTCTGATGGTTTTCTTAGACCTGCCCTGTAGGGAAGACTTTCCCTCCCCTCTCTCCCTCAGTTGATGCAGCTTTGAAGACCCCTCTGTTTTCTTCTCCATTTGTCCTCACAGATATTGCCCCTCATGCATCGATCATACATTTAATTCTCTCTTAGCTTCCACTTCTCAGAGGACCCAGGCTCACACAAGTACTGTTAGATCTAGTGATTTTAAGACCCTGAAGTTTAGTGTTCAAAACAATGTCTTAGTGGAATTGAGGAGCAAAGCCATGAACTTGAAAGTAGTTATGTTTCTTTATTACAGTTATGGTAACATTTATTCAAATGATAGCAAGTTCTCCCTCAAAGGGCAGTTTCCTGTTTTTCATTTAAAGCAATAAAGCCAGAGTTTGCTGCTCCTCCTGATAGGTGACCAGCCCTAATCCAGAGTTATAAAAGTGTTCGTATTCTCCTTTGATGTATTTGTGAAGTTCATCTGGGCCCAGTGCCCCACCCCACATAGGTTCTACTCATGTATGCTTGGATCATATGTGAGTAGAACCTGTGTGGTGGGAGCCATCAACATTTCAATCTCGGAAGATGTCCTGGGAGCTATCTTTGCCGCTCTATATACCCATGTCTTCCTGCAGGGAGGAACCATGGAGGGACCGTCTACTTCCAACATCCTTCTCCCATCTCTAGGCCAGCCCGGAAGTGTAGTTTTGTACTATCCGAGAGGCAGGGAAGTTGAGTTAGCCCGATGCTGAGATTTGAATCCAATATCCAAAGACTAAATGAAGGTTTATTTATTATTGTTTCCCGCTCCAGGGCCCCTCAGAGGCTACTCAGACACCAAGAAAAAAAAAAATCTTTTTTTTTTTTTTTAATGTTGACGTTGTGTCCCTCACTCCCCCCGTCGCCATTCTTTGACCTTGGTGAGGATAGGGGAAGGGTTTATGGCCCATGTTCAGGTTCTTGGTTGCTGTTGAAAGCACAGACCCCTCACTGATGATAGATCAGGCATTGGTAGAGCCTGTGGTATACACTCACAACTTGAGCCCTGGATTGTGGGTTGACTTTAGGAAGAGGGTCATCACTCCGCATCTGTGGTGAATCTTGACTCATTTTCTCCATGCTCTGGGCCCCTTCGTCTGATATGTTGGTTTTCTAGTGTAAGTTGCATAGTGGTTACGAATCGGGCTGTGAACCGCAAGGTTAGCAGTTCGAAACTACCAGCTGCTCCGCGGGAGAAAGATGAGGCTTTCTACTCCCGTAAA
>NW_006408559.1:16551952-16577607 GCF_000296735.1 Chrysochloris asiatica
TGTGGCAGCAATGTTGGGCATGTTCTTCCATGTGTGGTATTGTCACAGATCTCAACGCTGACCAGTGTTGACAGTTTGTAAAAGTGAATTTATTCAAATATTTGGACAATTCAAGGAAACACAATTTTAGTACCTATATGTACATATTCCAAAAGTTATTGACGCTGAATTCATATATAGTTCAGAAGGAGTGGGTAATTGTTTAAGACTAAACATTTTCAATCATTCCAATGAATAGGCCGGTAGGAAAGCTTATAGCCAACCCTGTGGTTTCTCTAACTAGGGACAGATACCATAGGCCTTCCGGGGGAAGGTGCATCTAAAGCCCTATTGGTTGTTGTGAAGTGCTGTTCAGTGGGTTCCCACTAATAGGGTCCCTATCTAGTGTTTCCAAGGAGTGGCTGGTGGGTTTGAACCGCCGACTTTACAGTTCAAACTGACCTTGCAGTCCAGTGAATTATCCTGCAGTGCCACACCAGGACTCCAAAGTCCTGCTGGTCATTCATTAATTCAACAAATACTGGAAACCTACTAAATCACTAGGTACCTGGGGCAGAGGGGGCAGGCTGTTTCCTTGGAAGGAAAGCCTGTAAAAACAAAAGAAGGTCAAGTGTGTTTTGATAGTTGGAAGAGATTTAGTGAGGTTAAAACTAGGGTGATGCGCAGATTTGATGACTCTGGACCTATCAGGTGGGTCCCAACCCAAGGGTCTGTTCAGCCATAACAAGGGTCTTGGTTGGACTGCATCTTAGTCAAGAAACCACTGAATAATTTTTATTTCTGTTTATTAAAAATTGTTTTCAAAGTAATACATGCACAAGGTAAAAAAAATTAAATAGTACAGGACGTGAAATGAAAAGCACGGTTTGCCACACCACTCTTTAACTCTAGTCCTACCCCCTAGAGGCAAAGTTTCTTAACAATTCCTAGTTTTACATCTCCTGGCTACTAATTTCCTAACTTTAAATAATGTGTTTGAGCAATTAATTTCTTGGCTATCAGCTCTCTACAATCTTTAATAATAATTCCACATTACAAAAGATAGGGATTTAATTTACACACTTCCCATCTTTCCTCAACACCTCCTTTCCCAAATTTTAATAGATACGCCATTAATTTTTTCTAATACTTGGGTTGGTTTAATTGATAACTTTGAACAGTGTACTCATCCTCGACTTCTTGTTCCATTACTGTCGACCTCGTCTCTTCATTCCAATTTTGAAGGTAAGAGCAGCCCTAGTCTTCCTTCTATTTCTTTCCATAACGAACTCTCAACCTATTTCTGCTTTCTTTTGTCAGCATTAAGCACTTTGACATTATGCTCTGAACTGAAGAGGAGAAACCTTTTATTCTTTTTCGATAGGATGTTCCAAACAGTAATATCACTTAATAGTATCTCCATTATCGTGACTATGTAAATACTATTTACTGTACTCTTAGCTGTTGTTGTTAAGTGTTATCTAATCTGCTCCCACTCACAGCATCGGTAGAGAGTTTCTGATGAGTGGTTGGTGGGTGTGAAGCGCTGACCTTGTGGTTAGCAGCTCAGTGCTTATCCTACAGCACCACACCAGGACTCGGAAAGCCTAGTAAAGGGATTGTTGTTGTACAGCAACCCTGTACGAGGTTTCCGAGGCTGTAAATCTTTATGGAAGCAGAAAGCCTCATCTTTCTTCTGCGGAACAGCTGGTAGTCTCGAACTGCTGACCTTGAGGTTCGCAGCCTGATTCGTAACCACTATGCTATCAGAGCTCCTTAGTAAAGGGATAGAGGCCTGGATATACTCTCCCTACACATTCAATGCCCTAATGGCTGGCACTTGAAGAAGGTACCTACCGTGAATGTCAGATCAAGTCTCTTCTTAGGCTCCATGAGTAACTCGAAGTCATGCTTCATTTTATCTTGCCTCATATTTACATATGAATTTCTTGAAATATTTTGTCTTGTCTTCTTTGTTGTTGGTTGAAGAATATGTGACTTCTGCATTCCCTAGCAATCCATGATACTCTTTCTGATGAAGGACGCATTTTCTTCCCAGACAGTCCAAGGGTGTCCCCTCTCCATCTGTGATGGGTCTATTGGATGACTTCTGCTCTAGAACAAGGCTTTAGACCTGAGCGCCGTTGTCTTCTGGATCTTCATGCCTTCCTTTTTTCTGGTTATCTTCCTCATTTTGCTGGAGAATTTCCTCATGGTATTTTCTCAGCAAGGATGTAAAGGAGGTAATTTTCTGAAATGTGGCATGCCAGAAAATGTATTTATTTTGACTTTACTCTTGATAGTTTGGTATGCTATGGAATTCTGAGTACAGAAATTTTTCCCGTCAAACATCTGAAGCCACAGCAACACTGATTTTTGACATTCAGTACCAGGGGAGGAATGGGCTGCCAATCTATTTCTCATCCCTTTTTAATTGAGGTAATTTTGGTGACATTTTTGTTTTAAATCTCTCTCTCTTTCTGGACACTTGCAGTATCTTCATTCTATCCTTGAAGTTTCAAAATTTCAAAGATTGTATCTAGATGTAGATTTTATTACATTTTTTTCAAGTTGAAGATTTATGTCATTTTGTTCTTTAATCATTTCCTTTTCTAGGAAATCCTAACAGACATTGATCACTGCTGCCTTTTTCCATTCTTCGTATTTTCTATTTCTTTTAGTTCTACGTCTTGGGACCTTCCCTAGATATAGATTCCCAGTCTGTCTATTGAAAATTTGGGCAGAGCCTAATTTACTTTCATAGGGTTCTTATTCTCAGGGCTTTTCCTTTTCATTTCACAAATGCATTTCTAATGTCTCTGAAGATAAGTTTGCATTTTAAAGTTATCTTTTTCTGGATTAACTATGTTTCCTCTAGAGTTTATCATAGACTCCAAAATTCTAATTCTGTGTGGTTATTTTCATTACATCCACTCCCATGTCTGAGAATTTCTGGTTGCCTATTCACCTTTAAGAATCACTGACGCTTTTGATTTTTGGAGGTGACTGGTGTGTGTTCCTCTGACATTGTATGGTTAGTTGTGTTCCCAGTAAGCACTGGACACATGAACAAAGGTCTCAACTGTCAATAGAAAATTAACGGAGAGACCTGGGGGATCCCTAATTTCACAAAAAGGTTAATTAGATTCTGCAGCACCTATCCTACCTCAGGAGCAGCATCCAACGTCTTTATTACCAAACAATACCAATTTGACTGGCACCCAAAGCAGGCTGCCTATAAGGTACACAAGAGTGGGGGTAGAGTCGGGTGGGGGACACAGTCACAAGTGACATCCTTCTTTAGTGTGTAGGACTTAAATACCCAGCCAGGGCTCTTTGGGGTGATAATGTTCAGATGAGCTTATATTCTGGCTGACAGGAAGCTCTTGTCCTTCTCCCATCATCACGCAGCATCCACTTCCTCTCTTCGAGAAATGGGTTGAGATCTTCTTCACGTCTATCCAAATCCCTTCTGTTTTCTTTGCGGAGATGTATCCATTCGCTTTTGAATTTCTTCAATTTCAATGGGGCCTGGGGAAGGAGGGGAGGTAAACTTACATGTTCAGTCCATCATCTTACATCGGAAGTCCTACTGGCAGCTCTTAGACAGGGACACAGTGGGGATAGGGTTAGTTTTAAAAGGTCCCCATCTACACTGCTGAAATTAAATGAGGAGGGCCAGGATGGTTGAGGGTCTAATTTCCTGTCTGAGAACATGCAGTGTTGGGACTTTATCACGTCAAGCACTTTACCAAATGGCCCATCATTCAAAATCCAACAAACCAACAGAATACTCTCGTGGTGCCCTCGGGAGCATGACCGAGACTCCGGTGATGGTAAAAGGCCCACGCCAGCACAGTCTGGGAGGACACACTTTAGGGGCCCACCTCAACTTCTTCCTCAGGACTCAAGTTTGGGATTAAAAAAAAGGTATTTTTTGCTCCGATAAAATTAGATGAGGGGTAATAAGAAAGTAAGCAAAGCTCTGGCAAATAGGGGCATCCAGATCCGTTTTGCTTTCTGGCTGATTTCTTCATTTATTTGGTGGTTCAAAGAACAGTAGTTAAGGACACACATCTTCTAATACAGCCCCTGGTCCAAATCCCTGCTCTACCACTTATTAGCAATGCAACCTTAGGCAATTGACTTCATCTTGATAAACTTCTGCTTTTTCATTCATAAAATGGGATAATAATAGTTTTATGATCAAGGTTAAATTAAGCATTCTATGTAAAGAGCCCAGTACAATACCGGGTAGATACTAGACACTCCAGAATTATAAGCACGTGTTTAAACTGCTGAAGTCTCTGGGTGTCATAAAAGGATGACATACTCAGCTGCTAACTGAAAGGCTGGAGGTTCAAGCCCACCCAGACGCTACTCTGACGGACAGTTTAAGGATCTCCTCCTAAAAAACCAGGGAATTTTCACCACCCTATGGAACGCAGGTATACTCTGACACACATAAAGTTGCTGAGTTGTAGTTCGCTCGCTGGTAACTGGCATTACATTTTAAATGTGGGATGAATAGCCAACACTTGCTTTCTTTGAACACACTCTCTGTTCAAAGCACCAAGACAATGGACACTCATGAAACAAGGGAAAATAATTCTAGCTTTCAGAAAAGAAAAACAGTGAGAGGAATCTAAAGAAAGACATGATCGAATTCGAACCTTATTGCGTATTGTTGATATTGGTTAAGTGTTGTCAAGTCGGTTCCGACTCAGAGCGACCCTGCATAGGGTTGCTGAGGCTGTAAATCTTTGCGAGAGCAGAAAGCCTTATCTTTCCCCCACTGAGCAGCTGATGGGCTCGAACTGCTAACCTTATGGTTCACAGTCCAGTGCTTATCCTACAGAGCCACCACAGTCCCTCAATTCCCAATAAAGCAAATAAAATTTTCTAGTAATTTAGTAAAAAGAAGTGAGCTAAAGGAAAATTGCTTGGGTGCACACAACCTAAATCTCAGAGAATCTACTTGAGTTCCTGCTACAAAGAACTGGGATGGTTCCGAATCAGCTGTGAAGATGGTCATTCAATAGAGGTAGGCCCATTACCAAACTGGTGAGCAACTCTCGACGGTGATCAATTTTCCGTGATCAGCAACTATGAGCATCTTCACAGACTGGATGTGTACTCTCTGCTAAGAACAAACACCTACTTTGGGCTAGTCAAGTGACGCATAGCGACTCGGTAATTGGGTTTCTGAAGTTGTAAATCTTTATGGGAGCAGGGCGCCTCATCTTTCTCCCGCAAAACCACTGGTAGTTTCAAACTGCTGACCTTGAGGTTAGCAGCCCGACTTGTAACCACTACGCTATCAGAGTTCCTTGTTGTTGTTGTGAAGTGCTGTTGAGTCAGTTCCAACCCATAGCAACCCTGTATAGGGTTTCCAAGGAGCGGATGGTGAGCTTGAACCACCGACCTTGTAGTTCAAATGGCTTTGCAGTCCGATGCGTTAGCCAACAGCGACGCACCAGGGCTCCAGAACTCCTTAAAATGTGGGATGGAATAGTTTTGATTTCAATTGCATAGGAAAATGCCATTTGACAGTGAAGTCTAGCTCTCCCATGCCAGCGACTTGGATGTGAATTGCAACAGCTGACCGTTGCTCAACGCCTACTCACTGCCAGGGTCTACATCACTTTAAGAGGTACTACGGAATTGAATGGCCAAACCTCATCTCTCATACTTCAGACATATTGTCAGGAGGGACCAGTCACTGGAGAAGGACATCATGTTTGATAAGGTGGACGGTCAGAGAAAATGAGGAAGACCCCCAGTGAGATGGATTGGCCAAGTGCCAGCATCGATGGACTCAAGCGTGGCAATAGTAGTGAGGTTGGCCTAAGATTGGGGCAGTGTTTTGTTCTGTTGTGCATAAGGTCGCTATGGGTCGGTGCTGACTCGATGGCACCTAACAACGACAGAATTGATCGTCACAATAACCCTGTGGAGTCATTTCCCATTTTACAGGTGAAGCAACTGAGTTTTAGCGAAGTTACGGATCTTGCCCAGGCTCACAAAACGACTAGGAGAAAGAACCAGGATTTGGACACAGAGTCTGCTAGCAGCAATAGTGGCCATGGCCCGAAGTGATGTGAAGGGAACGGGAGAGGAAGCTCGTTGCTCTGTGGACCCGCGGACAGTGGACCCTTCTGGATGCCCTTCCACTGTGCGCTCCACAAGCCTCTGCAGGGTTATGTGTCAGTCTTTGGGCCGCCCTGTGAGATAGGGGTGTTACTCCCATTCCACACACAGGACATGGGAATACTGAGGTAAAATGACTTTCTCCAGAGCTAACACTGGGCTCTCTTTCATATGCCAGTCTATGTGCCATTCTCTGAAAGCCACCCAAACTCCAGACACTTGAGTCATCAGGGAGCTGCCAGGGTATTCGGGAGAATTTGTGTTCCCATTGGCTTTACGGTCAGGTTTTGGGAACCAATGACCAGAGAGAATGTTCAAGTTGTGGGGATGAGGACCATCCTCCACTGGGGCACCAAGGCTGGTATGGAAGCAAGTGCCAGAGCCATTTTCACGTTGGGGCCAGTCCAGGGCCAGGGGTCTGTAGGGTGAGAGCAGAGGGCCAGGACTCTAGGATACACACAGTGATTCCTGAGACCCCCAATGCCACCTAACCCACTTCCTGGAGGCAGACCAGGGAGCACGATCTGGGGCAATGAGCTAGAGCACAAGGCCAGAACCCTGGGAGACGGAACAGAGGTGTGACCCCATCTCTGTCTGCCTCCCGGACCTCTCTACCTGCCACCTCGCTGGGCACTCCTTACATCTGGGTGAGGAGGTACAATTTCATAATATTTTCCTTCCACTCGGGCAGGTAGGCCAGACTGGTTGCCACTTCCTTCTGAATGGGCCAGGCCCAGGCCTCAAAGAAAGGCACCAGATTCTTCTGCACTTGGTGGGAGAACATCTTGACCCACAGGTTCATCTTGTCGACGTTGTCTGTGGGCAGGTTGGTCTGGTTCCTGTACTCAGTGAAGAGGCGGATGAATGGCTCCCAACCAAAGGCCTCTTGTAGCTGCAGGGAGAAGACGTGAGGGACACAGGGTGAGATACCGGGATGCATTTAACCTTAGACAGATTCACACCTATGCTATCACCATTGTCTCAACCACATCTTGCCTGCTGGCCCAGGTCTCTCTCCCCCACATGCTCACCTTAGGAAGGACCTCCGGGCTAACAGAGATTGGATCAAAGTAGGTGCTCAAAAATGATGACTTTGGTAACCATCACAAGGACTGTGAGAAGTACTTACACCAATACCATGATTACCAGACTACCAGAGCAGTCTCCAGAGATTACAAAAGAATCTGAAATTGGCAGAAGTGGAGAAAACTTCATCCCTCAAAGTTAAACCCCAACACTTAAGAAACTGCCACCTTATCCTGCTGTAACAAAATCCCCCTCAATCCTAGGTCTGTGTCAGCTGACAAGGGTACTAAGATGGCCCTGGGGGTGACTACAGCAGGTAGCAGGTGTTGGCTGCCGTTGATCCAGTCTGGGTCTAATGTGACCTCACGCACCAGGGTATGGGATTGTTGGGATCCGGAGGGTTTTCACTGGCTGGTTTCCAGAGGTAAATCCTCAGGTCTTTCTTTTGAGTCCTGCCGAGTCTGGAAGCTCCCCTGAAACCTGCTCATTGTCATAGCAACATGCAAGCTTCCAATCACAGATGGGCACTGGCCAGGAATTGAATGCAGTCTGGTAGCGTAGTGGTTACGAATCGGGCTGCTAACCCCAAGGTCAGCAGTTCGAAACTACCAGCTGTTCCGCAGGAGAAAGATGAGGCTTTCTGCTCCCATAAAGATTCACAGCCTCAGAAACCCTATGCAGGGTCGCTATGAGTTGGAACTAACTCCATGGTACTTTACAACGACAACGCCTATATACGTAGTCTACGGAGCTAGAGACAAGAGTCAGTTACAATTGGAGCAGAGGTATCCATCCTGGGCCCAGGGAAGTAGCCCAAGCGAGCCAGGGTTAGGAGCTTCAGCGGACCCCTAGGACAGTCTCAATCTTCCTTCACAGAGAAAGAAGTCCCTGACTGTAGCCGTGCTAAGGGTGAGAGCAAACTGGAGAATCCCAGGCCTTGTGATGCTGGAGGCAGCGGATGAGCAAGTGGAAGGTTCAGATGGGCCATACTGCAGACTCCGGGCTCCAGACTCCACAGTGATGAAGCTGGGATGGGGGCTGTAGCATGGGCAGGCCATGCAAGACAAAGACACAGCCTTTGTCTGGGCCAGTGCAGAGCCTTGGACTATCTCTGGGAGATGGAAACTGAGGCCCAGCCAAGTCACAGGAGATGTGATGCTGGTCAGGGCTCATGAGGGATGGGTTTGGTTGTGGCTGGCTCTTAAGGGGCTCTGCTTGGCCTCAGGCACACCTGACTCAGTCTGACACCATAACCGTAATTACGGTAGAACTTGGGCCTCCACTCTTTGGATCTTTCTTGGTGATTTTCTCTCTCTCTGTCTCTCTTCCAAACCCTGGGGTGGAGGGTGGGACTAAACCAACAAGCTTGTGTTAAGAGTTACACAGAGCTAAGCAGAGTGGTGGGAGTCCTGGTGTGCTGCTGTGGGTTAATGTGCCAGACTGCAAAGCCGTTTGAACTGCAAGGTCAGTGGTTCAAGCTCACTAGCTGCTCCTCGGAAACCCTATACAGGGTCACTATGGGTCAGAACCAACTTCACGGCACTAAACGACAGCAACAAGCAGAGTGGTGACCTCTGTGGCTCTGTCGGATCAGCACTGGACTGCTAACCACTAGGTTGGTGGTTCAAACCCACCTAACCATGGAAGACAATCATGGTGATCTGCTTCCATGAAGCTCCCAGCCAAGAACACCCTGTTGTACTCAGTAACACATGGGGTGCCCTGAGTCAGAATTAGCCTGGGGGCAATGGGTTTGGTTGATAGGATTTGATAGGTCTCTCTCCACACCAGGGTCTCCCGTGGCTGATGGGGCCTAGATCTCACAGTCCAATGCTGCCCTGGCTCTCTCTCGCCCAGTACCTGGAGGTATGTTTCCAGGGCCGTCCAGGCATTCCAATTCTTTATATTGGGGCCCTTGCTCAGGTAGATTCTGACCCTCTTCTCCCGGACGGGGGGCCACAAGGCGATGTTGGCGCGGCCCCGCGGGATGCCCAGGACCGTCTCGTGGACGTACACACACCACAGGTTGCAGGTGGCCTCGGTGGTGTGTGGCGGGAACTCCCACTCCTGCCGCTGCTGGTTGCGGCCCAGCTCGTGCACCGGGCCCCACAGCCCCTTGGTCCGGATGAGCTTCTCACTGATGAGTTCCTGCACCGACTCCAGGTGGCACATGATGGGGTACCCTGCGTGCATCCAGCCTGGGGGTGGGGGAGACAGGTCAGGGCACTCCCACCCAGGCCTCCCCGGGGCTTCCAGCAGCCATGCAGACCCTCTGGCCCCTCTCTGACCAACAAGGGTGACTATGTGGAGTGTGCAGGCTGCCAGAGGACTGAGCCTGAGCGCCACATTGGCCAGAGGGCCGTCCACATGACTGTAAATGCAGTACTCTGATAAGTGGCCATCACATTTATCATGCTCTGACCAGCCAGGTGGGCCAAGAAAGCCAGGGTCTGCAGGAACACCTGAGGGTCTCCTCTAATTTCTACGCTCCCTCATGTTTTAGACTGCTCAGCACCTCATGCGGACCTCTATCCTGGTCTTCTCAGAGCTGCTGGATTCCCAGCATGCACTGTCGTGCTCTGTTCTTAGGGTTCTCAGTGGATGACTGTGTAGCCCAGACACGGAAGGTTCTGCACAGCTCAGCTCCGTGAACAAGCCCTTCTGTGGGCATTTCCTTCTTAAACAGAAGTTTCTACCTTTCCCATTTGAATAGCAAGGGCTACATCTGCTATGGTTTTTACATGGGTGCTCAATACCCGGCTGTGGGCTAATGGGAGGTCCTCGGGCGGCTTCATGGGGTCATCATGAGCACCCACTCACATGGCATGGACCAAGGGTCCCCACAGGGCACCCACTAACATGGTGTGGACTAAGGATCCCCACAGGGCACCCAGCAACATGGTGTGGACCAAGGGTTCCCACGGGGCACCCACCCACATGACATGGACCAAGGGTCCTATGGGGCACCCACCCACATGGCATGGACCAAAAGAAGGCCCTTTGGCAGCATGCATGGGGTCCCCCAGGGGCACCTACCCACGGAGATCTGCACATCAGCGACGATCCTCTGGGGTAGGCGTAGGGGGAAGGGCTCAGCGCCCAGTCTGGCCACCGCAGCCATCACCTCATCCCAGAGGCGCAGAAGGGGCTCGGGGTTCTCCAGGGTGCGCAGGTTAACGGTCGGCAAGGTCAGGATAATGTTGTCAGTGGCCAGCTCCCCCCAGGGTCCTGGGTTCTCCTGGATGCACCTCTTCCACTCCTCCAGGGATGTCTCCCCTAGAACAGAGTCCCCAGAATGAAACTCACTTCCGCAGGCCCTCGGGGCAAACACTTGGCCTAGACCTCAGGAAAGTGCTGGAGTCCCGGTCACCGCGGCCCTCCTCACTGCCCTCCTTTCTCTCCAGGAGTGTGGTTGGGTCTTCATCTCCTAGGAAACCCACCACACTTCTTCTCCCCCCACACAAACAGCCCCCAGTTCTTCTCACCCAGCTTGTAGTAGGGAGCGTGCACAGCTCCCTTGATGGTGATCGGAACAGGGCCCAGCTTGCAGCTCTGAGGCACAATGACGTAGAGCAGACCTCCCCAGAGGCACGTGATGGACTTGGTTGGCTTGTCCAGGCAGCAGCGGTTGATGATGAGGGGTGCACGGAAGAGCTTGCTGGCCCTGGTCAGGTCGTCTGTGTGGCAGCCGATCTGGATCTGAGAGAAGAGCGCCCATCAGGTGAAGGAGTGGAGTCACCAGGGGCTGTGCGGTGGAGGGAGAGCCCAGAGGTGGGCACCTAGGAGGGTCAGGGTGCTCCCCACATGGGTGTATGTGATGGAAGCGGGCACCCAGGAGTTAGGGAGGCCCGTGTGTGTGTGTGTATATGGGTGGAGGTGGGCATCGGGAGGTAAGCACAAGGGAGAGTCAGGGACCACCTATTTCATGGGCCAGGTTGGGACTTGGGGAACTCTATTAGTCCATGTGAACACTGTGCTAAAGATTCTGCGTCAGAAGCTATACAGGGGTCCCTAGAAGACACTCAAGTAAGGGCTCCAGGTGCCACTCCTGAGGTGAATCCCCAGGAGGGGAGATCTGACGGGGTCCTCCGGTGTCTCTGCGGCAGCAGAATCCTAGATGCCTATTCTGTTATAGTGCCTCTGGATCGGGGAGTGGGCCTTGTTGGTGTCTGGTGTTGTCTGGGAGAAGGTCCAGCGGAGGCTATGGGGGTGGAGAGTAGGTTCTCTTCCCCCTTCCTAGAGAATACAAGCACAGAGAAGCCCCTAACATTCTAAAGACACCTAGAAGGAACCGAGTAGATAGAACTGTGATTTACCAGTGTGTGTACTTATGTATGTGTCTGTGGATGCGGAGGTGTGTGCATGGGAGAATCCCCTTCTCCAGTAACACCTACAATATGGCTCTGACGATACACGAAGGGTGTGTATGTGTGGGTGTGAACTGGGCTGGGGAAGGAGACGGAGACAGAGACCTGAGACTCACAGTGGGAGACACAGAGGGGCCTGGGAGCTGGCCGGATGAGGGAGCGCCTGCAGGAACTAGAGGGCTTTACGTGGGTCGCTCTGACTCCTCACGCGGGGACCCACGTCACAGGCAGAAGACTCAAAGCCGGACGAGGACCCGGACCGGTGTCCTCACTAACCCCGTGTCACACCAATGGGCACGTCCGCACCTCCGTTGTCTAGGCTGGGAAGTGGGGCTAGAAGGCCTGCCTTATGTTTCCTGCAGAGGTTTTCTGTAGCTCTGAGAAACTAGCAGATGGGAAACCAGGGCAGCTGCGCGCCAGGTGTCTTGGCGCGGTGGGCGTGGCCTTACCTTGAGGTCTGCGGAGGCCGCGGACTCCGGCAGGGAGACCTCTATGATTTGCCTGGCCGGGATGTAGAGACCGGTGCTCATCCAGCAGTACCTGGTGCCTGCCAAGAGCATGTGCAGTGCAGGGTTAGCGCAAACACCTAAGTTCTGGGAAAGGATGGAGGCCCGAGTCCACCCAGAAGACAGAGCTGGTGATCAACTTCTGAAAAAGCAGCCGTGGGAAAGTCTGTGGAGCAGGGCTCTGCTCCACACATACGTGGCAAACATGAGTAAGCACCAACTTCATGGCAAGTTTTGTTTGGTTTTCCTAAAGCACAGGAGTG
Source organism: Chrysochloris asiatica (assembly GCF_000296735.1). Classification (NCBI taxonomy): domain Eukaryota; kingdom Metazoa; phylum Chordata; class Mammalia; order Afrosoricida; family Chrysochloridae; genus Chrysochloris; species Chrysochloris asiatica. The sequence continues at coordinate 16,564,244 of NW_006408559.1, forward strand.
GAGAGCTCTTTACCTGCATTATCACAGCCTCTCGGGACCTGTGTCCATCTCTAGTCTCCTTCCCACGCGGCCCTGCCGCAGTCCCCCGCCCCCAACATTACCAAGGGCCCAGTCCTGTCTTTCTGAAGGATGGCAAGGAATGGGAATGGCTTCAGAGACCATCAGATCCCCAAACTGGTCTACTGCGGTGACCACTCCCCTCACCCCCGATGCCAAGTCCCCACCCCGAATCGCACACCTGGGTTGGTGCAGTTGACCTCCACGGTGATGGGGGACTCGGAGGGGCGTAGGTAAGGACTGCTGTAGACGTCTTCGATTTCTGGAACCAACAGGGAGAGGTCGCTCCCCGAGTGGGCCAAGCCGGTGGCCAGGGAGAGCATGGCACCCCGGCAGCAGTCGTTGATGACGGGGTTCTCTCGGGTGGCCACGGGCAGGCGGTACCGGCTGAGCAGCTTCCTCAGGAGCCGGTGTACCGACGTGTACGCGGGGATCTCCTCAGCAGGGATCTGCAGGAAGGCTGCGCCATCGGGGCCCAGTTTGGCCAGCCAGCCCTTCTCCACATTGCCGCGTTTCCGGCCCATGATGACCTGGAACTCGGCCAGGGTGGAACGGAAGTGGTAGGTCCTGATGCCCGCTTTCGGGGTGCGGAAGGGTCCGGGGTTCAGGCTCTGGCTGGTGATGCTGATGCCAAAGGGGTTGAGGAGGAGGTTTCCCGGGAAACGGGCTAGAGGGGACACGCCCGGGTTCTTGAAGGCCCACCACCAGGCCTGGGCCCCCACGAAGAGACCCCCGCCCTCGGCCACGAACTCCTGCAGCTCCTTGACGCCCACATCGCTCACGGGCTCGAAGCAGTAGACGCTGGCATCGCTGGTCAGCTGGGGCTCCACGCAGGTGTCGATGCCCCCCACCGCCAGCAGGTTGCTCATGGTCCGCAGTTCCGTCTGCACCACGATCTTGCCCCTGCGGCCCGCGTCCAGCCAGCGCACGGCATTGAGCAGGAAGGGGCCCAATTTGCTGACCGAGAAGAGCACCTTGTGGCCGGTCACCACCACGCGGCCCCGACCGTAGCGGGCGGCCGCGATGACACAGCCATGGTAGGAGTCCAGCCCCAGCGGGAAGGCCAGCGCTCCATGCACCAGCAGCTGGGATGGGAAGCAGTCTGAGTTGGTGATGTCCAGCTCCGAGATCCCATGCAGGAGCTCCTCCCTGTCCTCGGAGAGGTCGTCCTCACAGCTGCTGGAAGAGACAGTTCTCCCGGTCACAGCAGTGCCTGGGCACAGAGCCCTCAGGACAGGGCAGCCCTGTGCCAAGGAAACTTTGTGGCTTGGTTAAGCACTCAACTACTAGCCAGAAAGTTGGCAGTTTGAAACTATTCACAGGTGCTTCTGAAGAGAGGTCACATGATCTCCTGAAAGGGCTTGAAAACCCTGGGGGGCAGTTCTACTCAGAGTCAGAATCTACTTGATGGCAAATCAGGACCAACATGTGAGCTTCACTGTTGTTATTAGGGGTTGTTAGGTCAGTCCTCCGAGGAGCGACTCCTGAGTTCAAACTGCTGACCTTGTGATTCAAACCCACCTTTCCTTCCAGTGCTTATCCTACAGTGCCACACCAAGATTCCTGAGCTTCATTTGTTGTTGTTGTTGTTAGGTGCCATCGAGTCGGTACCGACTCATAGTGACCTTATTATGCACAGCAGAACCAAACACTGCCCGATCCTGGGCCAACCTCACTACTGTTGCCACAATGCTTGAGTCCATCGATGCTGCCAGTGGCCAATCTATCTCATTGGGGGTATTCCTCTTTTTCTCTGACCCTCCACCTTACCAAACATGATATACTTCTCCAACGACTGGTCCCTCCTGACAATATGTCCGAAGGATGAGAGACAAAGTTTGGCCATCCTGGCCTCCAAGGAGCACTCTGGCTGAGCTTCATTAGGAGTATATTTTTAGACCTTGTACAGCAGCTGACCTCCCTAAGCATAGACACTTATGGAGGATGGGGGCAGGACATTGATGGTTGCAGAGAGCGGCTTGGCTTCCGCTGTTTGACACGTTCCCAGCAGGAAGAGAAACATCATGCAAAGCAGGTGATTCTCAGAAGCTAGCCTCTATCTTCCCTTCAAGTTAACTATGAATTCACTTGTAAAAATATATAATATTGCCATATTCAGAGCTTTTACTGTGAGCTCTACAAACCTTGGGAAAAAACAATGATCTCAACTTCAGTAGCCTGAGTTCAAAGAGAATTGTATAAGCAACTCCCTTTCACAGAAAACCTAAGTACAAAGTAACTGCATTTATGAAATCACAAAAGCAGACAGCAAACTAAAGTCAAGCTGACCGACCCCTATAGACCTCACCACAATCAGTCACCAGCCAGAATTCACAAACCCCTATATACAAGCACCTGCGTAAATAGGCAGAAAATAATGAACTTAAGTGAAGGGTAGTTTTAACTTGATAATCTACATTCCCTGCAGCAATTAGCCAGGTTGGGCTTTATGCCACATAATTTCAAAAGAAAGAAACATAAAAATACTGTTATCGAGCAATTTAATGACTACTTTGTTGTTGTTGTTGTTATGTGCCGTGTAGTCGGTTCCGACTCATAGCGACCCTACACAGGGTTTCCGAGGCTGTAAATCTTTACAGGAGCAGACCGCCTCATCTTTCTCCTGTGGAACTACTGGTAGTTTCGAACTGCTGACCTTGCGGCTCACAGCCCGATTCGTAACCACTATGCTACCAGAGCTCCTTAATATTAGAAAAATAAATAAGTAGATGTTAGTAATACTTTTACTATGAAAATAGTAGTACATTATGTAGGATAGAAGATTGATAATTAGTTAGTAGAAATAATAAGGTAGTGCAAGCATTGATGATTAATAGAAACTTATGTTACTAAGAAAATGTAATCAGTAGTCTGATAAGTAGAAATGATTTGTGTAAAGTTTGACTTAATCTTTTAGTGGAAACAAGAAGAAACAGTGTATCACATACTGGGAAAGGAGATGAAAGTCAGTTTGAACATCACAGAAATATTTTTGTCAAAGTTGTCTAATGACCAGGTGTAAGAATGTTGTGATAAACTGTGTGATAATTCAAGGAAAGATCAAAGTGTCAATTCATTATGTATTGTGTGATTTTAAGTATAAAAATAAAGACTTGCTGAGCCGGGCCAGAAGAAGAAGGAGAGAGAAAAAGACAGAGAAAGAGAGCCCCATCAGCCAACTAAGCAGAGGCTCTTGATTGCTTTCATCTAGACCGACTCCGCGTCTCCTCCTGTGTCCCACAACCCCGCGAGAGCTGGACTCCTGCAGATGGTTACCCTCAGAGTAAAAATTCTTCACATGAAAGCAAAACTCATTACCATCAAGTGGATTCCAACTCATAGTGACCTCCAGGGCATGACACAACTGCTTCAGAAGGTTCCCAAGACTGCAGTCTTGATGGCTACCACCACACCTCTGTCAGTTTGCTGTACTGGGGTGGCTTGCATGCTTGTAATATTAGCAGCCATGCCACTGGAATTTCAAATTCCAGCAGGGCCACCCGTGGTGGACAGGATTCAGTGGAGCTTCCAGACTAAGACAAACACCAAAGAAGAATCTGGAGCTCTACTTCTGAAAAAAGTGACCAGTGAGAACCTGATGAATAACGCAGAAAAGTCTGATCTATTGCCAGAAAATGAGCCCTAAAGACCATTAAATATATGACTGAGGAAGAGCTACCTCTTCAAAATAGAGTCCACCCTAGTGACATGGGTGGAGAAAGCTTCAGGATCTTCATTTGTAGGTGTGGAGTGATTCAAAATGAGAAGAAACAGGTGCAAACATCCATTAATAATCAGAACATGGAGTATACAAAGTATGGATCTAGCAAAAATGGAAGTCGTCAAAAATTAAATGGAACACATAAGATTGCTATCCGAGGGATTAGTGAACAGAAATGGGCTGGGATTGGGCATTTTGAATAGGACGATCATATTGTTTACTGTGCCGGGAACAACACAATGAAGAGGAATGGTGTCGTCTTCATCAAAAAGACAAGTACAACACTGTCAGCAACAGGACACTAGCTATACACCTACAAGGAAGACCAGTCAATACAACTGTTCTTCAAATTCACACATCAAATACTTCCAAAGATAAGGAAATCGAAGAGTTTTACCAACTTTCGTCATTTGAAATGGATCTGACATGCAATCAAATGGCACTGAAAGTTACTGGTGATTAGAATGCAATCGTGGAAAACAAGAGAGAGATAGGCAGTGCCTATCTTACAAGACCACCAGCATTCCAAAATGACTAGAGTATTGTTGTTAAGTGCTGTTGCTGTCGAATTGGTTCCAACTTACAAGGACTCTGTCTAAGGATTCCGAGGAGTGCTGGAAGGTTTGAACCACTAAGCTTGCAGATAGCAGTCCAGTGCTTACCTTACAGTGCCATACCAGGACTCCAAAACTTCTCTGTCGTCTTTGTTGCTATGTGCCATGGAGTCGGTTCTGACTCATAGTGACCCTGCACAGGGTTTCTGAGGCTATAAATCCTTATGGGAGCAGAAAGCCCCATCGTTCTCCCATGGAACAGCTGGTAGTTTTGAACTGCAGACCTTGCAGTCCACCGCCCAATTTGTAACCATTACGTTACTAGAGCTCCCATTAAATAACTGGGTTGATGTTGTTGTGTGATGCGAAGTCAGTTCTGACTCATAGTGAAGGTGTGTAAGGTTTCCAAAGCTGTAAATCTTTACAGGAGTAATAAATGACTGGGTAGACTTATGTAAACATGAGATGCTTGTGGCCCACTAAGGGGATCAATCAGATTGCTTGTTAATAATGTAAAGAAGTTACATTGGTCCCTTCTGGGGTGCTACCATGCAGATAAGGTGTGTGGAACACTAACAAAGGGGTTGGTTAGTTTTGCTGTCCTGCTGGGTTTAAAACGAGCCATCTCAGAGGCAGAAATGGGGATCTTGTTACCCTGATGAAAGAAGAGCCACGAGTGAAGTCATTCTTTGGGCCCAAGATTGGTGTGGGGACTGCTCACTCCAATAGACAAAGAACTGGGCCAGCAGGGAGAGATGACAAGAAACAGTGGTGGAGAGCTGGGAGCAGCAGCAGGGGCAGAGCCATGAGGCTGGTGTGAGAAGGAGCAGTGGGCTTCCCAACAAGCTGAGGGTCTTCTGGCAGGAGGCTTAATGGAATGCATTGCCCACAGGGGTGGCAGGTGGGGAACTCGATTGGCCCAATGAGACAGAGTTGAGTCCCTTTGGGCCAAGGCTAACAGGAAGAGTGGAGTGCCTTTGGACATTCATCAGTAGTGCTAAAGGAGCTTTGTAACACTAACCCAAGCTGGGCAGATGTCTAAGGGCTAAGAGAGATCAAGACCTTGGTGTGCCTGCAGGCACTGTTGAGAAGAGACTCTCCTGACTGAAAAACTATAGCCTGAGTATTTCGGATCCTGGATTGTAACCTAATAAACATAAACTAGGTTACACTTTCCTAATAAATCCCATAATCCCGAGTATTTCTGATTCTGGATTGTAACCTGAGTATTGCAGGAGTTCAGTGTGGCCATCGCAATGAATCTTCAGCCCCAGTGGAGAAACAGAGTTCTGTGGGAGGGATGGTGATGTCAGAATTGGTAAAAAGGTTGGGGACAGAGTCATAGCTGACGTCCACTTCATACGAATCAGCTTTAGGCTGATCCGCTCCTCTTCCACGAAGTTAGAGATGGTCACACAGAAGTTAGAGAAGGTCACTGTATTGTTGCAGTAAATACAGTTCCTGGCTCTGTCTTCTGAAGGATAAGGAAATCAAAATGCTCTTTTAGCACGTGGACCCTAAATACCAACCACCATTGTAAGAAATGGCTAAATCCATCAGGTCTGGGAGAAGAAAACCCACAAAATCTGTCACTGAGTCCATTCCATCTCATATAAGGGAAGTTTGTTGTTTCAGAAATTAGGAACAGACTGAAAAAACTGATGGGGTGTGTCAATGGACCCAGGAGCCAGCTTAGTGGGGCTTTTGTGGGCCAATTCTGGACACTGAGATCTTCACAAATTACTGACTTCAAGTAAATTCCAACACATTTGATTAAAAAAAAAAAAAGAACTCATGAGTACTGATCCATGATAAGAAAACCAACAAAATTTAAATCAAATACAAAGAAAGCCAGTGTTTGGGGAATTGGGAGGTCAACCACTTTGGAGAGAAGCCTTTTAGCCCACTTCCACAAAAAGTGTGGTAAGCACTAGATTCTCAGGTTACTACGGGAACACAAGGCAGGAGAGTTATACTAGAATGTGAGAGGGAGAAGGTTTCTGGAGAAGAGTCTTGATGGGAAGAGGTGTGTGGCGAAGGTAATGAAAGAATCGCTTTCGAACCTTCTTTGTAAATATTGTCTCAGGCTAGTTCCTCAATGCATGCTAGAACCTCAGGGTAGAAGGTGGTTGGGGAACTGGGTACCCATAGGGTTTCAATTGATAGCGCCATAGGTCTAATTCGTTAAAAAGCTACAAGTGCAACAGGAAGTGTTTTGTTCTGTTGTGTTTCGGGTCCCTATGAGTCGGAACCTACTCGACAACACCCAACAACACCAACAGCATAATAGGAACATCTGGCAAGCCCCAATTCCACTAAAAGATCAAGGTTAACATGGATAACAGGACAAATTGACCTCGACTGTACCACCTGACCAGTCCCTGTAGATAGACATCATGCTTGACACAGTGGAGGGTCAGCTAAAAAGACGAAGACCCCCAACGAGATGGATTGGCACAGTGGCAGCCACAATGGACTCAAGTGTAGCAATGATTGTGAGGTTGGCATAGGACTGGGCAGGGTTTTGTTCTGTTGTGCATAAGGTCACTATGATTCAGTACCGACTCTATGACATCTACCATCAACAAAGACCTCCTGATTGGATATGCTGTGAAAGACAGTGTCTCCTATGTGAGATTCTTCCCAAAAATGTGTGAACTGAGAATCATCATGAGAACCAACTAGACAAATCCAAATCGAGGGACAGCCCTCAAAACAGCTGGACTGGATGCTTCAAAAATGTTAATGACCTGAAAAATAAATAAGCTGGGAACTATTTTAGTTCAAGTAGACTGAAAAACATAGTACTGTTATTAGGTGGTTATTGCTGTTGAGTTGGTTCCAATTCATAGCAACCCTGTATAGGGTTCATGAGCTGGGCTGCAAAGTCATTTGCATCACAAGGTCGGTGGTTCAAGCTCACCAGTCACTCTTTGGAAACCCTATACAGAGTTGCTATGGGTCAGAACCGACTTGACAGCACTTAACAATAACATAGGGTATCTGAGGAGTAGCTGGTGGGTTTGAACCGCTGATCCTGACACCAAGACTCCGATATTATGTTAGATCCTATATTAAAAAAAAATTATAAAATACATTGTTGGGATATTCAGGGACTTTTGCATATGGACATCAGATAATTGTATGCATTATATCAATTCTAAAGGTCTTGAGTAGGATAAATATATTGTGGTCATGTGGAAGGATATCCTTGCTTTTAGGAGACACATGGTGAATATTTAAAAGTGAAGTGTCATGAAGTCAACATGTTACTCACAAAAGTCTAAGCCAAACAATCTGTGTGGATGTGTGTTTAGAAAACATATGAGGCAAAATTTCAATTGCTCGTGAATCTAACTGAAGGATATGGTGACTATTGTCTGGCACTCACACCTTTCCTGTAAGTGTGATTTAAAAATGGTAGCTGGGAAAAAATAAAGATAAATGCTAGAGGATTAGACAAATTATATATAACTCCTAAATCACAGGAAGGGAAAAAGAAACTCAAGTAAATGAACAAAAGACAAACGAAGGAAAATTTTAGAGGAGGCAACAGAAAACATCACACAAGATGTTAGCAATGAACACAAACAAATCAATTTCCCCAGTTATATAAAGAGATTATTTCTCCATGTAAATAACAGAGACTTTGATTGGGGGTGTGGGAATCAAATTTGTGCTAAGAGATGCATCTTAAAAAAATTTAATGAAATGGATGTAGAATACAAGGATCAGCAAAGAAAACATAAAAAGTGTAGTAATTATAGTGTTGGAGTCCTGATGTGGAGCTCCGTGTTAATGTGCTGGACTGAAATGTCAGTGGTTCAAGCTCACCAGCCGCTATTCAGAAACCCTATACAGGGTTGCTATGACTCTGAACTGACTCAATGGCACTTAACAACAACAATTATAATATTAGATAAAATAGAGTTCAAAGGGGAAAGAAAGGATTTTATATTGGTGCTGTAGGATCAGTACTAGACTGTGAACCACAAGGTAGGAAGTTCAAATCCATCATCTGCTCCTTGGAAATCATATATAGGGTCGCTATGGGTCAGAATTGACTTGACGGCACTTAACAACAACAAAATATACAAACGCTAAAAATGAGCTTTTATAAATATAAGATATAACTTTGAAATGGAAAAAAAAAGTCAAATTCAACTTCAAATTCACATTGGAGAATGAAACACTTTTTAAAAATGTAATTCTCTTATTTTAGATATGTGAGTTCCATATAAAAACGACTAGTTGTTCTTGTTAAGTGCCATATAGTCAGTTCTGACTCATAGCGATGCTGTATAGATTTCCAAAGAGTGACTGGTGGGTTTGAACTATTGACCTTTCAGTTAACAGTCCAGTGCTTATCTTTCGATGGGAAAATCTGCTGCAAAATACCTCTTGGAAGTGATAAAAGCAAAGATGTCACTTAGAGGACTAAGACAACTCTAAACCAAGTCATGGTATTTTCAGTCACTTCATAGGCGTCTGAAAGCTGGATAATGAATACAGAGAGTTAATGCCTCTGAATTACAATGCTGGTGAAGAATAATGAGTATGCCATGGAGAGCCAGAAGAATAAGCAAATCTATCTTGGAAGAAGAACATCCAGAATGTTCCTAGACATAAGGAAGGCAAGACTTTGTCTCACTTACTTTGGTCATGTCATCTGGAGGGATCAGTCCCTGGAGAAGGACATTATGCTTGGAAAAGTAGAGGGTCAGTGAAAAAGAGGAAGACCTTTAACAAGATGGATGAACACAGTGATTTCAACAATGGGCTCAAACACAGAACAATTGTGAAGAAGGACCAGGCAGTGTTTCATTCTGTTGTACATGGGGTCGCTGTGACTTGACAGCACCTAACAACTGTTGATGATTTAGGATGAATCTGTGTCTAGTGTCAAATAACTTGGGAGAAAGCTGAATGTGAGGCAGCTCCCCATTGGCTCATAGACTCACCTCACCAAGACAGGCGTCTTGGGCATCTTCTTAGAGACCTTGAAGAAACTTGTGTCTCCCTTGTTATCGGTGAAGTACACGCCAGCTACACTGGTGACAAGGTTCCCGGGGAAGGTGAATAGGACTCTCTCATCATCGCCCTGGCTGGCCCAGTCCCAGGCTTGGCCCCCGATGAGCAAGCCCCCTCCCCGCTTCACAAATTGGACCAGTTTCTCAGTCATGGTCTCATTGTAAGCGTCAATACAATAAACCCCCAGGGAATCTTTGACTTCCGGCTCTATTTTGGACTCCACATTGGAGCCCTCGAGGATTTTAGCCAAAGGTGCCAGGGATGGGTGAATCCCAATGGGGGATCCTGGGGAGGTACACAGCCAGCCCACCACATTGAGGAGAAAAGGTGTCAGCTGGGCCTCCACCAGGTAGTCTTCGTGGGACACCACCACCAGACGGCCCCGACCATAGGAGGAGGCAGCAATGAGCACCTGGCCCACATCATTCATCATCACCGGGAAGGCGGCCTCTCCAATGAGAAGTAGTTCACAGGGAATGGCATCTTCGGGGACATCCCAGCTCGTCACCCCACTCATGAGGGCCTCAAAGGCAGCAGTTGGAGTCGCCATGGTTCTACAGCTTCTGTAGAGGGAAACAGAGACCGCGAGTCAACACTACCCAAGGGTGTCTGCAACGCAGGGAAGCCCTCGGTGCCCATGCCCTGTATTTCCATCTCAGAAGGTAAGAATGAAGGGGGGGCAATATGCTCCCCTCTCACACGCCTGTCAGGTTATTGTACTGATGTGCTTTGCATGTTGCTGACATGCTGGAAACTAAGCTACCAGTGTTTCAAACACCAGCAGGATCACCCATGGTGGAAAGGTTTCAGCAGAGCTTCCAGAGAATGACCAGAATGGAACACAGAGACCCGAAGTGAGCACGCACTGTTGGCAAAATGGCACTGATAGATTGGTTCAACACAGGGTTGCCGCAAGCCTTCTATCTTTAAATACTGCAGTATCTGCCAAGCACGATAGAAGAAAGTATGCACGTCTGTACATTACACAAACACACACACATTTCTTTGCAATCATGTGGCTAAGACAAAAGCATTTAAGTGAGTGCATAATAGGGAATTCTCACAAAATAATAATAAAACAAAAAAAACCTAACCTAGTGTTAGTCTTTGCAAACACTGGATTAAATACTTAATGATTCTGATTTCTCAGTTTTCAGAATCAGGAGTCCAAACCCTATTCTTCCCAGTCTTGACTGGGCTCCCAGTCAAGTCCAAGCAAAAGGTAGGAGGAGATGGTGTAGGAACCTCCTTCTAGCCTTTTTCCTCTCAAGAACCCTGGCCTTGGTGAGTCTATGTCACACATCCCAATGAACTGGACCAACAATAACACCTATGTGGATACCAACTCTCACAGCATTTAGCTTCCAAGCACTTTTGCAGGCCCTCAAGGCTCCTGGCCCATGACCAGGCCTATGGCTGACCTGAGTCTGGTGTCAAGCCCACCACTTTTAGCTGGCCTCTAAAACTCAAGAAGGAAGCCTGGCTGTGCAGAGGTTAGGCACTGGGCCACTAACTGAAAGGATGGAATTTCAAACACATCCATGAGAAGGAAGACACGGTGATCTGCTCGGGTAATGATGGGAGTCCAGGTGTGGTGCTGTAGGACAAGCACTCGGCCAAAAGGTAGGTTTGAATCGCAAGGCCAGTGGTTCAAACTCATCAGTGACTCCTTGGAAACCCTAGAATACCTAGTGGGCCAGTTCTGCTAGCTCCGTGGGTCACTGTGAGTCCGAATGAACTTGATGGCACACAAGTTGTTTCCCCACATACTCAGTCCTGTCAGGCAAGAGACATAAATGCAGTGTTGCCGCTGCTAGGCAGGTGTGTCTACCTTGGAGAAGGGCTGAGAAGCACAGCCGGTGAGAACCTGTCCCATCCCTGCTCCTCTGAGATGATCACAGGATCACGTTGCCTCCACTGGTGCTCACTGCCAAATGGCAGAAGCCCTGTTACTGGCCCTCGTCCCATGGCCTCCAGGCACATAGCTGTAACCTAGTTCAGGTCCTTAGACATCGCCAGGACTCAAGCAATACTGCTTTGTCTTACCTTCCCCCGGACGGTGGTGGTGGGGAACCCAGTGCTTCCACTTGGCTCGTGGGGAACAGCTGAGCGCTTGTCCAGGTATTTAAGGTCGAAGCCAGTTGTGTCAAGTTCCAGCCTCAGCTCCTGCCACCTCCCTCCCTGTAGCTCCCTATGCACTTGAGCCCTTTGCCCAGCCCACCCATGCCAGCTTTTGTTTTAGATTCTCCTTCCCTCTCCCATGTCTTCCCATCTGTCTGCCCCACAGTGCTTGGAGAAGCTACACAAAGAAGAGGACAGAAGACAGGCCAATTGGCTTGTGAGAACACTCTCAATCTCCCTAGGAGCCAAGCAAATGGGGACATGAGGGTGGACCATACAGTGAAGGAAGAAGAGGAGGAGAGAAGGAGCCGAGAATAAGGACTGATGGGCTCCAATGTGGGAGAGGTCACACTTCTGCTGGGAGGACTGGGAATCACCTTGGACTTAGATTCAGCAGTCCCTCTTCTAATAACCTTTCTAGGGAAACAAAGTTGTTCTGGTGTGGTGTTAGAGGATCTGCACTGGGTTACTAAGCACAAAGCTGGAGGTTCAAACTCATCAGCTTCTACTTGGAAACCTTATGCAGGTTCAGAACTGACTCAACAGCACTTAACAACAAGGACACAAAAGCCACCATGATAGAGATCTATGCACAGGGTGTCTGCTACTACATGGAACTAGACCTGGAAGTAGGTGAATTGAACTAACTAGGCAGGGAGGTAGATGAGTTGAACAAGCTAGGCACAGAAGTAGATGAGCTGAACGAACCAGACGTGGAAGCAGATGAGCTAATCACCCAGATGTGGAGGCAGATGAGCTGAACGAACCAGACACGAAAGTAGATAAGCTAATGACCCAGGCGGGGGAGGTAGATGAGCTGAATAAGAGCCTAAGTGCTGTGATGATAAGGAATGGCACCCCATGTTTCCCAGGATGGCTGGCTCTCAGGATATATTATCTCTGGCCCCAACCCACACCTTTCCAACGCCACAATCCTCCAGAAACCCTATGGTACCTGCCTCTTTGTAGCACAGCCCAAGCTGTGCGCCACCCACACCCAAGAAGCTGCCAGCATAGCACTCCTTTCTGGGAGGGGGTGCCCACACCTGGGGGGCAGGGCTCACACTGAATCTTGGGACAAGTGACATTCTGGAGCCTGAGCATCAAGGAAACAACAAAAAGGAGGGATTCTGCAAGTACCTGGTTCCTGAGCTGGGCTGGGTGCACCCTAGGCCCCTTCTCTCCTTCTATGCACATGAGACTGCAGTTTCAGTCTTCATCAGATCAGTGCTGGGAGGAAAGTGTATAGTCTGATAACTCGCATTCTAGAAGATTCTGTAACTATGAAGAGGACAATGAAGTCCTGGTGTGGCGCTGTGGGTTAATACGCTGGACTGCAAAGTCACTTTGAAGTGCAAAGTCGGCGGTTTAAGCTCACCAGCTGCTCCTGTACAGGGTCGCTGTGGGTCAGAATCAACTTGATGGCACTTAACAACAATGAGAAAAGATGAGCGAAATCTGTTTTGCATCCCCCTTAGAAGAATGTACTAGATAGATGAGTATTTTCAGTGAAAATTTCAACTCACTAGTATGTAGGACATGAACTCACTTTTGCATGGACAGTGGTCACAATTAACAGGGGGGTGGTGGTAGTAGTATTGTGTTCACACCAGGAATCTTGGTGCAGCACTGTAGGATAAGCATTGGACTGCTAGCCACAAGGTTGACAGTTCAAATCTACCAGCTGCTCCTTGGAAACCGTAGACAAGGTCGCTATGAGTCGGGACTGCCTTGACAGCACTTCACAACAACCACAACTGTTGTTACCCATCATCTCCAGGTTAATTCAACCCATGCCAACAAGTTGATTCCAAGTCATGGTGGTCCTGTAGGGCAAAGGAGCTCTGGTAGCGTAGTGGTTACAAATCGGGCTGCGAACC